>NC_069797.1:43628236-43931266 GCF_027406575.1 Nycticebus coucang
AGGGCAACATAGTAAGACTCTGTCTCAAAAATAAAAAACAAAACGACAACAACAAAAAAAAAACCATGATTGCATTAATGTACACAGCTACGATTTAATAAATAATAAAAAAGTACCATTCCTTTAACTATTTAATTTTTCAACTTAATAAAGGCAGTTGTCTGTCTTAGTCATCATACAAAGATTTATGTATTACCTCAGAAACAGAATTCAACAAACACTTCTGAGTACCTATTAAATTTCAAGAAGGGCGGCGCCTGTGGCTCAGTGAGTAGGACGCCGGCCCCATATGCCGAGGGTGGTGGGTTCAAACCCAGCCCCGGCCAAACTTCAATAAAAAAATAGCCGGGCGTTGTGGCGGGCGCCTGTAGTCCCAGCTGCTCGGGAGGCTGAGGCAAGAGAATCGCGTAAGCCCAAGAGTTAGAGGTTGCTGTGAGCTGTGTGACGCCACGGCACTCTACCGAGGGCGGTACAGTGAGACTCTGTCTCTACAAAAAAAAAAAAAAAAAAAGATCTCAAGAAGAAATAAAAGTGTATTAGCTTCAGCCATTTAACTATCCATTTGGCCTTATGAAGCCGTAGTCATCTTGTTCTCATAAAGTCTACAAATTATTGTTCGGATGAGAACAAAAATAGCTTCTTTAACTGCCTAAGACAAGGTACAACTTTAAGAAACGAATGTGCATAATAAAAACTTTGCCAGGGGCTATATGTCATGCCAATAATCCCAGCACTTTGGGAGGCCAGGAGAACAACCTCCGCAACATAGTGAAACTAGTTTTTACAAAAAAATTTTTTGGCTGGGTGTGGTGGTTTACATCTGTCATCCCAGCATTCTGGGAGGCAGAGGCAGGTAGATTGCCTGAGTTCACAAGTTCAAGACCAGCATGAGCAAGAGTGAGACCCCGTCTCTAAAAAATAGCCAGGTGTTGTAGCAGCCACGTGTAGTCCCAGCTACTCAGGAAGCTGAGACAAGAGACTCGTGTAAGCCCAAGAGTTTGAGGTTGCTGTAAGCTATGACACCATGGTACTCTACTGGGGGCAAGAAAGTGAAACTGTCTCAAAAAAAAAAAAAAAAAAAACTTGGGAGACTGAGGCAGGAAGATCACTTGAGCCCAGCAGTTTGAGGTTGTAGTGCACAATTATCACATCTGTGAATAGCCACTGCATTCCAGTCTGGGCAACATAGCAAGACCCCCACCTCTTTTTTTTTTTTGAAACAGAGCCTCAAGCTGTCGCTCTGGGTAGAGTGCCGGCTCACAGCAACCTCCAACTTCTGGGCTCAAACGATTCTCCTGCCTCTGCCTACCAAGTATCTGGGACTACAGGCGCCTGCGACAACGCCCAGCTATATTTTGGTTGCAGCCATCATTGTTTGGTGGGCCTGGGCTGGATTCAAACCCGCCAGCTCAAGTGTATGTGGCTGGCACCTTAGCCGCTTGAGCCACAGGTGCAGAGCCAAGACCCCACCTCTTAAAAAAAAAAAAAAGACACTTTTCATGGAAACACTGATGTAATAAATTCATGTAGCATTCCAAAATACTTAATGAGAAAAAGTACTCAAAGCACAAATGCTGCTTCTCAACTACACAATTTCATTCCTACCTGACAGTATGGACTGAGAAAAGGAAATGGCAATTACACAGCAAGCTGCTAAGTAAATAATGGTAAGGATTATAATACTGTTCAGTTTGATATATCAGTGCTTGATTTGGTAAAGATATGAGCTCTAGATGTGATGCTAATAAAACACAGTGTTGGTAGCGGGGCATAATGGCATGCATTTTGTAGCACCAGCTTACTCAGGAGGCTGAGGTGGGGAGAGATCCCTTTAGCCCAGTACTGAGATCATCCTGTGATATAGCATGGCCTCATCTCTACATATAACATGGTGCTGATGAGTATTTAAGAGATGTAAATCCTGTCCAATTCAAGAGCTTGAACTCTGGTACCAGACTGCTTGGGTTTATAAACTCGCACTATTCCACCAAGGGAAAATGCCCACCCCAATCGCTGGAATTTGTGAAACCACACCATTCACTGTGTGACTTTGGACAAGTTACTAAACTTCTGTCTGCCTCAGACTTTTTTCTTCTATAACAAGGGAACAAGGCCAGTACAGTGTCTCATGCCTGTCATCCTAGCACTTTGGGAAACTGAGGTGGGAGAATGACTTGAGGAGGGGGATTTCAAGACAAGCCTGAACAACACAGAAAAACCCTGCCTCTGCACAAAATACCAAAAATTAGTTGGGCATGACTGCATGGGCCTGTAGTCCCTGCTACTCAGGAGGCTAAGGCAGAAGGATCCCTTGAGACTAAAAGTTTGAGGTTGCTGTGAGTTATGAATCACACCACTGCACTCTAGCCCTGGCAAAGAGAGCTTCTCTCAAAAAACAAAACAAAAAGGAAAGAGAGAGACAATACACAGTAAAAAGAAAAGTTCATAGAATATTAAATTAAGGCCATCATAAATGGTCAATTATTCTGATTATCATTCAGTCTCTCATTTCTTCTTCGGAAAACCAACGTGTTGAAAGAAGAGTTGGGGCGACGCCTGTGGCTCAATGAGTAGGGCGCCTGCCCCATATACCGAGGGTGGCGGGTTCAAACCCAGCCCCAGCCAAACTGAACAACAACAAAAGCCGGGCGTTGTGGTTGGCGCCTGTAGTCCCAGGTACTCAGGAGGCTGAGATAAGAGAATTGCCTAAGCCCAAGAGCTGGAGGTTGCTGTGAGCTGTGACGCCACGCACTCTACCGAGGGTGATAAAGTGAGACTGTCTCTACAAAAAAAAAAAAAAAAAAAGAGAGAAAATAAAGAAAAAGAGTCCACTAAACATTAGCGTATGCAGTTTGTCATAGCACTTAAAGTTGGGTCTACAGGGCGGTGCTTGTGGCTCAGTGGGTGGGGCGCCAGCCCGCTACACAGAGGGTGGCCGGTTCAAACCCCGCCCCGGCAAACTGCAACAAAAAAATAGTCGGATGTTGTGGCGGGCGCCTGTAGTCCCAGCTACACGGGAGGCTGAGGCAAGAGAATCGCCTAAGACCAAGAGCTGGAGATTGCTGTGAGCTGTGATGCCACAGCACTGTACCTAGGGGGACAAAATGAGACTGTCTCTTTAAAAAAAAAAAAAAAAAAAAACAGCCCGGCGCTGTGGCGGGCGCCTGTAGTCCCAGCTACTCGGGAGGCTGAGGCAAGAGAATCGCTTAAGCCCAGGAGTTGGAGGTTGCTATGAGCTGTGTGAGGCCACGGCACTCTACCGAGGCCATAAAGTGAGACTGTCTCTACAAAAAAAACAAACAAAAAAGGTGCGTCTACAATACTTATTCTTGAGTGGTGAGTTGAAACCTCTTTACTTTCCAAAGTTAAGGGCAATTTAACTTAAAAGTGTAATATGCACAGCGAGAGTGACCACAGCCAACTTCATTTTGGTGTATGTCAAGATGCTGTAATTCTCACCAATGTATAACTTGCGGTACGCCGGAATATGAGGTTTGGTATTTTTCTTTCTTTCTTTTTTTTTTTGGCCAGGGCTGGGTTTGAACCCACTACCTCTGGCATATGGGACCAGAGCCGTACCCCTTTGAGCCACAGGCACAAGCCCGAGGTTTGGTATTTTTCAATGAATTACTAAGAAGGGAGAGAAGGGGTGTCGTCTTTCTGCTTTCTTCAGGTTTGGGGAATTCATTTTTTTTTTTTTTTTTTTTGAGACAGAGTCTCACTATGTCACAGCTCACAGCAACCTCATAAGCGATTCTTTTGCCTCAGCCTCCCAAGTAGCTGGGACTACAGGCACTTGCCACAACGCCTGGCTATTTTTTTGTTGCACCTGTCATTGTTGTTTAACTGGCCCAGGCCGGGTTCCAAACCCCCAGCCTCGGTGTATGTGGCTGGCGCTGTAACCACTGTGCTATGGGCGCCAAGCCAGGTTTTGGGAATTCTATTCCCTTTTTCCCTCTTAGTATCTAGAGACCCTTCTACATGAATCCTGCCTTTCTAGAATTATGATCCTGCTATGGATTTGGAACAGCAAAAATTAGACAGTTTGTCTCGTTCCAATTCTAAATTCCACTATTACCTAGCCCAGTTATCACCTAGATACCTAACCTCCCCAAGATCAGTTCTCTCATTTATATCTTGAACATAATAATCCATGTAAGAGGGTTCTTTGGGGGTATAAGATAATTCTCAAGGCATTCAGCAGGCCCTGACACAGAAAAAGCAATTAGCAAATGTATTCACGACCATAGCTCTACTCTTTCAGACAAGTTTTACGCGGAATTAAAGAGCTGTTTCACATTGTAAACGCGACTGTGTGAGGCAACAGACTCTGGCCGAGACTATGGAAACCTGAGGCGGGAGAACCGAGGAGGCAGCGCCGAAGGCGGCCTGGTGTGCCCGAGTTTGCAATCGGAAGTCGTTACCTTTGCTGAGCTCGGAGGGTTTCAACTCTAGGAGGTCCTCTGCAGTCTGGAAACCTGCAGACACAAGCTTCACCCGCACCGCAGGAGAAAGCGGGAAACTCACTAAATCCCGCTGCATTTCAAATCGGTAACCCTACGCGCAAAGTCGCGCCGATCTAAAACCGCTACACCACGCAAAGGCAAACTCCCCTAGCTAGTGCCGGCTGTGCCGCGTGACGTCAGTCGTAAAGCGGAAAGGGCGGGGTCTGCGGCCGGGCAGACCCCGTGCTTTAGGTTTTGCCTGGTCCAGGTGGGCATGTATATTTTCACACTTCGGCGTGGTTTCCTTTGTGGTACCTCCCGGATCCCACCTAGGATTTCCCAGTCAAATGTACCTCCTGCCAGTAAAGAGATAGTTGGATACCATACAATGGAGAACTAGGCCCAGTGGGTTCTACACACCCTATTTTCTCACCTCCACCCTGGCCTATAGGGTGGAAGCCTCGGAATCTTTAGGAGGAATGATATCCCAGAATAAGAGTAAGGAGAGCACACTAGACAGTTACCAGTTTTTTGGTGTTTAAAGACCAAGAAACACTTATGTGAGAATTAATCTACGTGCCCATTACAGGGTTCCAGTCTGTTGGTGCTTCTTGCTGGCCGTCCCCCCTGCCTGCTCCCCTAGCTTTTCCCGCCCTCGCGAGGGATTGTGGGCCAGCCTCACGCCGCGCGGGCGCTCAATCCCCGCACCCACCCGCGCGGTCCCGCGAGTCGAGTCTGGAGTATTGAGGTTTCTGAGACGGTTAGTGCTTCGTGACCTGCGTAGTTTAAGAAGGAGCTGGAAAAGTAAGCAAATAATGCCGCCATAGTGGACTGGGCCTGAGCTTCTCGGGTCTTGAGAGGGAGGGATTGGGCTGCGCAAAAGCTGGTCTGGTCAGAGTTGGCGAGGGGTGTTCAAGTCGTAGAGGTGACCGCTTCTAAAAAAGAACTTCAGAGAATTGGGAGGCAGTATGAAAGGTGACTTGTGAGGTCTTTCCTTGCCTAGGTATGATTTACGTAGGAGAGTAACATTCTCTTCCTATTGGCAACGATTATTAGCCTTGACTTTTCCCAGCTTAAATGTACTCCCTAAATACTGCAAATCAGAGCCCCTTTAAGTACATAACGTCTAAGAAAAGAAACAATGTTGAGCACTTCAGCAAGTCCCACAGTTTCATAGTTATGCCACGAGGAAGATAAAGACAGAAGCTCAGCGTAGAGGTATCACCGAAATTCAAATCTACATATACTAAGGTACCTCCAAATTGTGAGTCCTTAGTAGTGGGAAAAATGCAAGAAGCGTTTGTACCCCATTTATTGGGTCAGGGAAGGTCTAGGAGGGCTGGTCAAAATGTGATTCACTGCTAAGTACATTGCTTAACTACTGTTTTTTTGAAGAAAGAGTCTCAGACTTTCGCCCTGGGAAGGGTGCGTGGCATCACAGCCCACAGCAACCTCAAATTCTTGGGCTTCAATGATTCTCTTGCCTCAGCCTCCCAAGTAGCTGGGACTACAGGCGTCAGCCACAACGCCTGGCTGGGTTTTTTTTTGTTGTTGGAGTTGTCATTGTTTTAGCAGGCCCAGGCCGGGTTCGAACCTGCCAGCCTCAGGTGTATGTGGCTGCTGCCCTACTCACTTAGCTACCAGCGCCCTGCTTTAACTTATAATATGGGCTACATTTGGGCGCACACTGGGCATTACATAAATATTGTCCTCAGGAAGAATTCGTGCTTATGCTTATAAAACATCCAGGTTCTTGGGCAAAGAAGAGATGGTCTTACCACAATAGCTCTTCAGTTAGTTTGGCCAAACTTGCATTCAGCAGTAGCTCTCACTTCGGTCAAACTCATTGGAATCAGTCATATTTAGAATTTTGTTTCATTGGCAGTGAGAGTTAAACTAGTAGGCTTTATCTGTAGGTACACAATTAGGTATTGTTAATATCTTATGACCCTTGAGGTACCTGTAGTATTACTTTTATCATCATTAAAACATCTGTAATGCAGTTTGCTATTTAGTCATGCTCTCAACTGAGATCCAGGTTTATGAAGGCAGGCACTAGGAACTAAATCTATGAAATAAATATGAAAGGTGCACTTTTCTATACTGTCAGTTTTCTCAAGATTTGTTTTAGTAGAGAAGGAAGAGTTGAATTATTTAAATGGTATGTCAGTTGAAATGTTTCATATTCAACAAGCATTACTATATGGTGGAATAAAATGCAAATAAAAATAAATTTTAAGGTAAACATAGGACTTCAAAGATAGATCAGGCTTCAACTGGATACTTTACTAGTCTCCCAAAGCCCCCTGAAAATGTTTTTTGTTTTCCTTTGTAATTAGTCAATGAAAAAGTTTGACAGGCAATGCTGTGGGCAAATGAGCATGGGCTTGGGTTTCATACAGATTTAGATTTGTATGACATCTGTGCAAGTTACCCAGTGTGTGACCTTTGGCAAGTTTCTCAGTTTCCTCACTTGCAAGTAGAAGAGGATATTTCATTGGGTTGTTGGAAAGATTAAATTAACAAATGTAAAGTACTTAGCACAGAAAAGGTGCATAAGAAATCTTAGTTTCATACTGGGCTGGTGGCTTATACCTGTAATCCCAACATTTTGGAAAATGAGGCAGGAAGATCTCTTGAGGCCAGGAATTCAAGACCAGGTAGATAACATCAAGATCCTGTCTCTACAAAAAAATGAAGAAAAAGAAAAATTAGTTGGATGTGGTAGCATGTTCCTGTAGTCCTAGTTACTTGGGAGGCTGAGGCAGGAGGATAGATTGAGTTTACAAATTTGAGACTGCAGTGAGCTATGGTTGTGCCACTGCACCCCAGCCTGTGTGACAGCAAGACCCTATCTCTGGAGGAAAAAAATCTGTCTCTTTCTCCAGTTAAAAAAATATTCTAATGTGTGTATTCAATGAATATATCCTCATGAAACTCCTAACTTAGCAGAGTGCTAATAAGTGTGAGATACAGGTATTTTTTAAAAATGCCTATGATTGTAAAAATGTGAAAAGTTAGAGTGCTTTTATATCCTTTGACTTGATCCTTTTAGTAATCCTATGAGCAGTTAATTGGTGTCCCCACTTAGCGTTAGCACACTGAAGATCAAATATTTACTAAGTGCTAGTTATGTGCCAGGTAATGGTAAACAAGACAGACTCTCTGCCCTCTGAAAGCCTATAATCTATCATGATCATTATTGAGTATTTCAGACATGTGTTTCTGACTTATGTTGCTGTCTAGATATAATACTAAGGGTAGGACAATATTATTGCTATTTGTCTATAGTTAATCTGTGGAAGTATTCCAATAATGGGATATTTTCATGTTGATTGGGCTATTTTCTGGTGATGTAGGACAGGAGTAATAGGAATATTTTTGTTATAACTGGGGAGAAGTTTGTTTAAGCCTAGGAACATAGATTTGGGCCAGGTGCCGTGGCTCACCTCTGTAATCCTAGTACTCTGGGAGGCCGAGGCAGGTGGATTGTTTGAGCTCTGGAGTTAGAGACTGGCCTGGGCAGGAATGAGATCCTGTCTCTACTAAAAATAGAAAAATTGGCTTGGTGTCCGTAGCTCAGTGACCAGGGCACCAGCCACATACACCGAGGCTGGTGAGTTGGAACCTGGCCCAGGCCTGCTAAACAACAATGACAATTACAACAACAAATAGCCGGGCGTTGTGGTGGGTACCTGTAGTCCCAACTACTTGGCACTGAGCTACAGGTGCCGAGCCTGATTCAGTTTATAAAAGTTTTATACATTTAGTTAATAGTTTTGCATAGATTGATGTATGGTATTGTTATGTCTGCTTTGTCTGGTTTTGGCAACAGTTATGCAGTCTTTGTATAATGAACCTAAGAAGCTTTTCAGTACGTTTCCATGCTAACCTACGTTAACATTTAACAAACAGGTGATGCCATAGCTCAGTGGGTAGGGCACCGGCCACATATACCAAGGCTAGCGGGTTCGAACCCAGTTTGGGCCAGCTAAAAACAACAACAACTGCAACCCCAAAAAAGAAAACATAGCCGGGTGTTGTGGTGGGCACCTGTAGTCTCAGCTACTTGGGAGGCTGAGGCAAGAGAATCACTTAAGCCCAAGAGTTTGAAGTTGCTATGAGCTGTGACACCATGGCACTCTACCCAGGGCAACAGCTTGAAACTCTGTCTCAAAAAAAAAAAAAAAAAAATTTAACAAACATATATTTTTCTTCATTTTTTTTCTTTTTTCTTTATTTTTTGAAACAGAGTCTCACTCTCTTGCCCCAGGCTAGAGTCCTATGGCCTCAGCCTAGCTCACAGCAACTCAAACTCCTGGGTTAAAGTGTTCCTCCTGCCTCAGCCTTCACAGTAGCTGGGACTACAGGTACCTGCCATGACGCCCAGCTAATTTTTTCTATTTTAGTAGAGCCAGGATCTCCCTATGTTGCTTAGGCTTGTCTCAAACTCCTGAGCTCAAGGGATCCTCCCATCTTGGCCTCCCAGAGTGCTAGGATTACAGGCATGAGCCACTGTGCCTGGCCTGTTCATTTTTTTTTCTTTCTTTCTTTCTTTTTTTTTTTTTTGAGAAAAAGTCTCACTTTGTTGCCTTTTGAAGAGTGCCATGGCGTCATAGTTCCTAGCAACCTCCAACTCTTGGGTTCAACTGATCCTCTTGCCTTAGTTTTTCTTTTTTTTTGGTTTTTGGCCGGGGCTAGGTTTGAACCCACCACCTCCAGCATATGGGACCGGCATCCTACTCCTTGAGCCACAGGTGCCGCCCCTGCGTCAGTTTTTCTATTTTTAGTAGACATGGGGTCTCCATCTTGCTCACACTGGCCTTGAATTTGTGAACTCAAGCAATCCTCCCTCCTCGGCCTCCCAGAGTGCTGTGATTACAGGTGTGAGCCACCACCCCTCATTTTTTTCTAATCAAAGAAATGTGGCTTTCAAAGGACATTAAAATATGCAGAGTGTCTGTGAGGATTATAGCAGTAGCATTTTTCTTAACTTGCTCGAGCTAGAAGAGAGTGGAGGAAAGACACTTTTTTGCACTAAGGCAAATTCTCCTGAGCATATATTTCTATACTAGGTCAATAACAATGAAATTCTTGTGAAATATTTAACGTAGGCCTTGTGAAGATTATGGGCCCCTTAAGGATTCTGTTATTAGTTTAAGAAGGCACTGCTAGTCACAAATCTTCTGAAACTGGCATTTTGGATATAAGAATTGTTTTGGGGGTAACAGCAGTATAGTTGACAGACATCATCTTTTCCATTGCACAAGTTGTTCTCAACCAGATTTCAAGGAATCTTAATTTTATTTCATAACACAAAATGTAGATATTTTATTTATAGATTATATATACATACATGTATTTATATTACTTAATACTTCCTTCTTTGAAAAGGAAAGTTTATAAAATTAAAACTGATGGACTCTCAGAAGATCAGATTTGAGTAGTTTCTGCTTGCCTCACAGAATCCACTCCCCCTTTAGTCCAATATTTTTTCTTTCTGTCTCAGCAGCTTTTTTTTTTTTTGAGACAGAATCTCAAGCAGTCATCCTGGGTAGAGTGCCGAGGCATTATATCTCAGAGCAACTTCCAACTCTTGAGCTCAAGCAATCCTCTTGCCTCAGTTTTTCTGTTTTGCTCAGGCGGGTCTCAAAATCATGAGTTCAAGCAGTCCACCCACCTCAGCCTCCAAGAGTGCTAGGATTACAGGCGTGAGCCACAGTGCCTGGCCTCAGCCACTTTTATGTTCTCAATGATTGCTTGCTAACCGTTATTTATTTATTTATTGACAGTCTCACTCTTGTGGCTGTGGGTAGAGCGCGATAACTTATAGCTCACAGCAACCTCAAACTCTTGGTTTCAAGCGATTCTCTTGCCTCAGCCTCTCAAGTAGCTGGGACTACAGGTGCCCACCACAACTACCCTGTTTCCCCGAAAATAAGGTGTGCTCCCAAAGATGCGCTACGTCTTATTTTCAGGGGACGTCTTATCTTTCCTGTAAGTAAGTCTTATTTTCGGAGGATGTCTTATTTTCAGGGAAACAGGGTACTTACTGGCTAGTATTTTTGTTTTTTTCCTGTTTTTTAGTAGAGATAGGGTCTCACTCTTGCTCAGGCTGGTCTCAAAGTCCTGAGTTCAAGCAGTCCACCTACCTCAGCCGCCTAGAGTATTAGGATTACAGGCGTGAGCCACTGTGCCTGGCCTCTTGTTAATCTTTAATAAAAAAATTTTTAGCAGCATAAGTTTTTCCTGTTTTAAAGATATAATCTGCCTAATTTATTTTGGCATGGGAGAGAATAGCATAAGACAAAAAGATTTGGGAAATAGGGTAATTCTGGTGAGATCTTGGAGAGACAGCTGTTGAACTTGGTAACTCTAAGTTACAGTGAAGAAGGAAGGTGAGGGTTGAAAAGAGTGATATTTATTACGTGGTCATAAGTACAGTAAATTATTAACCATTGCCTGAGACAGGATTTGCTCTTTTTTGAGGAGTCTAATAATAGGCTCGGGAGTTTCTTGTAGAATCAACTCTCTAGTAGTCTTATTGTGGATTTCTGAAACACCTGTGAAAAAGAAGATAACCTTTAGCTTGTGGTGTTGAGTATAGGAGGTTTAAGGACACCTCTAAAATTATGGAGGTTTCCAAGGTCAGGGTCGTTTATTGAAATCTGAGTGTGGAAGGGGGCGCTCAATGAGCTTTTCAAAGTTTGTTTCATTGAAAGTTAGAATTAGGGCTCTGCACCTGTAGCTCAGCGGCTGGGGTGCCAGCCACATACACTGGAGCTGGTGGGTTTGAACCCAGCCTGGGTCTCCCAAACAACAGTGACAAGTGCACAACAACAAAAAAAGTGGCCGGGCATTGTGGAGGGCACCTGTAGTCCCAGCTACTTGGGAGGCTGTGGCAAGAGAAGGGCTTAAACCCAAGAGTTTGAGGTTGCTGTGAGCTGTGACGCCATAGCACTCTACTGAGGGCGACATAGTAAGACTCTGTTTCAAAAAAAAAAAAAAATTAGAATTAGTTTGTGAGTCTGGGCAACATAAGCAGAGCTCTTCTGGACACACAAAAAGATAGCATTTGCATACTTGCTCCTTTAAGTAAGAATTTCCTGTGTGTTTGAAAGAGCATTTTGTGCTTAGGCTTGACGCTTTGGACTGACAACCTATACAAGACTAGATTTTCAAAGGTACTTTTACCAAATTTCATCGTGTTGGACTTGGTCACTCAAATTACCTGTATAGCAGCTTAACTGTGTCAGAAGTTCCCAGGACTGAGGAGGGCATGGTGGCTTGCCCCTTTTGTCCCATCTACTAGGGAGGTTGATGCAGGAGTATCCCTTAAGGGCAGGAATTTTCGTTAAAAGGAAAAAAAAAATCACAGTGACATTATTAGCACCAAATCCTCAAAGGCGGGAGCAAGTTTACATGTTTACATTTTTTTTTTAATATCTGTTTAGGATTTTTTTTTTTTTTTTTTTTGCAGTTTTTGGCTGGGGCTGAACCCGCCACCTCCGGCATATGGGGCCGGTGCCCTACTCCTTTGAGCCACAGGCGCCACCCACAGGTTTACATTTTAATCTGCAGAGTGTTTTTTTTTTTTTTTTTTTTTTGTAGTTTTTGGCTGGGGATAGGTTTGAACCCGCCACCTCCGGCGTATGGGACCGGCGCCCTACTCCTTGAGCCACAGGCGCCACCCAGAGAGTGTTTTTAAATTTTGTTTCAGTAGCATCTCCAGGCCTTTCTAACTAGGAAAACGAATGAGATCAGCAAAAGGGGTGTGGAACATGTAGATAAGGCGCCAGGACTGCTGGTCATTTGTATCGTAGGCCCTATGTTACCTAAGATTTTGACGAATCAAGATATACAAAATTATTGTTCCTGGTAATTATAGTTGGAAAATTTTTATTTCAGAAACGAGGTGCTCAATGAACCACATGAGAAAAATAACCCTAACTAAGAGTGGTTTTAATCTAAGGGTGTCTGACCTGGCAGCTTACTCAATTCATACTTACCTGGTGGGGGAGATACCATGATCATGAAGGTGGTTCTCCCAGGGTGAGGTTCATCTGTTGCACTCTGGATGTACTGACCCCTGTGATTTCCTCAAGTGTAGGAAACTCATCTGCATAATTTGTGGTAGTGGGGGACTGCATTCGCACTACCCTCTGTCTTTGTCTGTCAAAAGAAGACCTTGAGTTTTATCTTTGGGTATCATTTCCATGTTATGGTCACGTGGAAGTGATTTACTGGGGTATTATTAGAGCAATAGTTGTTCCTTAATACTATCTGTTAAGGAAATTTTTTTTACATCGCACAGGAACCTCCACTTCTTGGGTTAGGCAGTCCTCTTTCTTCAGTCTCACGAGTAACTGTAATACCCGGCTATTTTTTGTTGCCCGCCACCCTTGGTATATGGGGCCAGCCCCCTCAAGGAAATTTTTTATTATCCCTCTCCCAGCTTCCTACTTATCTTTGTTTTCATTGTCCATAATTCTGTATTTTTATGTGTACATGCTGTTTATTTAGCTTCTAGTTATGGGTGGGACTATGCAGTATTTGAGTTGGGACAATGTAGGATAGGTATGATTTTTAAGCCAAGACTGAATATATGGGATTAGTTTGTTTCTCTATGGTGGAATCCAATACATATTCCTTACAACCCCTTTCCCCAGTAGGTATTTCTATAAATGGTTACCACAGAATTAGTGACTTAAAGCTACACAAAGTGTTTAACATTTAAAGTAGTCAGAAGTTTAGAGGGGTTTCTCAGGAGACTGGGGAGAATCTGTTACCTTGTATTTTTCAGCTTCAAGAGGCGGTCTACATTCCTTGTTTGTGACCCATTTAGCATCTGACTTCTCTTCCACTCTTATATCCTCACTTTTCTGGTCCTCTTGTGTCCTTGTAAGGATTCTGTGATTACATTAGGCCCACCAGGGTAACCAAAGATAATCTTTCATCTCAAATCTTTATAGCTGCATACAATCTTTTGCCATAATGAAAAGTACAGATTCATGGGGATTAGGGAAAAGACATTTTTGGTGGGCTATTATGCTGCCTACATCATCCAGAGTCTCCAATTCCTCAGGAGCTTTTGATGTCCCCCAAAGCGGCTTGGAGTATGTAGATGAGTATTGTGTTATCTGGTCTTACACACACTATACTTATGTTAGGATTTTGCAACTATTCTAAGTCCAAAATGTTGTTGTCTGGCTGTTATAATTTGGAAACGTCTTTATGTTGTGACAGGCTAGAACTTGTGCAAGGAGACTGGTGTGTTTGGAATCTGAGGGTCAGATGCCATGCTGTTGGTACAACTCATATTTACCTGGCAGGGGAGATACCATGATCACAAATATTCTAGGGTGTGGCTCATCTGTTGTACTCCAGATGTGGAAAACTTGACTGCATGATTTGTGGTAGTGGGGGCGTGTATTTGTGCTATTTCTTGTCTTTCTTAAAGACAGTTACTACTGGGTGGTGCCTGTGGCTCAAAGGGGTGGGGCGCTGGCCCCATGTGCCAGAGGTGGTGGGTTCAGACCCAGCCCTGGCCAAAATAAATAAATAAATAAATAAAATAAAATTTCTAAAAAAAAAAAAAGACAGTTACTACTGCCGTATTAGTCTTATACTCTGAACTGTAAACTGTTTTTAAAGTTTGCACAGAGGTAGCAAGTTAACTGTAGTAACAAGCTTCCTTTTGTATTTGTTCTTAGATCTTGCATTATGTTTTGTTTTTATCCAAAATGATTTTACTTTTTACTCAAGTAACATACATGCATGCATCATATAATAGGGTTTGACTTCAAAGATATCTCTACCCAGTACAATTAATAGCTGTTTCTTCTGTTGTTTTTGTACTGGTATT
Source organism: Nycticebus coucang (assembly GCF_027406575.1). Taxonomy (NCBI): domain Eukaryota; kingdom Metazoa; phylum Chordata; class Mammalia; order Primates; family Lorisidae; genus Nycticebus; species Nycticebus coucang. The sequence goes on from NC_069797.1 coordinate 43,642,547, forward strand.
ATAGTAAGGATTTATTTAATATTTATCACCCCAATATCTTCATTCCTCTATCTTTGATGGGACAAATTTAGTTCCACAATTGGTTTCCTTGGTTGTATGCTTTTACAACTTGTTGACTTCTCATTTGGAAAGATGAAGATATTAGCAAGGTTGGGCGCAGTGGCTCATGGCTATAATCCTAGCACTTTGGGAGGCTGAGCTCAGAAGTCCAAGACCAGCCTGAGCAAAAGTGAGACCCCTGTCTCTACTAAAAATAGAAAAACTGGCTTGGTCCCTGTAGCTCAAGCAGCTAGGGCCCCAGCCACATACACCAGAGCTGGCGGGTTTGAATCCAGCCTGGGCCTGCCAAACAACAATGACACCTATAACTAAAAAATAGCTGGACATTGTAGCGGATGCCGGTAGTTCCAGCTACTTCAGAGGCTAAGGCAAGAGAATTGCTTAAGCCCAGGAGTTGGAGGTCGCTGTGAGCTGTGATGCCACTGCAGTCTACCCAGGGTGACAGCTTGAGGCTCTGTCTCAAAAATAAATAAATAAACAAATAAAAATAGAAAAACTGAGGCAAGAGGATCTCTTGAGTCCAGAGTTGGAGGATGTTGTGAGCTATGATGCCACAGCACTCTATGTAGGGGAACAGCTTGAGACTCTATCTCCAAAAAAAAGATATTAATAAGGCTTTATCCTACCCATAAAAAAAATAATGATTATGTAGAGGTTTAGCAGAGCAAGAACAGATGTGAATGATAGGCATATATGAATTCTTTACTACTTGTAAATAATAATAACTTCATTTAAAGTAATGACTATCTTTTGTTTGGTCAGTTTTTTATTTTTATTTATTTACTTTTTATTAATATTAAATCATAGCTGTGTACATTAATGTGATCATGGGGCACCATACACTGGTTTTATAAACAGTTTGACACATTTTCATCACACTGGTTAACATAGCCTTCCTGGCATTTTCTTAGTTATTGTATTAAGACAATTATATTCTACATTTCCTAAGTTTCACATGTACCCTTATAAGATGCACCGCATCCCCTCCTCTCCCTCTTCCCCACATTGTTAGGTTATAACTGGGTTATAGCTTTCATATGAAAGGCATAAATTAGTTTCATAGTAGGGATGAGTACATTGGATACTTTTTCTTCCATTCTTGAGATACTTTACTAAGAAGAGTATGTTCCAGCTCCATCCATGTAAACATGAAAGAGGTAAAGTCTCCATCTTTCCTTAAGGCTGCATAATATTCCATGGTGTACATATACCACAATTTATTAATCCATTCGTGGATCCATGGGCACCTGGGCTTTTCCCATGACTTAGCAATTGTGAATTGGGCTGCAATAAACATTCTGGTGCAAATATCTTTGTTATAATGTGATTTTTGGTCTTCTGGGTGTAAACCTAGTAGAGGAATTGCAGGATTGAATGGCAGATCTATTTTTAGATCTCTAAGTGTTCTCCAAACATCTTTCCAAAAGGAATGTATTAATTTGCATTCCCACCAGCAGTGTAGAAGTGTTCCCTTTTCTCCACCTCCACACCAACATCTCTGGTCTTGGGATTTTGTGATATGGGCTAACCTTACTGGAGTTAGATGGTATCTCAAGGTAGTTTTTTTTTTTTTTTTTTTTGACTGGGGCTGGGTTTGAACCCGCCACCTCCAGCATATGGGACTGGCGCCCTACTCCTTGAGCCACAGGCGCCACCCCTCAAGGTAGTTTTGATTTGCATTTCTCTGGTGATTAAAGATGATGAGCATTTTTTCATATGCCTGTGGGCCATGTGCCTGTCTTCTTCAGAGAAGTTTCTCTTCAAGTCCCTTGCCCAGCATGCGATGGGATCACTTGTTCTTTTCTTGCTTATACTTTTGAGTTCTCTGTGGATTCTGGTTATTAAACCTTTGTCAGAGACATAACCTGCAAATATCTTCTCCCATTCTGAGGGCTGTCTGCTTGCTTTACTTACTGTGTTCTTGGCTGTGCAGAAGCTTTTTAGTTTGATCAGGTCCCAGTAGTGTATTTTTGAAGCTGCTACAATTGCCCGGGGGGTCCTCCTCATAAAATACTCACCTAGAACAATTTCTTCAAGGGTTTTCCCTGCACTCTTTTCTAGTATTTTTATAGTTTCATGTCTTAAGTTTAAATCTTTAATCCAGTGAGAGTCTATCTTAGTTAATGGTGAAAGGTGTGGGTCCAGTTTCAGTCTTCTACAGGTTGCCAGCCAGTTCACCCAACACCATTTGTTAAATAGGGAATCTTTTCCCCACTGGATGTTTTTAATTGGCTTGTCAAAGATCAAATAACGGTAAGTAGCTGGGTTCATCTCTTGGTTCTCTATTCTGTTCTAGACATCTACTTCTCTGTTTTTGTGCCAGTACCATGCTGTTTTGATCACTATCGATTTATAGTATAGTCTGAGGTCTGGTAGAGTGAGTCCTCCTGCTTTGTTTTTATTTCTGAGTAATATCTTGGCTATTCGTGGTTTTTTCTGATTCCATATAAAAAGAACTAAAAAAATATTTTTTCAAGATCTTTAAAGTATGACAGTGGAGCTTTAATAGGGATTACATTAAAGTTGTATATTGCTTTGGTAGTATGGACATTTTAACAATGTTGATTCTTCCCAGCCATGAGCATGGTATGTTTTTCCATTTGTTAACGTTTTCAGCTATTTCTTTTCTGAGAGTTTCATAGTTCTCTTTATAGAGATCTTTCATGTCCTTTGTTAGACTCTCAAATATTTCATCTTCTTTGGCACTATTGTGAATGGAATAGAGTCCTTAACTGTTTTTTTCAGCTTGACTATTGTTGGTATGTATAAAGGCTACCAATTTGTGAATGTTGATTTTGTAAATGTTGATTTTGTAACCTGAGACGCTGCTGTATTCCTTGATCACTTCTAAGAGTTTTGTAATAGAATCCCTGGTTTTTTCCAGATATATAATTATATCATCTGAGAAGAGTGAAAGTTTGATCTCTTCTGACCCTATATGGATACCCTTGATCGCCTTTTCTTCCTAATTGCAATGGCTAAAACTTACATTACAATGTTAAAGAGCAGTGGAGACAATAGGCAGCCTTGTCTGGTTCCTGATCTGAGTGGAAATGATTTCAATTTAACTCCATTCAATACAATATTGGCTGTGGGTTTGCTGTAGATGGCCCCTATCAGTTTAAGAAATGTCCCTTCTATACCAATTTTCTTTTTTTTTGTAGAGACAGAGTTTCACTTTTTTGCCCTCGGTAGAGTGCCATGGCGTCACACGGCTCACAGCAACCTCCAACTCCTGGGCTTAGGTGATTCTCCTGCCTCAGCCTCCCGAGTAGCTGGGACTACAGGTGCCTGCCACACCGGCTATTTTTTTGTTGCAGTTTGGCCAGGGCTGGGTTTGAACCCACCACCCTCGGTATATGGGGCCGGTGCCCTACTCAGTGAGCCACAGGTGCCGCCCTATACCAATTTTCTTAAGTGTTTTGATCATGAAGGGATGCTGTATATTATCAAAAGCTTTTTCTGCATCAATTGAGAGAATCATATGGTCTTTGTTTTTTAATTTGTTTATGTGCTGAATTATACTTATAGATTTACGTATATTAAACCAGCCTTGAGACCCTGGGATAAAACCGACTTGGTCATGATGTAGAATTTGTTTGATGTGTTGCTGGATTCTGTTTGTTAGGATCTTGTTGAATATTTTTGCATCTATATTAGTGATATTGGTCTATCATTTTCTTTTCTTGTTGGGTCTTTTCCTGGTTTGGGGATCAGGGTGATGTTTGCTTCATAGAACGTTAGGTTAGCCAAAAGTTTATCTATTTTATTGACCTTTTCAAAGAACCAACTTTTTGATTTATTGATCTGTTGTATAAATTTTTTGTTTTCAATTTCATTTAATTCTTCTCTAATTTTGGTTATTTCTTTTCTTCTACTGGGTTTGGGGTTGAAATGTTCTTCCTTTTCCAGTTGCTTGAGATGCCCCATTAAGTTGTTAACTTCCTCTCTTTCCTTTCTCTTGAGGAAGGCTTGCAGTGCTACAAATTTCCCTCTTAGGATTGCCTTTGTGGTATCCCAGAGGTTCTGATAATTCGTGTCTTCATTGTCATTTTGTTCCAAAAATTTGGCAATTTCCTTCTTGATCTCATCTCTGACCCAGCTATCATTCAGCATAAGGTTATTTAACTTCCATGTTTTTGTATGAGTATGCAAATTCCTGTTGTTACTGAGTTCATAGTGGTCTGAGAGGATGCAAGGAGTAATTTCTATTCCCTTAAATTTACTGAGGTTAGTCTTGTGACCTAATATGTGATCGATTTTCGAGTATGTTCCGTGGGGTGATGAGAAGTATGTGTATTCAGTTTTGTTGGGATGAAATGTTCTGTAGATGTCTGCTAAATCCAAATGTTGGATGGTTAGGTTTAAATCTAAAATTTCTTTGCTCAGCTTCTTATTGGAGGATCTATCCAACACTGCCAAAGGAGTGTTGAACTCTCCGACTATTAGGGAGCTGGAGGAAATCAAGTTGCTCATGTCTGTTAGAGTTTCTCTTATAAATTGAGGTGCATTCTGGTTGGGTGCATAAATATTCATAATTGAACTCTCATCATATTGAGTATTACCCTTAACAAATATGAAGTGACCATGCTTATCCTTCCTTATTTTTGTTGGTTGTGTCTGCAAATAGAATTGCAACGCCTCACTTTTTTCTGGCTACCATTTGCCTGAAATATGGACGACCATCCTTTCACCTTGAGTCTATGTTTATCTTTTAAGGTAAGATGTGACTTGTATGCAGCAAGTATCTGGCCTAAGTTTTTGTATCCAGTCAGCTAACCTGTGCCTCTTTAGTGGACAGTTTAAGCCGTTCACATTAATGGAGAATATTGATAAGTCTGGTAAAATTTTGGGTATTGAGTTTTTCAGAAGTCCAGTGGACATTTTTAATCCTTTCGCCACTGTGGAAGTTGGAGTTTGATAAAAAGTTTGAGTGAGTTTATTTTTGTGGTAGAGGATTGGGCTGGTCATTATGGAGGATAGGTCTGAGAATATCCTGAAGAGCTGGTTTGGTTATGGCAAATTTCTTCAACATATGAATGTCATTAAATATTTAATTTCTCCATCATAAATGAAACTCAGTTTAGCTGGACACAGGATCTGGGGTTGAAAGTTATTTTGTTTTAGGAGATTAAAAGTCAATGACCACCCTCTTCTGGCTTGATAAGTTTCAGCAGAGAGATCTGCAGTCATTCTAATATTCTTCCCTTTGTAGGTAATGCATTTCTTACGTCTGGCTGCTTTCAAATTTTCTCTTTCAATGAAGTTAATTATGATGTGCCTGGGGGATGTCTTATTCGGATTGAGTCGTGCTGGGGTTCTGAAACTGTCTGCTATTTGAATTTCAGAATCTCTTGGCATGTCTGAAAAATTTTCTTTCATAATTTCATGGAGAAGGGCCTCTGTGCCTTGTGAGGCCACTTAATCACTTTCAGGGATTCCAATGAGGTGGATGTTAGCCTTCTTTGAATTATCCCAGAACTCTCTGAGAGAATGATCTGTTTTGCTCTCCATTTCTCTTCCTCTTTGAGAGTTTGGGAGCATTCAAAAGCTTTGTCTTCAATGTCAGAAATCCTTTCTTCTGCTTGCTCCACTCTATTACTGTGGGATTCTACTGTAGTTTTCAGATCTTTGAGGACTGCAAATTCTTGCTTCAGTGCATCAAAATCCTTTGGTGGTTTTGTCTTTAAATTCATTAAATTCTTGAGACAACTTTTGAATTTCTCCTCAAATTTCTAATTCTGACTTTTGAATTGCTTTTTGAATTTCTACTTCCAAATTTTCCTCCATTCTATTAATCTTGTTTGTAATCCAAATTCTGAATTTGATTTCTGACATCTCGGCCAGCTGTTTATGAATGGGATCTTCAGTTACATCTGCCATATCTTTCCTTGGGGTGGGGAGGGTTGATCTATTCTGGTTATTCATGTTACCAGAGTTTTTCCGCTGGTTCTGCCCCATGATTATTTTACACCGTTTGACTTTTCCCCTGGAGCTTTGTTGAGGACCCGTACAGTGCTACGGCCTGAGAAACTGGGGACCTATTTGGTGTGGTGGGTCTAAATGGTTCTGTCTTGTTTTCAGCTGGTCCTTGTTCAACCCTAGTGAAACAGTTACGCTGGGTTGAAGTCTCAGCTGTGGAGAAATACCAGCAATTAATTCACCCTGCCCCCCACAGGCAACAATTGGAAAAGGAAAATCAAACCTTCCTACAACCACACACCCAGGGCACCACCTGAATAGTCCTCGGGCAATTGGCTCAGTTCAAAAAGTCCAAATCAGTTGTCTCAGTCAGCACCTGTCTCAGGTGTCAGAGTTTCAAAGGTCTCAGGAACTGGATCGCAGGGGTCTGGTGACAACTCAAATATGACTTGCTCCGGTGCTCCGTGAAGTCAGAAGGACCCACCCAGCAAATATAGTAGTCTGGGAAGATTGATGCCTCCTTCCCCACCTTGCACCTTTGTCACACCCAGTCACTGATAGCCCCTCAGGACTGTGACTCGTTGCCTCCCGTGAGCAGATAGGGGTTTGCACCTGCCTAAATCACAAGGAAATCTGTATGTGCTCAGCCAGGCCCCTGCTCTCTGCCTCTATCCAGGAGGGGGTGGTGAGTCCTGACAACCTCGGGCGCTTGATGGAGGCTGGGGGTTGTTTACTTAGTTCCAGCCCCGCCCCTGATTGATGTTACTGACAGAGCAGAACAACTTTGTGGGAATTTGTTTCTGTCCCTACTAAATTCCTCAGCAGAAGAGAAGCTGTTTTGAGTTCCTAGAACCTGTGCCTCAGGCCCTGTCTGTACTCCTGCAGGTTTGTATTCATAGCACGGTCAGCTCTAGCCTCCTGCCTTTCTTTGTCTATAGGCTTATGATCTTCTGAGGGCCGGGCGCATCTTAGGTTCAGTAAAGTGGTCCTGTGGGTCAGCCCCACCCTGGAAATTTCCCAGCTCTGTGTATGCATTTTCTAGTCCCCATGCTCCACCCAGGCCGGTACCACCACAGGCAAACCCTTTACTCATGGGGCCTGTTTTAGGTCCCAGATCTGTTCCGCCATGGTTGCCATCTGAGAAGATGCCCGGCCTCCTCTGGTTGCCCAGGGAGACAGGGGTTGTGGCTAAGGAATATCCGGGGGTGGGCCGTATTGTTGCCAAAAACGGCTGCTGCTCTGTACCTCAGGGCACTGCCGCTCTGGTGGGGTTCCCTCTTAGCCAACTGTCATCTCCTGACTCCCGTGCCGCAGAATCAGCACTGACCAGCTGCAGTCCAGGCCCTGTCCACACCCCTCAAGAAATCACCCAAGAATCTGGACTCCTGGGGGACAGGTCTCCAGACCTCTCCCAGGAGTGAGAGTGGAGGGCAGTACTGGGAGCTCAGAATTGCAGGTCAAAACACCAAATTAATTGAGACCAAATAAGCAAATAAACAGATAAAAAGGCTGCCAGACACACAAGCCCACATATGCACAAACAATCAGAAACACGTAGACATACAGACAACAACAACAACAAAAACTACAATAAAAATAATGATAATCATAAAATAATTGAAAAAGGGAAAAAACATACAAACAAAATGAACAAACAAAAAACCCTCTATAAATCTGATGTTAGCACTCTCAGAAACCATAGGAAGGGAAAAAGATGAGGAGAGAAGGGAGAAGAAAAGTGGTGTTCATAAAAAAATTTAAAAAGAAGGAAGAAAAAAATTAAAAATAGAAAAAATAAAAATAAAATATAAAAAATAATAAAAATTAATGATAGTTCCTCCAAGAAAATGATGAGAAAAAAACGAAAAAAAAGAGAAAAAAGGCACCAACCACAAAAATATTATTCTTGTATATATGTAGAAGTATACATCTATATATATGACGTAGGGATCAACTTTTGTAGGAGTATATTTATAATGTAATATACTTTCTGGACACCAGATGGCGCTGTGAATGGTTCCTAGGCTTATACCTGATTCAGAGTTTATATTGTTACCATGGTAACCACCCTACCTGGCCAATTGTCATTTTGGAGTTTCTGTAAAAGTTTTTTTTTACCTAATTATTGTGAATTAGCCGCACTGTTCTAGACAGCACTAATTTCCGACTTCCCAACAAAGTGCAGGAGTACACACTTCACAAATTTTTCCACTTTTTCCGGCATTCTGCAATCGGCTGTGGGGGAGGGTGCTGGCTGCCGCAGCTGTGGCACTCAGAAACCTTATACTCAGAGTGTCACTTTTGAATCTGGAATTTTGAGTCCAGCCACCCGCCAGTTTGCCCCGCAGCCTGAACTGCCTGCCTGCACTAATATTCCCCACCAGGAATGGTCCGATCTATTTAATCACGCCTGTTGTTCTGGGGGAAGGTGCCGGCCATTTTGGACAATTCAAAATGTCTGTTTCCCGGGTGGGATCCCTTCCTTTCAATTTTCCATCCGATTGCTTAGTTCCTTGTGATTGTGAGTGGCTTCCCTTTCGGGTGCCAAACTCTGCTCAGGAATAAATTTTTGTCAGTTGGGTTTTGCCAGGAATTGCAAACTGCTGTCCTCTGCAGGGAAAATCTCTACAACAGAGTCCGTGGTTTTAAATTATACATCATGTACAGTAATCCGCCAGTTCACTGCGTGTCTCCAGCTGTCTGTCCACACCAATAATCCACACGGGGAAAAGTCTGTCCTGATGACTTGGGAGAGGTGGGCACACGTCCATCCCGTCTGCCATCATGCTCCACCTCCTTTGGTCAGTTTTTTAATTGATACGTAATGATTATACAAATTTCTGCATTAAGTGTGATATTTTGATATATCATACAACTGGTAATAATCAAATCAGGGTATTTGGGATACCTATCATCTCAAACATTTCTCAGTTCTTTAGTGTTAGAACTAATATCAATTTTTAAATTTCATTTTCCAAATGTTCTTGCTTAGTACAAAGAAATACAATTGATTTTCATACATTGATATTGTTTCCTCCAATGTTGCTAAATTCAGTTACTATGTTTTAGGGTCTTTATGATAAATACTAATTTGAGTTTTTCTACATAAACTTCAATGTCATCTTAATTAATTAACTTAGGATCTTTAAGATGAACAGTGCCCCTTCGATAATTAGGAGGCACACAAGATGGAAATAAAGATTTTATTACTTACAGACCTAATGGATACAAGGCATACCTGAAGGCACATGGAGGCTGATCAGTGTGAGGAGAGAGACAAAGGGAAGGACCCATGGATCTAAGCCCTTATTGAGATGCAGGTTTTTACCCAAACAGGTTTCCCCAGGGAGTTCTCATTGGTGGGTTTAAAGTAAGCTGGCATGAGCTTCAGAAGGTCACGTTATGACTGAGAGCTAGTCACTGTTGGCATATTTGTGAAATCCATGTGCGATGTGGAAGTTAGTGGCTCCAGTCAAGTAGATTGTATCTAGTTGTTCCATTGGGAAGGGGTCACCAGGAGGCAGTTGTATAAGGCAGATTTCTGGATTGACCACATTGAGGAAGTGGGAGGTATAGAACTAGAAACTGTGTCAAGGGTGACTAAGCCCTGCATCTAGTATGGATTAAGGATCTTTACTTAATTTAATGTAAAGTTAAATTTACATTCAAACTGGATGCCAAGGCAACATAAAATTATAAGGATTCACTACACATAGGTGTTTTCTGGGTTGGTTGTTTGAGACACAGTCTCACTTTGTGCCCAACCTAGAATGCTGTTATGTCAGCCAAGTTCACAGCAACCTCAAACTCCTGGTTTCAAACAGTCCTCCTGTTGAAGCAGGTTGAAGCTTCAACCTCCCAAGTATCTGGTACTACAGTTGACTGCCACCATGCCCCACTTATTTTTCTGTGTTTAGTAGAAACAGGGTCTTGATCCTGCTCAAGCTGGTCTTGAACTCCTGAGTTTAACCAATCCTCCTGCCTTAGCCTCCCAGAGTGTTAGAATTGCAGGTGTGATCCACTGCCCCGGCCTTTTTGTCTATTTTTTACTTGGGTTGTTTGTCTAATTATTCAGTAGGACTCTTGGTTTACATGTCCAAAATACACTTCATGATCTCTTCTCCCTTGGCTATATAATTTGCCAGCCCAATAAAAAAGTTAATTAGAGCTCCTTGTTAAAAAATTACTAACACCAATTCTTTGGCAGTATGGCAGAGTACAACTTCATTACTCACATCATGCACTTTTTGGATTGGCATCTGGTCTTTCTGCTCCTTGAGTTTCTCTCTCTGTAAAGGTGATATTTAATGAAAAAGAATTATTACAAGAAAAGGTGGATTGTTGGATCTTCTTAGTGATACCAACATGGTAGACTTTGCTATGGATGAATACAAAAACCTTTTTTCTAATGATATTCCTCATGCTTTGAGAATAAAAAGAACCACAGTTGTTGTATAACTGAAGCAGCTTCAGACAGAAATAGAACCAACAGTGAAGATGTTTGAAGATCCAGAAACTATAAGGCAAATGCAGTCAACCATGGCTGGATGCTGTTTGACTACCTGGTGCACTAGCATGGTTTTAGGCAGGAATATTTAGAAATACTCCACAGGTTTTCAGAATTCTGATATGAATGTGGGACTTACTCAGGAGCAATAGAATATTTTATTTATTTATTTTCTTTTTTGGTGCACCATTCCTGGAAGTACTGCAATACCAGGTTGATGCATGGAGTGGACAGAGCAAGCTCATATTCCAATTCTCTGCTCCACAAATCCATTCAATATATTGTCCTTGGATAAAGGACGTATCAGATTATTAAACTGATGAGAACACACACTACACTTGATCTTAGACAAAAGGCCAAGAAGTGATAGAATATCTTTATTTTTTAAAGTGTTGGTTCCAACAAAAGAAATACTTTAGATTCACTCTGGGGGAAACTGACATCTGGGCTGGATGTGGTGGCTCATGCCTGTAATCCTAGCAGTCTGGGAGGTGGAGGTGGGTGGATTGCCTGAGCTCAGGGTTTCCAACACCAGCCTGAGCAAGAGCAAGCCCTCATCTATAAAAATAGCCAGAGGTAGGGCGGCGCCTGTGGCTCAGTCGGTAAGGTGCCGGCCCCATATACCGAGGGTGGCGGGTTCAAACCCGGCCCCGGCTGAACTGCAAACCAAAAAATAGCTGGGCGTTGTGGCGGGCGCCTGTAGTCCCAGCTACTTGGGAGGCTGAGGCAGGAGAATCGCTTGGGCCCAGGAGTTGAAGGTTGCTGTGAGCTGTATGATGCCATGGCACTCTACTAAGGGCCATAAAGTGAAACTCTGTCTCTACAAAAAAAAAAAAAATAGCCAGAGGTGGGCACACTGGCTCATACTTGTAATCCTAGCACTCTGGGAGGCCAAGGTGGGTGGATCACCTGAGCTCATGAGTTCAAGACCAGGCTGAGCTAGAATGAGACCCTGTCTCTAAAAATAGCCAGGCTGGTGGGTGCCTGTAGTCCCAGCTACTCGGGAGGCTGAGATAAGAGAATTGCTTGAGCCCAAGAGTTTGAGGTTGCTGTGAGCTATGACACCATATCACTCTACTGAGGGTGACAAAGTGAGACCCTGTCTCAAAAAATAGCCAGGTGTTGTGGCGGGTGCCTGTAGCCTTTGCTGCTTTGGAGGCTGAGGTAAGAGAATCTCTCTCTCTCTCTTTTTTTTGTAGAGACGGAGTCTCACTTTATCACCCTCAGGAGAGTGCTGTGGCATCACACAGCTCACAGCAACCTCCAAATTCTGGGCTTAGGCGATTCTCTTGCCTCAGCCTCCTGAGTAGCTGGGACTATAGGCGCCCGCCACAATGCCCAGCTATTTTTTTGTTGCAGTTTGGCCTGAGCCGGGTTCGAACCCACCACCCTTGGTATATGGGGCCAGCACCCTACCCACTTAACCACAGGTGCCGCCCGCAAGAGAATCTCTTGAGTCCAAGAGTCTGAGGTTTCTGTGAGTTATGATGACACAGCACTCAACCTGAGGGTGACAAAATGAGACTGTCTCAAAAAAAAAAAAAAAATAGCCGGGCGTTGTGGCAGGTTGCCTATAGTCCCAGCTACTTGGGAGGCTGAGGCAAGAGAATCACTTGAGCCCAGTACTCTACCCATGGCAACAAAGTGAGACTCTGTCTCCAATAAAAAAAAAGACATATTGGATTATGAATTTGATCGGAAACACAGACTTGATGCCAAGATTGAGTCTAAATTAGGTCATGTGGTTATGGGTAACAATGTAGTTTCACCCTATCAGCAAGTGAGTGAAAGCACCAAAAGCCTTTCTTTTAGAAGCCAGATGTTGGTCATGAATATTGAGAAGAAACTTAATCAGAATAGTAGGTAGAGGCTCCTAACTGGACAACTCAAGATTCTGGCTTCTACAGAAGAACTATAAAGAAAAGATGAAAAAATTCTATAAAAGAAAATGAAATAATAAAACCATTATATAATAAGGGGCGACATACATTTTAGAAACAAATATTGAGTAACATTTGGAGAATTTGAATAAAATTATGTCTGCTTCATTTTATTTTGCTGTGAAAAAAATTACGAAGAATTCCAAGACATTGATAGCAGAATATTAAACCAGGCATGGAGCTCTTGTAATTGCAGGGCTTTGTGCTACTGTGTGGGTCACTTGTCCATGAACCCAACCTTGACCATGACTCATTCTCTATCACTTACGGATTTTCCACAGGGCTCTCTTTCTCCCTTTCTCCCAGTTAATCTCTAGCTGATAGCTGTGTTTCACCTAGAATCTATAATCACCCTGAACTAAAACCTTCAGAAGAATCCATTGCCTCCCAACCAAAGCCTAAAGCGAGGAGTCTGGCCTATTATACTCTTAAGATTCCTTTCTGTGCCAGGTTCTATGAACTCATATCCCTCCTCTCTGCCTTAGGACCAACATGTGCTGTTGACAATGACACATTCCTCTTGGCCTGCAGTACCCATCTTTGTGTGGTAAATCCTACCCCCCTTTTATTTCATCCCTTGACATTTATATTAATAACACATAAGTAGACTTTATGATTAAATAAATAGCACATATAAGTATCTACTTATGTGCCACCTAAATCCCAGTAATCCTTTTATTCTTTCCATATCTTTTATCTTCTTTTCATAAATAGTATTATGCTGTGTCTTCCCACTCCTTAAGACCTGTTTCAAAGGTCATCCCTCCTAGGGACCCTGGCTTTGATTCCCTCTGAAGAGCTAATCTCTTGTTTCTTTTGAATAGCCAAGATGGGGAAGGATCCAGTGTGTGAGAAGCTGTGCCATCCTGTGTCAGGGGCATCTTGCCTCAAGGATCCATCACAGGCTAATAGATAAGAAATTCTGAATTTTTAAAGAGGGGTGGGTAAGGAGGAAAATCAGGGGAAATTTCTCATAGGATTTTTCATTTTTATTTACTTTATCTTTCCTGTAGCCTCCAGTTCTTTGAATAGAGAGATTGAATCTTATATATCCTACCACTCTTACAGCCTCAAAAGTAGGAATGTAGCAAAGGCCTGTTGAATGAATGAAATTAAATTAATGAATGCAATGGACTAGGTGGAATGTTTTGAGAATTCATTCATTGAGTAGGATCAGGCTAGAGTCTGCAAATAGTGTGTGACATTGAAAGTTAACCTTTTTGTACCTGTTTCTATATCTGTGAAGGTGGCAATAATTATAGTAATTACCTCATAGGGTGATTATGAAGATTAAATTGGTTATTACATGCAAAAGACTTAGAACAGTTCTTGACATTTTATAAGCACTATATATTTGTTAGCTACTTCTACTACCCATCATGGTTGCTATTGTTTTTGTTATTACTATTATGTACTCTGAAGCTATGGTCATGAAGGAAAATGTCTGCTATTCTAGCAGGCTGCAAAACAAAAAGAATTAACACTGAAGGGCTCCTCGTAGCCCTTACTTATTTATGCATAAGCCTCTAAGGGCCAAGGTGAGGTATGTGGTTTTTCTGCTTCACTGCAAAACCATCTGCCTTGGCCATTGTAATGGCAGCTCCTATCAGCATCTTTAGGATGTTCTTTTAGGATAGTCATATTTCTTAGCAGAAACTTCTAGTATTCTGGAAGGTAAAGGTTAGGTTGCCAGTGTTCTGGAAACCAAATAAGGAAGGAGGGGGAGAGGGAGCTCTCCGTATTCAGCCTTTGGAATGGATATGTGCATCCTCTTTCCAGTAAGTGTTTTAACCTTTCATCTGAGCTTGGGGTCTTCTCCAGAGAATCGCAGCTGTATGCTTTGTGGTCCTTCTTACAACTCTAGATACTGCCAAGGTGAGACAGTTCTGTAGCAACAGGGGGAGAGACGAGTTTGGACATCTGTTTCAGAAATAGCTTTCTATCAAATCTCATTTTTTTAGTATTCCCTGTTACTAGTTCTAGAGATTCTGGTACTAGTAAGTCTAGAGCTTTTTAAGGATTCTGCATTGTCAGTTGGGTTACTTTTCAGCTTTATCAAGACTGGCTTACAATTTGGGTATCCTTGATGTGTTCAGTGATTTACCATTTATAGCTATAAAAATTATGTTGCTCTGTCCCCTCTGTCCTCTCCATCCTTTAGAATTTTTGGCATTTAAAAAACATTGGCTGGGTGCCCATAGCACAGTGCTTACAGCACCAGCCACATACTCCAAGGGTGGCGGGTTCAAACCCAGCTGGGGCCAGCTAAACAACAGCTAAACAACTGCAACAAAAAAATAGCCGGGCATGTGGCAGGCGCCTGTGGTCCCAGCTACTTGGGAGGCTGAGGCAAGAGAATCGCTTAAGCCCAAGAGTTTGAGGTTGCTCTGAGCTGTGATGCCATAGCACTCTACCGAGGGTTACATAAAGAGACTCCGTCTCGGAAAAAAAACCACTAAAATAAAAAATGTCTTTATTGCACTTTTCATGAAGGTTTAGGAAAGAGTAAAATTGAGGCTCAGCGCCTGTAGCACAGTCGTTATGGCGTCAGCCACATACACCAAGGCTGGGGGTTTGAACCCGGCCTCTGCCAGCTAAACAACAATGACAACTGCAACAAAAAATAGCCAGGTATTGTGGCGGGTACCTGTGGTCCCAGCTACTTGGGAGGCTCAGGCAAGAGAATCACTTGAGTCCAAGAATTTGAGGTTGCTGTGAGCTGGGATGCTACAGCACTCTACCAAGGGCAACACAGTGAGATACTATCTCAAAAAAAAAAGAGTAAAATTGATATGTTCAATATACCATCTTTACTCAGAACCCAGTATTATTTACAATAGTGAAAAATTGTAACTAATGTAAATGCCCAATGCTAGAGGAATGATTATATGAATTATGGTCCATTTATGAGTTTTTTTTGTTTTGTTTTGTTTTTTTGAGGCAGTCTCTGTTGCCCCAGGCTAGAGTGCCATGGTCTCAGCCTAACTTACAGCAACATCAAACTCCTGGGTTCAGGCAATTTTCCTGCCTCAGCCTCCCCAGTAGCTCGGACTATGGATGCACACCACAACACCCAGCTGATTTTTTTCTATTTTTCGTGGAGATGCGGTCTCGCTCTTGCTTAGGCTGGTCTCCAACTCCTGAGCTCTAGAAATCCTCCCGCCTCAATCTCCCAGAATGCTAGGATTATAACCATTAGCCATCATGCCAGCCTCCCTACTTTGCTTAAAAAACCAAACAAGAAAAACCCTGTCCTAGGGACCTATAGTAGATAAGGTAACTCTGAGTGACAGGCAGAGAGTAAGCAAGCTAACAATATAGGTATAGCTTAGACTGCTGTCAGGGTTGTATATAGGTGTTACTGTGTCCGAATACTGACATAAACTAAGCCAACCCCTGACACGTTTTTAACACCCCTGATTTTTCCAGGGTGTTACTACTGTCTGAGTAGTTCAGGGGGTGTTTTACATTTTGCTTATAATCAATCCTCTTAACTCCATGAATAAGCCTCAATAGACTTCAGGTTCCAAGGATTTGAGGTAAGTGTTGGCCCATGTCCTAGCTTTACAAAAACTAGAGAGGCTGTGCAGTGTGTGAAGACTTTTTCTCTGAGTCACAGTGGAATCAACTTGTGCTGTTGGGAATAGATTTTTAATTTCTTTTTCTTTTTTTGAGAGAGTCTCAAGCTGTCGCTGTGCGTAGAGTGCTGTGGCATCATAGCTCACAGCAACATCCAACTTGGGCTCAAGAGATCCTCTTGCCTCAGTTTTTCTATTTTTAGTAGAGACAGGGTCTCGCTTGGTCTCTAACCTGTGAGCTCAAGCAGTCTACCCACCTTGACCTCCCAAAGTGCTAGGATAATAGGTGTGAGCCACTGCACCTGGTCTAGATGTTTAATTTCTGTACACTTTTTTCCTCTTCCCACTTTTTTTGTTTGTTTTTTTAGAGAGATTCTCACTCTGTCACCTGGGCTAGAGAGTATAGCTCATCATAGCTCACTGTAGCCTCAAATTCCTAGGCTCCAGCGATCCTTTTGCCATCGCCTGTTTTGAGTAGTTGCTGAGAGAGGCAAATACCAAGGAAGGGGGAGGATGGATGGTTTGTTTTTTGCATGTTCCTGACCCCACTCTCATTTGTTTGCACCTGTTATGGTGCATACTACCACACCTAGCTAAATTTTTTTTTTTTTTTTTTGAGTTAGAGTCTCACTTTGTCACCCTTGGTATGGAGTACAGTGGCATCATAGCTCACAGCAACCTCAAACTCTTGGGCTGAAGTGATCCTCTTGCCTCAGCCTCCCAAGTAGCTGGACTACAGGTGCCCACAACAATACCCAGCTGTTTTTAGAGACAGGATCTCTCTTGCTCAGGCTGTTCTCAGAATCCTGAGCTCAGGCAGTCCACCCACTTTGGCCTCCCAGAGTGCTAGGAACCACTGCGCCCAGCCCTAATTTTATTTATTTTTTGTAGAGATAGGTCTCACTATGTTGCTCATGCTGGTTCTGTAACTCCGGTCCTCAAGCAGGCCACCTGAGTCAGCCTCCCAAGGTGCTGAGATTACAGGTGTGAGCTACCACACCAGGCCTTTTTGGCTTTTTTTTTTTTTTTAAGGAATTTATTTATTTATTATCTTATGCAGTTTTTGGCTGGGGCTGGGTTTGAACCCGCCACCTCTGGTATATGGGGCCGGCGCCCTACTCCTTGAGCCACAGGCACCATCCCTTTAAAATTTTTTTTTAAAGGAATTTATTTATTATTAAATTAGTCTTTTTTTTTTTGCAGTTTTTGGCCAGGGCTGAGTTTGAATCCGCCACCTCCGGCATATGGGGCCAGTGCCTTACTCCTTTGAGCCACAGGCGCCGCCCCCTTTTTTGGCTTTTTTAAGAGACAGGGTCTTTGTCTCCCAGGCTAGAGTGCTGTGGCTTATCATAACTCACTGCAACCTTAAATTTCTGGGCTTAAGCTATCCTCTGGCCTCAGTGTCCTCAGTGGCTAGGACTGTAGGTATATACTGCTATACTTGGGGTTTCACTGTGTTGCCCAGGCTGGTCTTAAACTCCTGGCCACAAGTGATCCTCCCATCTCTCAAAGTGCTGGAATTATAGGCAGATGTGGTGGCTCACGCCTGTAATCCTAGCACTTTGGGAGGCTGAGGCAGGTGGATTGCTGGAGCTCACGGGTTTGAGACCAGCCTGAGCAAAATCAAGACCCCGTCTCTACTAAAAATAGAAAAACTGAGGTAAGAGGTTCGCTTGAGCACAAGAGTTTGAGGTTGCTGTGAGCTATGATGCAAAGGCATTCTACCCAGGGCAATAGCTTGAGACTCTGTCTCAAAAAAAAAAAAAGAAGAAGAAAAGAAAAAAGAAAATTCCCAAGATGGGGAGTTTTGAGTGTTCCTACCAGAAAAAGAATGTATCTAAGTTGTAGACAGAGCATGATGGCTCATGCTATAATCCCAACACTCTGGCAGGCTTAGGTGGGAGGGTTGCTTAAGCTCCAGAGTTGTGAACCAGCTTGAATAAGAGCAAGACCCGTCTCTACTAAATAGCTGGGTCCCTGTAGTCCCAGCTTCTCAGGAGGCTGAGGCAGGAGGATTGCTTAAACCTCAGGAGTTTGAGGTTGCTGTGAGCTAGTTTGAGGCCACTGGCACTCTACTGTGAGCAACAGAGTGAGACTTTGTCTCAAAAAAAAAAAGGGGGGGGGGACTAGTGGTGCCTGTGGCTCAAGGAGTAGTGTGTTGGCCCCATATACTGGAGGTGGCCAGTTCAGACCCAGCCCTGGCCAAAAAACTGCAAAAAAAAAAAGAAAAGAAAGAAAGAAAAAAGGGGGGAGGACTTCTAGCTGAACTGACTTAATGAAGTTCTTTTAGTAAAACTGGGTTTACAAGCAAGTACACAAATGAGGGCCTAAAAGATGGTCCAGAAGCCTGTCTAATCTAATGTTTGACCAAACAAAGGATCTTTGTCATGCCTCAGATTTTTTTTTTTTTTTTTTTTGAGACAGAGTCTCACTTGGTCACCCTTGGTAGAGTGTCATGGCATCTTAGCAACCTCATATTCTTGGATTCAAGTGATCCTCTTGCCTCAGCCTCCCAAGTAGCTGGGACTACAGGCACCCACCACAACGCCCACTATTTTTTTAGAGACGGGGTCGTGCTCTGGCTCAGGCTGGGAGCCACCACACCCGGCCATGTCTGAGGTTTTTTTATCTGTGAAATGGGAATGATTATATTTCCTATCTCAAAATTGTGAGGATTAAGTGTAAAGTTTAGGGGCCACAGTAAGCATTCATAGATGTTAGTGGTTAGTGTTTCTTCATTTGCTTTAGGGCAGTGATCTTCAACTGGTATACCGAGATACACTGGTGTGCCATGAAAATTTTTAAGGATCATTAATTAAATATTTTTGAAAGAAGTTCGAAGAACAGTAAGCATATATTTTTTTTTACTCTCTTTTTTGACCAACATAATTTATGCCGTAGAAGTTTAACCATAGGTTCAAGTGTGCAGTGAGATAAAAAAGGTCAAAAAACACCGCTTTTGGATTTTTACTGGGTTGCTTGAGTGATGTTAGAATTATGCTTTATGGTTTAGGCTATTGATTTTGCTAATTTATTTGGATTAATCCTCAAGAGAAGGTCAGTATGCATATTTCACAAACTGAGGAACAAATTAAGAGGCTAGAAGCTAATCTAAAGTAGCAAAGTGTGACAGTGGATAGCAGACTAGATCTTAGATCCCAAAATCCCCACTTTGCAATACTCCAACCACACTAGAAGCAGTGCTTTCCCTTTTGGAATGGGAGGAAACAGTGCTGGGCTGGTGTGGAGATCAAGAAGTTATAAAGTTGGCTTGTGATGAAAGGCTCATTCCGTTTGCTGAAGGGAACACTCTACACGGGGAGATACAAAATCGTTCTGGTACACCAAAAGTTGAGAGAGGGATAGACTTTCATCATGAAAATCGGCTGGCAGATGTCACCTAGCAGGTGGAAAGAGGAGGAGGAACCTGTGGTTGGAAGTTGCCCCCGAGGGTGTGATGCAGTGGGCTGAAAGGAATGTAGCCGCCAGGACAGCGGGTATCACATTGGAAGGTGGAATGTGTAATTGACGATTCAGTGCATTCTGGCTTGGCGCCTATAGCTCAAGCAGCTAAGGCGCCAGCCACATACACCAGAGCTGGCAGGTTCAAATCCAGCCGAGGCCTGCCAAACAACTACAACCAAAAAATAGCCAGGCATTGTGGTGGGTGCCTGTAGTCCCAGCTACTTGGGAGGCTGAGGCAAGAGCCTTAAGAGGCTTAAGCCCGGGAGTTGGAAGTTGCTGTGAGTTGTGACGCCACGGCACTCTACCCAGGGTGACAGCTTGAGGCTCTATCTCAAAAAAAATAAATAAATAAAATAAAGGGGGCAGCACCTGTGGCTCAAAGGAGTAGGGCACCGGCCCCATATGCTGGAGGTGGTGGGTTCAAACCCAGGCCCAGCCAAAAAAAAAAAATAAATAAAGGAAGTGCGTTCCGTTATGCACCTCATCTCATCACTAATACTAAGATACTGTACGAAATACTATTTTTCTTTGCTTGCAGTAAGTGGTTAAAGTCCAGAGTCATTTTAGGAGTGACCCAAACCTTAATAGTGATGTGGATAGCGCCTGTGGCTCAAGGAGTAGGGCGCTAGTCCCATATGCCGGAGGTGGCGGGTTCAGCCCCGGCCAAAAAAAAAAAAAAAACACACCTTAATAGTGATGTGCACTGCACTGTGTTTTGCTGGGGTCAGACTTGAGTTTTACTTACCTGGCAGAGGAGATGCCGTGATCAGGAAGGTGGTTTTCCCAGGTTAAAGCTTCTCCATTACACGTGGATGTGCTGACATCTGTGGTTTTTCCAAATGCGGGAAATTGTACTGCTGCATAATTTGTGGTAGTGGAGGACTCCTTTGCACTTAGCTCGTGGTTCTGGTTATAGCTTTTGCAAGGGTTAGTTGAATTTTTTTTTTTTTAACAGAACTAGGTGATGGTGTGTGTTTTGGGGTGCTGGTCGTAAATAAATCATGATGTTAAGATTAATATCAATTGTCATTTTCCCTTTGCTTTCTGATCCTGCTCAATGCTTGTAGTCCAGTGCTATTCACATTATAGTCTATTGAACAAACCTTGTTCTAACTTTTACTCAGTGCTTTATTTTAAATAAAGTTTCCTTGGGTGGTGCCTATGGCTTAGTGGGTGGGGCGCTGGCCCCATATACTGAGGGTGGCGGGTTCAAACCCCGCCCCAGCCAAACTGCAACAAAAAAATAGCCGGGCGTTGTAGCAGGTGCCTGTAGTCCCAGCTACTCGGGAGGCTGAGGCAGGAGAATTGCCTAGGACCTGGAGTTGGAGGTTGCTGTGAGCTGAGATGCCACGGTACGCTACCGAGGGTGATAAAGTGAGACTTTGTCTCTACAAAAAAAAAAAAAGTTTCCGTCCTTGCTATGTTACTTCCACGAAGTCACACATGTGCTAGTCTTGGAATGTCCTGCCTGCCCTGGTATTTCAACTCTTTTTTTTCTCTTGTGAAATATCTTGCTATCCTCCCAAATTGCCCCTGAACTCAGGGTGGATTTACTTATTCATTATGTACCCCAGGCACAGTGCTGCCTCGGACACTTTATCTCTTTTAAAATGAGGGGAAAGGGCGGTGCCTGTGGCTCAGGGAGTAGGGCGCTGGCCCCATATACAAAGGGTGGGGGGTTCAAACCTGGCCTGGCCAAACTGCAACAAAAAATAGCTGGGCGTTGTGGTGGGCACCTGTGGTCCCAGGCTAAGGCAAAAGAATCGCCTAAGCCCAAGAGCTGGAGGTTGCTGTGAGCTGTGACACCACAACACTCTACTGAAGGGGGCAGCGCCTGTGGCTCAAGGAGTAGGGCGCCGGTCCCATATGCCGGAGGTGGCGGGTACAAACCCAGCCCCGGCCAAAAAAAAAAAAAAAAACCACAAAAAAAAACACTCTACTGAAGGCGACAAAGTGAGACTGTTTCAAAAAAAAAAAATGTGTAAGACTCAGTTCTTAAAAAATTAATAATAAAATGAGGGGGAAATTGATTTTTTAAGTGGAAGGAAAATTTGTTTTTTTTTTTTTTTGAGACAGAGTCTCAAGCTGTCATCCTTAGTAGAGTGCTTTGGCTTCACAGTTCACAGCAACCTCTAACTCTTGGGCTTAAGAGATTGTCCCGCCTCAGCCTCCCAAGTAGCTGGGACTACAGGTGCCCACCACAACATCTGGCTATTTTTTTTGTTGTTGTTGTTTAGCTGGCCCAGGCTGGGTTTGAATCCACCAGCCTTGGTGCATGTGGCAGGCGCTGTAACCACAGTGCTACAGGTGCTAAGCCTGTTTTTTTTTTTTTTTTTTTGAGACAGAGCCTCAAGCTGTCGCCCTGGGTAGAGTGCCGTAGCATCACAGCTCACAGCAACCTCCAACTCCTGGGCTCAAGCGATACTCCTGCCTCCACCTCCGCCTCCCAAGTAGCTGGGACTACAGGCGCCTGCCACAATGCCCAGCTATTTTTTGGTTGCAGCTGTCATTGTTTGGCAGGCCCGGGCTGGATTCGAACCCGCCAGCTCAGGTGTATGTGGCTGGCACCTTAGCCCTTGAGCTGCAGGTGCCAAGCCATGAGCCTGTTTTTTTTGTTTTTTCCTGAACAGAGTCTCACTCTGTCAGACCATATAGGGCAATGGTTCTCAACCTTCCTAATGCCGCAAGCCTATAATACAGTTCCTGTGAGTTGCAATCCACGGGTTGAAAATTGCTGATCTAGGGTGTGGTTGTGTCAGCCTGGCTCAGGGCAACCTCAAGCTTCTGGGCTCAAGTGATCCCCTTGCCTCAGCTTCCCAAGGGGCTAGGACTTACAGGCCCCTGCCACAATGCCCTGATAACTTTTCTATTTTTAGCAGGGACGGGTCTTGCTCTTGCTCAGGCTGGTCTTGAACTCGAGTTCAAGAGACCTTTTCACTTTAATCTCCCAGAGTGTTAGGATTACAGGCCTGAGCCACCACACCCAGCTAGAAGATATTTTCATACATAATAATACATTCTTTTTTTAAATCAGTGAAGCTATAAGATAGATTTTTTTTTTTCTTTTTTTGAGACAGGGTCTGGTTGGAATGCAGTGGCCCAGACTCTGGAGTGTAGTGGGATTATCTTAAACTCACTGTAACCTCTGAAAGAGTAGCTGGGACTATATCCTCTGGACACCACGCTAGGTCGGATGCTGCTTCCCTTTGGGGCAAGAACTACCGAGAGTAATCTTTTTTGGTTGCAGTTTGGCCGGGGCGGGGTTTGAACCCGCCACCCTCAGTATATGGGGCCGGCGCCTTACCGACTGAGCTGCAGGCGCCGCCCATACCGAGAGTAATCTTGACCAGGCTGGCATTGGCTCACCAGTCTAGGAACAGAATGGCCTGAGCGGCATCAGGGGCCTTGCCAGCCACGTTTTACACACATTCTCTCTCTCTCTTTTTTTTTTTTTTTGTAAGAACAGCATTTATAAGACACACAAATAGCAAATGCTCAACAGCCTTGGCTCCCCCAACCTCCAGTCTTAGTGCTGGTAGTTCATCTTCCAGCAGTTGGCTCAGAACAGGGCCAAGGGATGTGATGTCAGCAGTCTTTGGTTTCAGAATAAGATTCTACTGTCAAATGACCCCCCACACTTCTTCAAAGGCTGTGGTGAGTTTTGCACAGGTGAGAGCAGCAGAAAGGGGGTAGTTGCTGACGGACACCATCTTCTCTGTATACTCCACACTGACCTTGCCATGGGCAAAAGCCCCCACCACAAAAACAACAGGATCACTGCTGAGTACCAACTCTCGCACATCACTGATTACTGGAATGGAGAAAGACATGCCAATCTTCATACATCCAACTGGGAAGTGATCTGATACTGGATTCTTAATTACCTTTAAGAGTTTCTGGGGGCCATCAGCTGCTCGAACACTCAGTTTGTGTAAAAGCTGGACCATAAGTCCACAAAAGTGGTCAAAGGTTCTGGGAATTCGAGTCTGGGGATTCACTTCAATCAGAACATTCTTCTGTGTGTGGATATAAACCTGTAGCAAGCCAGCTCCGTTCAAGGGACTGTCCATCAGCATCAGTAAACTCTGGTGGGCTATGTCTGGTCTCACTTCCCCAGGGTCCCGTCCATTCTTCAACAACATAGACTTGTGCTTGTCATAGTTGAGTAGCTCATATGTCTTCCCTACCTTGACTGTCTCCAGACTGGCCCCTACCAGCACTACAATCAGCCTACGGCCACCGATCTTGCTTCCTGCCCCGAGTCGGGGCCTCTTGGGCGCCGCAGCATCCCAGTATTTGTTCCCGCTGCCCACCGCTCTGCTCACGAGGCCAGAATCCAGCCCACACATTCTCTTATTCAGCCCTCATAAAAGCCAGTAGTATTTCCACTTTAATTTTGGGAAACGGAAGCTGAGAGAGCCTGAGAGTTTGATTAAATCTCAGAGTGGAGCAGCCGAACGCCAACGCCTCTCAAACTGTCCGGCGCACTTTTCAGACTCGTCCTGACGTCGTTACAAACCCACGTCAGAACCTTTACTTATGTCTGAAAAAGCAGGTAATCAAAATGTTTTCAGTCACACCAACGGATGTCTTTTGGATCTTTGGGATGGGTAGCTAGATCGAGCACACCTGTGAGCGAACAGCGTGAAAAAGGTTGAAAGATACGGTGACATCATTGCAAGAGGCGGGATATGTAGATGGCAGCGCAGTGATTTTCCCGTACTACAGCTTTCTTCTCGCGGAATAATTTCTACAAATAGTCAAAAGGATGTAGTTTGATCTTATTATATGAAGAAATTTGTAGTTTCTAACTGAAGGTGTACAGAACGCGCAGTACAGTTGACCATAACTAAGTAATGTGTTGAGGACTAAGGTGAAGCAGGAATGAAGCTGTATAAGGTATGCTTACTTAACAGGGGTGATTCTATGGTAAAGAAGGTGGTTTCCCAGGGTTTGCGCTCACCCACTGTACTCTGAATGTGATGATATTTTCCTTAAAATTTGGGAAACTCAACTGCATAATTTGTGCTAGTGGGGTACGGCGTTTGTACTTTCCTCTGACTTAATAGTTTAAGACAACAGATGGAGATTCTTTGGGAGCTTAAGTATGCTCTTAAGATAGCTGCGTCTTTGGCTGCGCTTAATTTACCGTTTAGCGTGTCTTGAGAGTTGCCTGATTAAAAAAACACCAACCAGTGAAAACAAAGTCGAGATCGAGGTGGAGAGGTGAATGAAACATGAAGTGCTACAAAAGTGAAATTTCCTTGGTAGTAGAACATTTTTTTTTGTGGAGATAGTTCTCTTTGCATTTTTCTCGGTAGAGTGTTCTGTCCTGGGATCTCACAGCAACCTCAAACTCCTGAGCTCAAGCGATTCTCTTGGCTCAGCCTCCGGAATAGCTGGGACTACAGGCGCCGGCCATAACACCAGGCTTTTTTTGCGGGGGGCGGGGGGCGGAGGGGTAGGGCAGTTTTTGACCAGGGCTGGGTTTGAACCAGCCATCTCCGGTATATGGGGTCGGCGCCCTGCTCTTTTGAGCCACAGGCGCTGCCCACGCCAAGCTATTTTTAGAGACGAGGTCTTGATCTAGCTTTGGCTGCTCTCTAACCTGTGAGCTCAGGCAATCCACATGCCTCTGAGTGAGCCACCGTGCCTGGTCCTGAGAGCAATACTTTTAAAAGGCAAATATATCTGTGAGGTTGTGGTCCAAGGCCATTTTTGCTTGGCCAGAACCAAAGAGAGCACACAGGTCTTAAAGCTGAAGAGTGTTATGAGAGTTGATACTGGATTCTATTTGGGCAAGAGATGTGCTTATTTATACAAAGCAAAGAACAACGCAGTGGGCTCTTAGTGGCAAATCCAACACAACCAGAGTATTTGGGGAAAGGTGAGGCAAGCTTGAGGAAACAGTGTCATGGTCCCAAGTAACAAAGCAATTTTCCTGCTAAGGCCATTGGGCACAATTTTGTGATGCTTTGCCCACAAATGAAAAGTAAAAAGAAGTGGATTTCTGCTTTTGTATTCTTATTAAATGGCATTAACAAAACTTACTGTCTTAAAAATAAAAAAAGTATCACAATCCTGGTGGTTTAAATAACAGTATTTTCTCACAGTTCTGGGAGCTGGAAGTTCAAGTAAGATCGAGGTACTGACAGGTTAGGTTCTGAGGTCTCACCCTAAGGGCCTCATTATCATTTAAATCATCTTTTTAAGGACCTTTTCTCCAAATACAGTGATAGTCTATAAAGTACTAGGAGTTATGCTTCAATATTTTTAGGTTTGTTTTTGTTTTTCTTGGAGACAAGAGTCTATGTTGCCCTCCCTAGAGTGCTGTAGCATCACAGCTCACAGCAACCTCAGACTCTCGGGCTCAAGCATTCTCTTGCCTCAACCTCCCAAGTAGCTGGGACTATAGGCGTCCACCACAATGCCTGGCTATTTTTTTTTTTGTAGTTGTCATTGTTTAGCAGGCCTGGGCCAGGTTTAAACCTGCCAGCCCTGATATATGTGGCTGGCACCCTAACCACTGGGCAGTGGGTGCCAAGCCATTTTATATTCATTTTATTTATCTATGTATTTTTAAGAGATGGGATCTCACAATGTTGCCCAGGTTGGATTTGAACTCTGGGCTCAAGAAATCCTCCAACTTAAGCCTTGCAAAGTGTTGGGATTACAGGCATTTGCCACCGCACTCAGCTTCACTACCTTATACTGTTACTGATGAAGAGGGTCCAGTCGCCTGGCACTGTGCAGCCAGTCTGCGGAGATGGGGATTAGGTTTACCAAACCTTATTTGTCAGAAGGGCAGCAATTCTGGAGAACAGTGAGAGTAGTCAGTCTCTTAAAGATTGTTCTGCCTCACTTACAATTCTAATAACTTTTATAATGGTAATACCAGGAAAGAAACCTAGAAAATTTGAACTTTATCTGACAGAAAACAACATGGAAGTAGTCTTCACTCTAACAATGCAAAATGTTTAAACAACATAAAAATAATTTTCATTTTAAAAATAGCTCTGATGGACGGCGCCTGTGGCTCAGTGAGTAGGGCGCCGGCCCCATATGCTGAGGGTGGCGGGTTCAGACCCAGCCCCGGCCAAACTGCAACAAAAAAATAGCCAGGCCTTGTGGCGGGCGCCCGTAGTCCCAGCTGCTCGCGAGGCTGAGGCAAGAGAATCACATAAGCCCAAGAGCTGGAGGTTGCTGTGAGCCGTGTGACGCCACGGCACTCTACCAAGGGCGGTACAGTGAGACTCTGTCTCTACAAAAAAAAAAAAAAAATAGCTCTGATAGGGCCAGGCTCAGTGGCTCATGCCTATAACCCTAGCACTTTGGGAGGCTGAAGCAGGTGGATTGCCTGAGCTCAGGAGTTCGAGACCAACCTGAGCAAAGTGAGACCCCTCCATCTCTACTAAAAAATGGAAAAGTTCTTTCTCTTCCTTGGGGCTGCCTGCAGAGGTGGCAACCATCTCCTATTTGGCATCATGTCCACCCTCAGACCCCTTGTGAAGCCTCAGATTATCGAAAACCAAGAAGTTCATCTGGCGCCAGTCACACTGATATGTCAAAATTAAGTGTAACTGGAGGAAACCCAGAGGTATTGACAACAGGGTTTGGAGAAAATTCAAGGCCAAATCTTGATGCCCAACATTGATTATGGGAGCAACAAGAAAACAAAGCATATGCTGCCCAGTGCTTTCTGGAAGTCCTACATCCATAATGTCAGGGAGCTCCAAGTGCTGCCAAAGTGCAACAAATCTTACTGTGCAGAGATTACTCATGTTTCCTCCAAGAACCCCAAAGTGTTTATGGAAAGAGCAGCCCAGCTGGCCATCAGAGTCACCAATCCCAATGCCAGGCTACACAGCAAAGAAAATAATGGACAGCTCATGTGCACACTTTATTTGTATTTAAATAAAACTATGAAAACAGCCCCAAAATTAAATAAATAAATAATAGAAAAACTAGCTGGGCATTGTGGCAGGTGCCAGTAGTCTCAGATGCTCAGGAGACTGAGACAAGAGGATCAGTGGAGCCCAAGAGTTTGAGGTTGCTGTGAGCTATGATGGCTTGACACTCAACCCCAGGGTGACACTCAAAAGAAAGAAAGAAAAGTAAAGAAAACATTATCAAAGTAATTTTTACTCTACCAATATCAAAAAACCTATTGTCTGTGTGTGACTACTTCCTCAAAGTCTACTGTGACAGACATCCTCACAATCACAGTGAAACCTTAACTTGATAATCGCAGAAGGTATTTGGGGAAGACTGAGCATACTAAGTCAGCTTTACTTCTCAGACTCCACCTTGCAGGCTGCTTTGCTGGCTTAATACTATCTACAGTAGTGCATAATAACTGCATTTGTGTTCTAACCTTTCAAAGGCAATACTCTCTTAATTAATAACACAATAAACATGAATGTTTCTAATTTTATTTCCTTCTAGTCATCACTATTTCAGTTCTGGGAATTAGTGATAAATACATTCAGGTCTTCAATTCCAAAAATAATATCTCATAGAGTTTCAGTAATTATTCTCCTGATCTTCTTCATTACTAATGAAGATGGGTGAATAGGTCTCTAAATGTGAAAGAATCTAAGTTTTGCTTTTCTCATTTGACTAGAATAAACATGTTGGTCTCTTTTGAAACAGGATGTCTCGAGCTATTCATCTTCAAGTCCCTTGTCCTGTTCAGCTTGGTACTTTAAGAAATGACTCCTTGGAAGCTCAGCTACATGAGTATGTCAGACAAGGGAACTATTTGAAAGTGAAGAAAATTCTTAAGAAAGGTAAGCACCTTGGCTCAGCACTTGTAGCTCAGCGACTAGGGTGCTGCCCACATACAACAGGGCTGGTGGGTTCGAACCTGGCCTAGGCCTGACAAACAACAATGACAACTACAACAAAAAAATAGCCAGGTGTTCTGGTGAGCGCCTAGCACCAAGCTGAGGCAAGAGAATCGCTTGAGCCCAAGAGTTTGAGGTTACTGTGAGCTGTGACACCACAGCATTCTACCAAGGGTGACATAGTGAGACTCTGTCTTAAAAAAAAAAAAAAAAGAAAGAAAGAAAGGTAAGCACCTTGTTGAGACAGGAGATGCAACTTGGTCCATATTTCCAAATAACATTCAGAGGAAAACCAAGGACATCATAATCATATGATTAAATTCTTGGGGGATTTAACTTTAGAGATTTGATATTCTCCACCAGTGCAGTCATTTTATTCAGTAGAAGTCATAAATCCGGGCGGCACCTGTGGCTCAGTCCGTAAGGCGCCAGCCCCATATACCGAGGGTGGCGGGTTCAAACCCGGCCCCAGCCGAACTGCAACAAAAAAATAGCTGGGTGTTGTGGCGGGCGCCTGTAGTCCCAGCTACTTGGGAGGCTGAGGCAGGAGAATCGCTTAAGCCCAGGAGTTGGAGGTTGCTGTGAGCTGTGTGATGCCATGGCACTCTACCAAGGGCCATAAAGTGAAACTCTGTCTCTACAAAAAAAAAAAAAAAAAAAAAAAGAGGTCATAAATCCCTGTTCAGGGGCTGTTTTGTGCCAGGGAACCACAGGGTCTTCCAGCTGCTAGGCTCCTAACATTTCTCGCAGTCTACTCACCTCTGATTCTGCCTGCTTGTCTTTTTTCCTTTAAATCTGCTCTATCCATTGACTCCCCTGCCTCCTACACCTGACTGAGAAGGCCAGCTTTTACTGTGCTTTCCTTTTTGCTCCTTATTTCCACTTGTTGCTTTTGTTTCTAGGGTTTTGTTGTTGGAGGCTACGGGCAGCTCAGCTTACAAACTAGAAAGAAATAGCAAACATAGCTCAGGCAATCTTCAAAAGAACAAACAAACAAAACCCATATACATAGAAAACCTCTCCTGATATTTGGCTCCTGATCTAGAGCTCCAGACCTGCTCTTCTCTTTTCTTTTCTTTCCCCTGTCCTTTCCATTTATTTATTTATTTATTTATTTTTGGACAGAGAGTCTCACTTTGTTGCCCTTGATAGTCTTAGCTCACAGCAACCTCTTACTCTTTGGCTCAAGAGATTCTCTTGCCTCAGTCTTTCTTTTTTTTTTTTTTTTTTTGAGACAAAGCCTCAAACTGTTGCCCTAGGCAGAGTGCCAGGGCATCACGGCTCACAGCAACCTCCAACTCCTGGGCTCAAGCAAGTCTCCTGCCTCTACCTCCCAAGTAGCTGGGACTACAGG
Organism: Nycticebus coucang; assembly: GCF_027406575.1. Lineage (NCBI taxonomy): Eukaryota > Metazoa > Chordata > Mammalia > Primates > Lorisidae > Nycticebus > Nycticebus coucang. The sequence continues at coordinate 43,672,219 of NC_069797.1, forward strand.
CGCCCACCACAATGCCTGGCTATATTTTTGTCTCAGCTGTCATTGTTGTTTGGTGGGCCCAGGCAGTATTCGAACACGCCAGCTCAGGTGTACATGGCTGGCGCCGAGCCTTGCCTCAGCCTTTCAAATAGCCCCTCTCCTCTCCTCCCCTCCCCTCTCCTTCTCTTCTCTCCCCTCCCCTTGCCTCTTCCCTGTTATTCTTTCTTTGTCTTTTTTTTTTTTTGAGACAGTCTCACTCCATTACCCCCACCCCCACCCCCAGGCTAGAGTGCCATGTCATCAGCCTAGCTCATAGCAAACTCAAGTCTCTTCTCCAACTGAGGAGTTGGAGGCTGATCTCCAATTCCTGGTCTCAAGCAGTCTTCTTGTCTTGGCTTCCAAGAGTCCTGAGATTACAGGCAAGGGCCACCCTGCACCCAGCCTGAAAAACCTTTTATTTTTTTTTTAATTCATAAATTATTGTTTCTTTATTCTGCCATCATCTCAGCAAAATCATTACCTAGTAAAACAAGTCTTTCACATAATTTATGTTCTAGTCAAAGAAGTCACCTAATGGATTAGAAGATGAAATATGATTATTTCATTTATTTCATTTATGTCACTTTAACAATATTTATCTAAAAATAAAGATTGAAGAAAAGGCAAAATTCAAAATGTTTAGTCATTTTGTTTTCAAAAAAGCTGTTTCCCGTAACACCTTACTATTCCGAATGTTCTACCACTGTAATATTCTAAATTACTTACTAAAATTAATAGGTAAAATACATATTATATATAATTAATGAATATCAACTATTTCTTTTTTTTCCAAAAGCTCAATCATTTAATCAACTTTAAAGATTGCTGTTACAATATTCCTAGAAGCATTTTTTTATTAAGTCATATACACAAAGATCATGAATACGTTTATGTATATATGGGGTATAATGTGTTGATTTTTTTTATACAGTCTGACGTGGTTACATGAAACCAATCAACATAGCTTTTACCTCATTTACTTGATTATTGTAAAGACATTATTAAGACATTCATATTCTACACTTGACAGATTTGACTTGTACCCTTGCAATATGCTCCCATAGGTGTGGTCCTGCCTTTTACCCTCCCTCTACCAAACCCCCCTTCACTCCCTTCCCACTCCATTTCTCTCCTTCATCCTGGGCTATAGTTGTGTTCTGTCTTTCGTAGGAAAGTGTGAGTAAATATAAGTTGGTTTCATAGAAGTACTGAGTACATTGGTTACTTTTTCCTCCATTCTTGATATACTTTACTCAGGAGAATATGTTCCAGGTCCCTCCATGTAAACATAAAAGAGGTAAAGGCTCCATCTTTTTTAAGGCTGTGTAGTATTCCATGGCACACATATACCACAATTTATTAATCCATTCATGAGTCGATGGGCACTTGGACTTCTTCCATGACTTGGCTATTATGAATTGAGCTGCAGTGAATAATCTGGTGCAAATATCTTTTTTGCAAAGTGATTTTTGGTCTTTTGGATATACTCCTAGTAGAGGAATTACAGGATCCAACGGCAGGTCAATTTTTAGATCCCTGAGTGTTCTCCAAACTTCTTTCCAAAAGGAACGTATTAGTTTGCATTCCTACCAGCAGTGGAGAAGTGTTCCCTTTTCTCCACATCCACGCCAGCATCTGTAGTTTTGGGATTTTGATACGTGGGCTACTCTTTTTTTTTTGTTGTTGAGACAGAGTCTCACTTTATGGCCCTCGGTAGAGTGCCGTAGCCTCACACAGCTCACAGCAACCTCCAATTCCTGGACTTAAGCGATTCTCTTGCCTCAGCCTCCCGAGTAGCTGGGACTACAGGCGCCCACCACAACGCCCGGCTATTTTTTGGTTGCAACTTGTCCGGGGCCGGGTTTGAACCCACCATCCTCGGTATATGGGGCCTGCGCCTTACCAACTGAGCCACAGGCGCTGCCCACGTGGGCTACTTTTACTGGAGTTAGATGGTATCTCAAAGTGGTTTTGATTTGCATTTCTCTGATGATTAAAGATGACGAGCATTTGGGCAGCACCTGTGGCTCTGTGGGTAGGGCGCTAGCCCCATATACTAAGGGTAGCGGGTTCAAACCTGGCCCTGGCCAAACCACAACAAAAAACAGCTTGGACGTTGTGGCGGGTGCCTGTAGTCTCAGCTACTTGGGAGGCTGAGGCAAGAGAATGGCCTAAGCCCAGGAGTTGGAGGTTGCTGGGAGCTGTGACACCATAGCACTCTACTGAGGGCAACAAAGTAAGACTCTGTCTCTAAAAAAAAAACAAAGATAACCAGCATTTTTTCATGTGTTTGTAGACCATGCATCTGTCTTCTTCAGAGAAGCTTCTGTTCAGGTCTCTTGCCCATAGTGAAATAGGATCACTTGTTCTTTTCTTATTAATAAGTTTGAGTTCTCTGTGGATTCTGGTTATCAGACCTTTGTTGGAAATGTAACCTGCAAATATCCTCTCCCATTCTGAGGGCAGTGTACTTGCTTTACTTATTGTGTTCTTGGCAGTGCAGAAGCTTTTCAGTTTGGTCAGATTCTGGTAATGTATTTTTGGTATTGCTCCAATTGCCCTGGGGGTCCTCATAAAGTTCTGAAAACCTTTTAAAGAATCCTTTCTTGTTTTTTTTTTTTTTTTTTTGAGACGTATTTCAGTCTATTACCTTGGGAGAGTGCCGTGGCGTCACAGCGCACAGCAACCACAAACTCTTGGGCTTAAGTGATTCTCTTGCCTCGGCCTCCCAAGTAGCTGGGACTACAGGCGCCTGTCACAACACCCAGCTATTTTTTTTGTTGCAATTGTCATTGTTGTTTAGCAGGCCTGGGCTGAGTTTGAAACCACCAGCCTTAGCTGTATGTGGCCAGCACCCTAACTGCTGAGCTATGGGCACTGAGCCAATTTTTTTCATTTTTTTTTTTTTAATAGTTTTTTTTTTGTGTGTGTGTGAGATGGAGTCTCACTATGTTCCCCTTGGTAGAGTGCTGTGGCATCATAGCTCACAGCAACCTCTTAACTCCTGGGCTCAAGTGGACCTCTTGTCTCAGCCTCCCAAGTAGCTGGAACTACAGGCACCTGTCACAATGCTTAGCTAATTTTTTTTTGAGACAGGGTCTCACTCTTGCTCAAGGTGGTTTCAAACTAATGACCTCCAGCAATCTAGCGGTCTAGCCTCCTGGAGTGCTAGGATTATAGGCCTGCCACCTTGCCCAGCCATTTTTAAAAAATATTTTTTCAATATTTTTTCACTCTGTTGTTGAATTTAGATAATTTCTGTTATCAAGTTCGTGACTTTTCCTTTGTCACTAATCTGCTGTTAACCTTAACCAATGAAATTTTTATTTCTGATACTGGTTTTTCATTTGTAGGAACAAACATAGTTTTAGTCTGTTGAGATTTTTCTATCTTATTGTTCTTGAGCATGTTTTCCATTACTTCCTTGAGTATAGTTAAAATAGTTACTTTAATTAAAAGATCTGGGTTATTTTAGAGTTAGTCTTTATTTTATTTATTTATTTATTTATTTAGGTGTGAGCCACCTTGCCCAGTGGTCTTCATTATGTTTTCTATTGAGTATGAGTTACAATTGCATAGTATTTTAAATTGCATATGAACTTTATGGCCACCCTATATATGTGTGTGTGTATGTGTGTATCTTTTTTTTTTTTTTGAGATGGGGTTTCACTATATTGCCCAGGCTGGACTCCTGGGCTTAAGCAATCCTTCTATGTAGCTGAGAGTACAGGTCTGTACATCTACACCACTGTACCTGGCTAAGTTTTTGTTTTAAACAATTGGTTGAAAGTGGTATCACTGCTTGGAATAGGAATAAGTTTGGGAGGAAGCTGATGGAAGTCACTTTGGGCAAGCTGAGTTTGAGATACTTGTGATTCAAACTAAGTACAATAATCAGATAGAAGCTGGATATCTGCACCAGTAGCTCACAAGAGAGGGCTAGACTGTACAAACATATTTTGAAACCAAGAATGGGCAACAGGGCAGGGCCAGGAATCCTCCTGACAAAGACTTTACTCCCTTAATAGACAGATCAGGCTTAGGGGGGCCGGTGAGTGGAATAAGAGGGAAAGGAAAACCCAGTGGTTCCCAATAGTCAGGTCAGTAGCTAGGCTGAGGGAGGGAACAATATGTTGATTCATCATTTGTTCTGTGCCAGGCAAAGGGCCGGAGATACAGAGATAAATATGTCAAGCTCCTGCTTTTAAGGAGCTTATGGTTTGTTAGGGGAAAGTAAATTTATTTGGAACAGAGTGAACTATGTAGAGGTCCTTACAAACATAATGAGGGATATAAAATACTCAGTGATCACTGTTACCAAGGGGGGAGTCAAGGAAGGCTTCCAAAAGAGGTGACAGGAGCCAAGTCTTAGAATGCAAGAGTGGTGGTCACTCCCATGTGAAGTTGGAGAATCTGCTCATAAGAGGCCACGAGATGGCATGAATGGTGATGGGTTTCCAGAAAACTTGGAGGAAAGGAGAATGGAAGTCTTAGATTAGATATGGAACAGCCCAGACTAGAGATAGGGGTCTTTGATGAAAATGATTGGAAGGCTCGACTTCAAGATGTAAGGAACTGCTCTGGAACCAGGAGATACATCTCAAACCTGACCAGATTGCCCCAACACTGTTCTTTTCTCCTAATAGAGAGCATTTGGGTGTCTCCAAAGAGAGATTTTGTTCAGAGAGGTGGGTTGAATGAGAAGACTAGCCATCAGCATTTACAAACTGATGATCTTGCTACACGTGCTGCTGTGAAATAATAAAAAGTGTTTTTGATGGGTACAGTGGTGAGGGCCTGTAATGCCAGCTACTTGGGAGGCTGTGGCAAGAGGATCTCTTGAGCCCAAGAGTTTGAGGTTGCTGTGAGTTGTGACACGAGACACCACCTAGGGTGGCAGAGTGAGATTCTGTCTCAAAATAAATAAATAAATAAAATAAAGCATTACACATTATCATATATGAAATGTGTTTATTCAGGAGAAAATGGAACTTAACGTGTTTTGGTGGAAGTACTGTAAATGGATAGGGTTTCTCTGGGATTTAGAAACCAGGAAGATAATTATTCAGACTGAACTTTGAGGGATGCTGTATTTAGAGCTTTATCAGAAAAATGGATTTGATTAGAGACTAGACCTTCTGAAGAAGACCAGTTTAGCTTGCTAGAAAGAATAGGGTCTTGATTTAGTGCCAGACTTAAGTTGCAACTGTGATTCCCTTAGGCATGTGACATGCTGTAGCCAGCATCTATAAGAAAGGGGAAATGGACAACTATTCTCCTACAGTTTAGACAATGAAATGAGGTAAACAGATTATCGATAGACGTTCAGTAAACCCTCGTGGTTATGATTATCATTACATGGTGTTAGAAGCGTACATTATTTCTCTTGGCCTCTATCTCTTCATCTCTCCCTCTTCTCTGTTTCAAGGAAAAAGAAACCTGGTGTCTCCAAGTCAGCCTTTTTTCCTAAATAAGGGTAGTCTCCCTCTGTTGCCCAGGATGGAGTGCAGTGGTGCGATCATTATCAGATCTGTTTTGTAGCAGGCTGGAGGCCGCCGTCTATGCTGACGCGCGCACAGCACGAATAACTTTTCCTTAGCGGATCCTAGGTGGCGCCAGACGCTAGTAGAGTAATTTCAGCTCACTAGGGGTTAAGAGAGGCGTGTGTGCGCAGAAACCTCGGTGTGATTGGTTGCTAGGAGGCTGTATGTTAATGAGGCCTTTACGGCTGTAAAGAGTTTCTGGAAATTTACAAGGGAAAATAGTGTTGGGAGTTTTGGCATTTGACTGAATTGTTATCATATACAAAACGTATCTGAAAAAGACAGATAACGTGACAAGAAAATTTTCTCCATAACTTTAAAGTGTGTGGCCGCGATGGACCAAGCAGAGGCTGGCGTTTTAACTTTTAAGACTATACTTTCAGGGATCATTTCTATAGTTTGTTACTAGAGAAGTCTCTCTGAATGTGTAGAGCACCGGAAACCACGAGGAGGAGGCGCAGTGTTCTCTCCTGAGCGTGAAGCCGGCTTTTGGTGTTGCTTTAGTGCAATTGCCATTTGCCATTGATGATCGTTCTTCTCTTCCTTTGGGGGAGTAAGAGGGAGAGAACGCAGTCTGAGTGGTTTCCCTTATAGTTAATGGTTTCACTAATACAAGCAAGTTTCTTTTGGGTTTTTTTTTTTTTTTTTTTTGTGAGGCATTTAACAAGTGACTGTAAGCTTCTCAGTTTGAAGTACTTTTTATGTAATGATTTGCTTTTTAGGACAACTGTTTTGGGTTTAGAGATGAGGATGTGTGTTATCTTGAGAAACTGTGCCGGCTGTTTTTTGTTTTTGATTCGGAGTAGGTGGCGATACTAGGTCGTATGTGAAAAGTAAGTTAAATCTTGGGCGGCACCTGTGACTCAAAGGAGTAGGTTGCTGGTCCTATATGCCCGAGGGGGTTCAAACCCAGCCCCGACCAAAAACTGCAAAAAAAAAAAAAATAATAAGTAAACAAAATAAAATAGTTGATATTGAAAAATAAGTCAGTTAAATCTTAATGGGCATGGGTGGGTTTTGTTCCTTTTTGGAACGCTGTAATTAGGCTTCTGATGCTCCTCCTGGGCTAGTCATTTGAGACATTACCGAAGCTACTTTCTTCCTGTTCTGGGTAAAATTTCCCTGAAACCATGGGTTTAAGTGTATTTTCAATGTATTTTGAAACAGTATGGACATATTATTTTTTAAAGCCTTCCCTCTCTCTGCCATACGTCCTCCCCTCTTCCCCCTGCTTCCCTGTACCCCCGAACTGGACTAAGAACATGTAATTGTTTACATATTGATTTCATATTAGCATGGTGTATGTTGGATGTTCATGTTTCCATTCTTGCGATACTTAGTCTGAGAAGAATATTTCTTTTTTTTTATTCTTGCGATACTTAGTCTGAGAAGAATATTTCTTTTTTTTTTGTACAGACAGAGTTTCACTTTATGGCCCTTGGTAGAGTGCTGAGGCATCACACAGCTCACAGCAACCTCCAACTCCTGGGCTTAAGCGCCTCCCGAGCAGCTGGGACTACAGGCGCCCGCCACAACGCCCGGCTATTTTGTTGTTGTTGTTGTTGTTGTTGTTGTTGTTGCAGTTCGGCCGGGGTCGGATTTGAACTCGCCACCCTCGGTATATGGGGCCGGCGCCTTACCGACTGAGCCATAGGTGCTGCCCTGAGAAGAATATTTCAACTCCATCCAGGTCAATGTAAAAGATGTAGTAAAGTCTCCCATATTTTTAATGGTTGCATAATATTCCATGGTATACATATACCACAGTTTGTCGATCCATTCATGGGTTGATGGGCACTTAGGTTGCTTCCACAACTTGGCAATTATGAATTGAGTCACAATAAACATTCTAGTGCAAATGCCTTTGTGGTAAAATGATTTATGTTCTTCTGGGTAGATAATAGTAATGGGATTGCAGGGTCTGACATAATTACTAACTAAAATCTAGAGTTTAGGCCAGCACGGTGGCTCATGCCTGTAATCCTTTTTACTCTGGGAGTCTGAGGTGGCTGGATTGCTTGATCAAGCTCAGGAGTTCGAGATCAGCATGAGCAAGCAAGAGTGATACCTGGTCTCTGCTAAAAAAAGAAAACAAACAAGTAGCCAGGGGTTGTGATAGGCGCCTGTAGTCGCCAGCTACTCAGGAGGCTGAGGCAAGAGGATCTATTGAGCCCTGGAGTTTCAGGTTGCTGTAAACTATGAAGACACAGCAGTCTACACAGGGTGAAAGAGTGAGACTGTCTCAAAAAAGAAAGAAAGAAAGAAAAGTGAAGAAAGAAAAGAAAAATGAGCCTGCTGTTGTGATGGACACCTGTAGTCCTAGCTACTCACCAGGCTGAGGCCGGAGGATTGCCTGAGCCCAGAGGATTGCCTGAGCCCAGAGGATTGCCTGAGCCCAGAAGTTTGAGGTTTCTGTTAGCTGTGATGATGTCATCACACTCTAGCCAATGCAACAGAGTGAGACTCTCAAAAATAAATAAAAATTAAAAAACAAAATCCCTCACCTACATCGCAGCGTGTCCCATTTAACATGAGAAAACTAATTTGAGGGTGGCACCTGTGGCTCAAAGAAGTAGGGCACCAGCCCCATGTGCCGGAGGTGGTGGGTTCAAGCCCAGCCCTGGCCAAAAACTGCAAAAAAAAAAGAAAACTAATTTGATAGCTTGTGACCATGTTTGGTTGTAAACTAGTATGGAAGTGTTAGATTTTATTTTAGTTTATTATTATTATTATTTTTTTTTTTTTTTGAGACAGAGCCTCAAGCTGTCGCCCTGGGTAGAGTGCTATGGTGTCACAGCTCACAGCAACCTCCAACTAACTCCTGGGCTTAAGTGATTCTCTTGCCTCAGCCTCCCGTGTGGCTGGGACTACAAACACCTGCCACAATGCCGGCTAATTTTTGGTTGTAGTTGTCATTGCTGTTTGGCAGGCCGAGGCTGGATTTGAACCTGCCAGCTCTGGTGTATGTGGCTGGCGCCTTAGCCACTTGACCTACAGGCACTGAGCCGGAAGTGTTAGATTTTAAAACCAAAAGGCAATAACTTTTGATGGGTTATCGGTCTGTAATAGGCTAATTAGGAATGTGGTGTATTAGTTTCTTTTAAAAACAACTCAATAGTACTCAGAATGCTTGTTTGAAGTTGCTACAAAACAATACTTTGAAAATGCAGTTTGTGATTATTCTAAAATGATAGTAATGTGTGTGTGGGGGGCGTGTGCCAGGTTGAGGGCCAGCACCAAGACTATACTTTCAGAGATCATTTCTATAGTTCATTATTAGAGGAGTTTCTCCGACGTGTAGAGTACCAGAAACTACGAGGAGGAGGTGCAGTGTTCTCTCATGATCGTTCTTCTCTCCCTTTGGGGGTATAAGAGGGAGAAAGTGGGGCGGCACCTGTGGCTCAGTGAGTAGGGCGCCGGTCCCATATACCGGGGGTGGTGGGTTCAAACCCAGCCCCAGCCGAACTGCAACAAAAAAATAGCTGGTCGTTGTGGCAGGCGCCTGTAGTCCCAGCTGCTCCGGAGGCTGAGGCAAGAGAATTGCTTAAGCCCAAGAGTTAGAGGTTGCTGTGAGCCCTGTGACGCCACGGCACTCTACCGAGGGCAGTAAAGTGAGACTCTGTCTCTACAAAAAAAAAACAAAACAAAACAAAAAAAAGAGGGAGAAAGTGCAGTCAGAGTGGTTTCCTTTGCGTTTACTATTAACAAAAGACATGAAGATGTCTTGTGTTTTCTTTTACGTTCTGAACTGTGTTGAGCTTTCTATAAACTGGTTGATTTGGTCATTTTTATCCTACGTGTGAGTGAGTTTCTTGTGTGAAAGGGTGTAGGGGGTAGCCCAAGGGTATTGAAGGAAAAAGGTGGAGTATGTCTTTCTACTCTTATTTCCTGTCAAATTACCATGTACCTGCAGATAGTTATTACCTGTCATGTCCTAACTATTTCTTCCTCTGTATCATTTTTAGACCAAGGAAATACAGTATTATAAAAGAAAATGAGTGAACCTGGGTTTGCCCAAAGCATGGTGACCACAGGAAGGATACTGCACAGCTATTGAAAGAGTAAATCAGCTGTACAGTTGAAAATCATTAACTGGAAATAAAAAAGTCACTAACTGCTATGTGGAAATTATATTTTGGTGAAGTGATGAGGTGGCAAGAGTGCATTCTATATGGAAGATGAGTGTGGTGAAGGAGAAAGAGAAATATTGACCAGACTTGGTCAATAAAATAAAAGATATATATAAAAGATATAATAAAAGATATATCTTAGATATAAAAGATAAAAGAATATCTTTTATTTTATTGTATTAATTTTTTGAGACAGAGTCGTACTATGTCACCCTTGGTAGAGCGCTGTGGCATCACAGCTCACAGCAACCTTGTACTCTTGGGTTTTAGAGATTCTTTTGCCTCAGCCTCCCAAGATAGCTGGGACTACAGGCACCCACCACAACGTCTGGCTGTTTTTCTGTTGCAATTGTCATTGTTGCTTAGCTGGCCTGGGCTGTGTTTGAACCCACCAGCCTCGGTGCATGTGGCTGATGCCTTAAACCGCTGTGTTATAGGTGCTGAGCCATTTGGGGACTGATTCAACGTGGGCAAGAGGGAGAGGGGCTGTCAAAGATAGTCATGGTTTTATGATTTTAAGAAATGGGTGGATAGTACCTTTTTGGGGGTGGGGAAAATAGAGCAACTGAATTACGTAGAGCACTGGAATGGGAAGCAATGGGTAGAGTTCACTTCAGGGCAATCTCTCTTTAGGAGAGATTTCTGATCTTTAATAGGCAATGGAAGAGATTGGACCTTCCAAAGCAGCCAATAAGGAACAGCCACAGGTAGGAGGGAAAACCTGATGAGTGGGCATAATGGAAGCTTAGGAAGGGAAATGAGGGGTGTGGAAAGCAGATGACACTAAGATACAGATAGGAAGGTTTGGCGCCTGTTGCTCAGCAGCTAGGGCACCAGCCACATACACTAGAGCTGGCAGGTTCGAACCCAGCCTGGGCCTGCCAAACAACAGTGACAATTACAACAACAACAAAAAAATAGCCGGGTGTTGTGGTGGGCACCTGTAGTCCAGCTACTTGGGAGGCTGAGGCAAGAGAATTGCTTAAGCTCCAGAGTTTGAGGTTGCTGTGAGCTGTGGCACTCTACGGAGGGTGACATAGTAAGACTCTGTCTCAAAAAAAAAAAAAAAAAAAAAAGATACAGATAGGAAAATATCCATGGCATTGAGCCACAGTGGGGTTAATTGATAAGTGAAGGAATGTAATGGCTTGGCTGCTGCATTGAAAACTCACCAAAGAAGGTTGTGAAGAAGAGTATAGAGGTGGGTGTGTTTAGGTGAGGGGACAGTGTGTAGGTGTGTGTATGCATCCAGGCAGGGTTTGTTTATTGATTTATTTATTTTTAAGACAGTCTCAAGCTGTTGCCCTGGGTACAGTGCCATGGCATTATAGCTGACAGCAATCTCAAACTCTTGGGCTCAAGTGATCCTCTTGCCTCAGCCTCCCAAGTAGGTGGAAACTACAGGTCTTTCTCCACAATGCCTGGCTATTTTTTTTTTTTTTTTTTAAGAAATGGGGTCTTGCTCTTGCTCAGACTGGTCTTAAACTCCTTGCTTCCTATAAGGGTTAAATTATTTTTGTTGTTAAGGAGGCCTGGGCAACGTTTGAACCCACACTCCCAGTGTGCAGGACCAGTGCTTTAACCACTGAGCTATGGTATCCATAAGGGTTAAATTAGATAAAACAAGTGTAGTAGTTGGACACCCCCTTCCCACATTCTGAAAAAGCCTTTCCTTTAGATTAGAAATTCCCCATCTCGGGCGGCTCCTGTGGCTCAGTTGGTAAGGCCCTGGCCCCATATACGAAGGATGGCGGGTTCAAACCCAGCCCCGGCTGAACTGCAACCAAAAAATAGCCGGGCATTGTGGCGGACGCCTGTAATCCCAGCTGCTTGGGAGGCTGAGGCAGGAGAATCGCGGAAGCCCAAGAGCTGGAGGTGGCTGTGAGTCCTGTGACGTCATGGCACTCTACCAAGGGCGGTAAAGTGAGACTCTGTCTCTACAAAAAAAAAAAAAAAAAAAAGAAATTCCCCATCTCTTCCCCAAGTCTTCCCTATATCAATACTGTTCACCCGGTTCTGAGCACAAGCCAACATGTTACCTTTGAAGCCTCTTTCCTTGACCTCCCCTCTGCCCCCAACAAGTCCATCTTTGAGTTCTATCAACTTGACTTCTAAAACAGTTTCTTTATCTTCCTTGGTACATCCTAATGCAAGCCACCATAGTCTTTACCACAGACATGCCGCAGTGGTTTCAGAACTGGTTTCCACAGCTTCAAAACTCTCAATGGCTTCCTATTACACTTAAATCCAGACTTTACTGCCCTGGCTTTTCCCTCACTTTGAAAACCCTTGGGCATCTGGTCCATCTGCCCTTCCCCTTTCCCCTGAAACTCAGTGTTCTCTAGCTATCTTCTTGTTGCTTGAACACACTGCCTTGTTCCCTTCTTTGGGCTTTTTTTTAGTTGTTTGCTAATTAAAATGTGCTTGCCTCTGTTTATCATCTGGTTGGCTACTTTTTAATCATTCAAGTTGTAGCTTAAATGTAACTTCCAAAGACAGGCCTTCTCTAACCTCTCAAATCTAAGGTAGCCACTAAGTCCCTTTCTCTGTCAACACTGTTATGATTTTCTACATACCTCATTATCTGATGTCTTGTGTTTATCTTTCTCCCTAAGAAAGTAACTTCTATGTATGAGTAGGGACCTTTACTTAACCTCTGTATGTCTTTTATGCTCAATACCTAGAAACAGTGCTTAGCACATAGAAAAACTAGATTATAGTTAGGATCATAAACTTTAGCATTTGACCTACCAGCTGTGTTTTTTAATTTTAATTTTTATTATTTTATGGAGTCTCACCCTTGCTCAGATTTGTCTTCACTTCTGAGCTCAAGCAATCCTCCTCAAATTAAGTTACAGACACTTTTTTAAATTTTCAGTTTTTGAGACAGACTGACTCTGTCACTTGGGAGTTTTGAGTGCCATGGTGTCATCATAACTCACAGCAACTTAAAACTCTTGGGCTCAAGTGATCCTCATGCTTCAGCTTCCCTAGTATCTGGAACTGCAGGCACCTGCCACAAGGTCCTGCTATTTTTCTATTTTTTTAACTTTTAAAAATTTTTATTTATTTATTTTTTTAATTTTTTTTTCTTTTCAGTTTTTGGCTGGGGCCAGGTTTGAACCCGCCACCTCTGGTATATGGGGCCGGAACCCTACTCCTTGAGCCATAGGCACCACCCTATTTTTCTATTTTTAGTAGAGACAGATCTTATTATTGCTTAGGCTGGTCTCTAACTCCTAAGCTTACTCAATCTGTACATCTTGGCCTCCCAGAGTGCTAGGTGTACAGGCATGAGTTAGTGTGCCCAGCCACTATCTGTGTTTAACAGCTGTATGACTTTAGGCAAATATACATACCTAATCTTTCAATGCCTCAGTTTATCCATCTAAAAAACTAGGATGATGAATAACTGTATTTCTCTCATATGTAAAGCACTTAGATTGATGCCAGTATGTGGAAGCCTTCAATAAATAGTGATTACGGCGGCGCCTGTGGCTCAGTCTGTAAGGCGCCGGCCCCATATACCGAGGGTGGCGGGTTCAAACCCGGCCCCGGCCAAACTGCAACCAAAAAAAAAATAGCCGGGCGTTGTGGCGGGTGCCTGTAGTCCCAGCTACTCGGGAGGCTGAGGCAAGAGAATCGCTTAAGCCCAAGAGTTGGAGGTTGCTGTGAGCTGTGTGAGGCCACGGCGCTCTACCAAGGGCCATAAAGTGAGACTCTGTCTCTACAAAGAAAAAAAAAAAAATAGTGATTAGAAACCAGTATAGTTTTTTTAGCACTTGGAGGCTGAGGTGTGTGGATTGCTTGAGCTCAGGAATTCGAGACCAGCCTGAGCCAGAGCGAGACCTCCTCTCTAAAAATGGCTGGGCATTGTGGTGGGCGCCTGTAGTCCCAGCTACTCGAAAGGCTGAGGCAAGAGAATTGCTTGAGCCCAAAAGTTTGAGGTTGCTGTGAGCTATGACGACATGGCACTCTACCAAAGGTGACAAAGCGAGACTCTGTCTCAAAAAAAAAAAAAAAAAGCCAAACAATTAAAAAAAAAAAAGAATATATGTCTGGAATTTGGATCAGAAGATAAAAAAAATAGAGTGTGCTATACATATGTCATCCATAATCTTTGATTTTGAATCATGGCTTTTGCCATCCTTTTCTTTTTTTGAGACAGACTCTCACTCTGTTGCCCAGGCTAGAGTGTAGTGGCATCATCATAGCTCACTGCAACCTCAACTTCAAACTTTCATCCACGTTTCTTTGAGGCAGGGTCTCACTCTGTTGCCCAGGCTAGAGAGCAGTGGCATCAATATAGCACACAGCAACCTCAAGCTCCTGGGTGATACTCAGCTCCCAAACAGCTGAGAATACATACAGGCGTGCGTCAGGATCCCGTCTAGTTTTTTGTTTTTAGTGGAGACAGGAGACTCACTGTTTTTCAGGTTGGTCTGGTGTGGAACTCCTGACCTCAAACAGTCCTTCTCTTGAGCCTTCCAGAGTGCTGGGATTACATGCGAAAGCTACTGCTCCCAGTCCCACCCAACTTTTCGTTTTCTTTTTTTCTCGCGTGAAAAGCCTCCTTGCTTCTACTACCAGTTGATTCCAAACTGAGGCGTGTCTGTGATGTTTCCTGGCGCCCAAGCGAGTTTTTTTTCCCCCCGTCAACATTTTGTGAGCAAACATGATACGAAGGAAGTGGGGCGGGGTTAGGAGTAACTGGCGAGTGATAGGCTGGTTAGGGATCGTATGAAAATTAACCTGACAGCCAGATATTCTTCAAAAACTCACGCATAGTCAAAATAATCTTGTCAAACTATAGTAGTGGAAAGATATTTTTTAGGAACTATATGCTGGTATTCATTTATGAAGTGTGTTGTCTAAGAAAAACTCACCATCAGCAAAATATATGTCCGTTTCGTCCAGTTTGGACAGGCACAGCAAGAATTGTTAAGACTATACTTTCAGGGATCATTTCTATAGTTTGTTACTAGAGAAGTCTCTCTGAATGTGTAGAGCACCGGAAACCACGAGGAGGAGGCGCAGCGTTCTCTCCTGAGCGTGAAGTCGGCTTTTGGTGTTGCTTTAGTGCAATTGCCATTTGCCATTGATGATCGTTCTTCTCTTCCTTTGGGGGAGTAAGAGGGAGAGAACGCAGTCTGAGTGGTTTCCTGTTTGAATGGTTTTTATAATAGATGAACGTTTTAGTATTGATGTATTAAACAATTGTAATTTTAAGGTGTTAGCTGCTTGTAGCTGATTAGGAGGCTTGTGTTTAGTTTTTGCGAAGAACTTTCATAGGGAGGTGTGTTAGAGCTTTTTCTAGTTACTTATGTATTTTGGATATTTTTTTTACTCTCTTTTATTAGTTTTTTTTTTTTTTTAACAGGAACAGAGTCTTGCTTTATGTTCCTCAGTAGAGTGCCGTGGCATCACACAGCTTACAGCAACCTCTAACTCCTGGGCTCAAGCGATTCTCTTGCTTCATCCTCCCGAGTAGGTGGGACCACAGGCGCCCGCCACAACGCTCAGCCATCTTTTGGTTGCAGTTCAGCCGGGGCCGGGCTTGAACCTGCCACCCTTGGGGCCGGCACCCCACCGACTAAGCCACAGGCGCCGTCCAGTCTTTTTTTTTTTTTTTTTTTTTAAAGCATTTTATTTTGTTTATTTTTATGTTGTTGGGTTTTTTTTTTTAATTTTTTTGTTGTTGCAGTTTGGCTGGGGTTGGGTTTGAACTCACCACCCTCGGCATATGGGGCTGGCACCCTACTTACTGAGCCACAGGCCCCATCCTAGTCTTTTTTTTTTTTTTTTAAGTTTTCTGCTTTCTTTCCTTTGATACTATTTTTCTTTTTAAGACGCGTTGTTTCTCTTTGTCACCTCTGGTAGAGTGCTTGTGGCATTATGCTGGAGTGTTACTCTGCTGGCTGGTTTTGAACCCACCACAGGTGCTGCCCCTTGTCTTATTATTTTTAATTGATAATAGAGGAGGCTGTTCTATTTTACATAACTTTTTACCATATTGTACAGTGGGAGGGGTCTTCTTTGCCAAGGTTGTCTTTTTTTTTTATTTTAGTCCCCTCCCCCAATGATGTCTTTTTCTTATCCTGCTCCGAACACATCTAGTATTAACCTCTTTTTTTTTGTTGTTGTTGCAGTTTGGCCGGGGCTGGGTTTGAACCCGCCACCCTCGGCATATGGGGCCCGCGCCCTACTCACTGAGCCACAGGTGCTGCCCTGTATTAACCTCTTTCTTATCCCTTCACACAACTGAGAACGATTTTGATCCATTTTATTTTACCATTTTATTTTGCTTCAATGCAATTCCTGTAAATCGTATATATATATATTCAGTAGTAACTTTTTTTTTTTTTTTTGGGTTAGTAACATTTTTGATGCATGAACACTAGGCTTGCTTTCCTAGTTGGTCTTTCACCTTTTGGGTATGTATGTGTGGATAGCATAAAGAAATTTAATTTTTCCCTAGTTTTACCTCATGAAAATTCCTGATATTCACATTGAATTTGGTATTTGCTTTACAGGAATTCATGTTGATGCAGTGAACTCCCTGGGCCAGACAGCACTTTTTGTTGCAGCATTATTAGGCCTTACAAAATTAGTTGATGTTCTGGTGGATTATGGATCAGACCCAAATCAGTAAGTATGAAGACATTAATATGTAGAAAATTAGGTTTGTACTTTTACAAAATGTTTTCTTATTTTTAGTAGAGAGTATCTTGCTCTTGGTCAGGCTGCTTTCCAACTCCTGAGGTCAAGCAATCCACTCACCTCTGCCTCCCAGAGTGCTAGGATTATAATAGGTGTGAGCCACATTGCTTGCCCACATCCAAATTCTTTAACCAATTGATAGACTTAGTATCATTTTTGGCAGAAAGAGTGACTTACCTTTTATAGTTACGATTTAAAAGAATTTGAGTTTAACAGTCCAAATTTTAATGTGGGGCTCAGAGCCTATAGCTCAAATGGCTAGGACGCTAGCCACATACACTGGACCTGGTGGGTTTGAACCCAGCCTGGACCTACCAAACAATAATAACTATAACAACAAAAAACTAGCCCGGCATTGTGGCAGGCGCCTGTAGTCCCAGCTACTTGGGAGGCTGAGGGAAGAGAATCACCTAAGCCCAAGAGCTGGAGGTTGCTGTGAGCTATGATGAACTCTACTGCACTCTACTAAGGGTGACATAGTGAGACTCTCTCTTAAAAAAAACAACCAAAAACCAAATTTTAATGTGGAATGGCAATACAATGTAATGACTCAATGATATATGCACGTCTTTCTTTTTCTATACTTTTTTTTTCGTGTGTGTGTGACAGTCTCACTTTGTCACCTTGGCTAGAGTGCTGTGGTGTCATTGTAGCTCCCAGCAAACTCAAACTCTTGGACTCAAGTCAACCTCTTGCCTCAGCCTCCCAAGTAGCTGAGACTACAGGCACCCACCATAATGCCAGGCTAATCTTTTTCTTTTCTTCTCTTTTTGAGACAGAGTCTCACTTTATTGCCCTCTGTAGAGTGCTGTGACATCACAGCTCACAGCAACCTCCAGCTCTTGGGCTTAGGTAGTAGCTGGGACTACAGGTACCTGCCACAATGCCTGGCTATTTTTTGTTGTAGTTTGACCAGGGATGGTTCAAACCTGCCACCCTTGGTATATGGGGCCGGTGCCCTACTACTCACTGAGCCACAGGCGCCACCCAATGCCTGGCTATTTTTGGTTGTAGTTGTCATTGTTGTTTGGCAGGCCCAGGCTGGGTTCGAACCCATTACCCTCAGTGTATATGGCTGGTGCCAAAACCACTGTGGTACAGGTGCCAAGCCTTCTTTTTCTTTTCTTTTCTTTCTTTTCTTTTCTCCTAGTGGAGATTGGATATCACTCTTGCTGAGGCTGGTTTTGAGCTGCTGAGCTCAGGCAGTCCACCCACCTTACCTTCCCAGAGTGCTAGGATTATAGGTAGGAGCCACTGTGCCCCAACCCCATATGATCTTCGTGATACCTTCTTGACAGGGAGGGAAGGGAAGACATTTTTACAGGTCCTACTGAACATAGCTAGAAACTGAGGTTTTGAGCACTGTATGATTCTAGCTGATTTTTACAGAAATGTCGGAATATGAACAATTGTTAAGTCTTTCTCATTTTACTTAAGGAGATAAAATTACCTGTTTAATGAACTTTATACCCAAGTTTAAAGTATTAGTGTTGGAAGGTTTTGTGTTTTTGTGTGCAGGGGTTGGTTATGGGATTTCTTAGTGGGAGAAAACTTGGGAAAGTATAAAGAAAAAAGCCAATGAGTATGACAGTTCTGTGACCTGGAGGTGACTTAACACAATGACCATTTTGCTGTAATTCCTTCTAGAATTGTTGTAGTTTTTTTTTTTTTTTTTTTTTTGGAGACAGAGTCTCAGTCTGAGTCCTGGGGACAATGCTGTCATATCTCATAGCAACCTCAAACTCTTATACTCAAGTGATCGTACTGCCGCAGCCTCCCAAATAGCTGGGATTACAGGCACCTGCCACAATGTCCAGCTAGTTTTTCTGTGTTTGGTAGAGATGGATTCTTGCCCTTGGTCAGGCTGGTCTCTGAACTCCTGAGCTCAAGTAATCCACCTGTTTTGGCCTTCCAGAATAGTAGGATTACAGGCATGAACCACCTTACTTGGCCATTTTTTAGACTATTGATATACTTTGAACGGTATTAAAAAAAATATTTTTTCCTAGACTCACAATTGTCTTTATTGTATTAATTAATTTTAAAGCTTAGGAAAGCAGAGGTAGTTCACCCTATATTTGCAGATACACCTTTGTAGGAGGGTCATATTGGGGCCCCCTGTAGTTCCTCAGCAAAAATGCAGCATCCCCCCCCCATCATTTTCATTTATAGCTATTTTGTGTAGACTGATAGCAGGGTTCTTTAAAAATCAAACTAGTCAGAAAAATCTTGAATTCTGTTATCTTCACTCTGATCTTGCTTCACACCTTTAAGGAAAGCTCTGGGCTTTTAAATATACTAGTTATAGAGTGGTTAATAAGTTGTTCAACCTGGCTTTTAAGGAAATTGTTTCAGACAGACTGTCAATTTTGAATGTCAGTAAAAACATTCTCATTTCAAAAAAAAAGATCAAATTATTCAAACCTTTAATTTTACAGATTAGGGAACTAAGGCCTGGAAAGTTTAAGCGACTAGCCTATAATATTATATAAATGGTGTACCGTGTTGATGATAGAGCTGAGACCAGTTCAGCTCATGGTGCCAAGTACCCTGGTCCCTGAAGAACTCTAGAGTTTATTCCTCCTTTTTCTTGAGATAAAGTCTCACTATGTTGCCCTTGGTAGAGTACCATGGTGTCACAGCTCACAGCAAACTCCAGCTCTTGGACTTAGGCAATTCTCTTGTTTCAGCATCCCGAGTAGCTGGAACTACAGGCGTCCACCACAATGCCCAGGTATTTTTGTTGTTGTTGCAGTTTGGCCGGGACTGGGTTGGAACCCACCATCCTTGGTATGTGGGGCTGGCACCCTACTCACTGAGCCACAGGCGCCACCCCCAGAACTCAAACTTTAAAGAGGTGTCCTTTTTAGAAGTGGTGCCAGGAAGGAAATAGAAAAGGACAAAAACAAGGGAAGGACAACAAATCTCAATGAATTTGTATTTTGTAATTAAGAACATTTTCACGTCAATCTTATTATTTATTTATTGACAGAGTTTTACTCTGTTGCCACAGGCTATAACAGTGCCCTGGCATCCTAGCTAAGAGCAACCTCAAACCCCTGGGCTCAAGGGATCCCCTTGCTTCAGCCTCCTGAGTAGCTGGGACTACAGGTACCCACCACAGCGCCCAGCTAATTTTTCTGTTTGTTAGTAGAAATGGGGTCTTGCTCTTGCTGTGGCTGGTCTTGAACTCCTGAGCTCAAGCAATCTACCCTCCTCAGCCTCCTGGAGTGATAGGATTATAGGCATGAGCCATTGCCCCTGGCCTTCATATGACTTTAAAAATATCTTAGGCTAGTCGTGGTGGCACACACCTATAATCCTAGCACCCTGGGAGGCTGAGATGGGTGGATTGCCTGAGCTCATGAATTCGAGATCACCCTGAGCCATTGCAAGACCTTGTCTAAAAATAGCTGGGTGTTGAGACAGGCGCCTGTTGTCTCACCTACTTGGGAGGCTGAGGCAAGAGAATGTCTTGAGCCCAAGAGTTTGAGTTTGCTGTGAGCTGTGATGCCACAGCACTCTACTGAGGGTGACAAAGTGAGACTCTGTCTTAAAAAAATAAATAAAATAAAATAAAAATATCTTATCTAGGTGAAGGGAAATTTCTGGGAGGAGGTTTTATTCCTAAACACCTAATGGAAATGTTGTGATGGCCTGGGCTGCTTAGGTTCACAAAGTCAGATGCCTAATGGACCAAGTAGGGGTCACAGGCTATAGGCTTTCTCTGAGGAAGATTGGACATCTGTTGCTGCTGGACAGGAAAAGGAGACAGTCCAAATCCTCCAAATTTCCAAGAGCTGGAAATCCTAAATTTCAATGTGAAATCTTGCATATGTTTACTAGTCTCTACTATTTTGATGTTTTTAAATTATTTTTTCTTTTTTTCACAGATGTGAGTTTTCAGATAGTTATTTTAATTGTTTTAGAACACTGAACTGGCAAATCAATCTGAGAGTCCAGTTTTCAGCCTCTGGATTAAAAATAGCATAGTACATTTTTTCCCCAACACGAGTGAGAGAAGAAAGGATAGTATACATTTTCATAGTGCTTGGCCCTGGATTCTCCTGTGAGGCTTAGGTGGATATAAATAAACCATTATTCCTTTCTACCTTAGTATTCATGAGAAATGAAGAATATTCTCTCCTTCAACCAAATTTTCTTACTATTTGTGAGAAGAATGATTAGAAGACTTAAAGACATTATACAAAGTTTTTGAAGGATATTATGGGTCCCACAATGCACTGTGGTGGGCTGCCTATGGGACCTGGCAGTGGGAAAGAGCCAACAGTGAGAGCCATTGCTTTCCCAGATATCTGGGTACAGGCCAGCATTATTACTGTCGCCTTAGGAACCTGTACAAAAGTACACATTTCTGGTCTCTCTGCTCATAGATTCTGATTCAGTCAGTCTGGGTGCAATCTGAGAATCTATTTTTGACATATATTCTAGTGGCTCTTTAACTAGGTTATGAAACATCCATTCATTGGTACTGTGCAGGTATTAAAGAAAGTTGAGGTGACTTGTATTTTCTTGTGTGAAAATTTCTCCAAGATATCTATCTATATCTATATCTATCTATATATATAATATCTATATATATATTTTTTTTTTGAGACAGAATCTCACTTTGTCAGCCTCGCTAGAGTGTCATAACTCCCAACATCCCCAAACTCCTGGGCTCATGTGATCCTCTTGCCTCAGTAGCTGGGACTACAGGTGCCTGCCACGATACCTGGCTGTTTTTAGAGACTGGGTCTTGCTCTTGTTTGGGCTGGTCTCGAACCCGTGAGTTCAGGCAATCCACCCACCTCGGCCTCCCAGAGTACTAGGATTACAGATATAAGCTACTGCGGCTGTCCTCCAAGATATAGTGTTAAATGAAAAAATTAAGGTGTAGAACAGTTGTTATAGCACATTCTTAATTTAAAATTGTTTATACATAGAAAATTCCCAAAAGGATACAAAAACTTGAAATAGTAGTTGTATCTGGGCAAGAGTGCTAGGTGTTGGGAGACTTTTTTCTTTTTTTTTAAATTGTAACTTTTAATATAACAAATGTTATTAAAAGCAGCAATTCAAAACCATGAATCTTTTAGAAGGTGCAGAGGGTTACATACAGGGTGGGAGACTTTTTTCTTATCTTTTCCTTCTCTTTCTTTTTCCTTCTTTATTTTCTTTCTTTTTCTTTTATTCTTTCTTTTTCTCATTCTGTTTCCCCTTTCTCCTCCTCCTATTTGTTTCTTTTTCAATTTAAGGGAGAAAGCACTGCAGGTGATTCTGATGTGCAACCAGGTTAGGAAACCAAGGCTACATATTATCACATCTTCACTGTATCCTGGACACAATAAAGGCCATTTCTTCTTGCCTTAGAGAGTTTATTGGTTTATGTAGATCTTGGACTGGATTGCGGATGTCAGGGTTTTGTGGGCCTCTGCACAGGCTTTGGAGGGAGGGCAGAGACAGTCTCACGTGAGAGAGATGGTTCCTTGTTAGATGCTTGAGCAGCCTAATCCCAGAACACTTAGAGATTGTTTCAGAGCTGCCAGTTTTAGGGGTGGTGAGACTTGGGGCTGGACTCCCACCTGGGAATGAACCTCAGGTTTGCTCTTTTGTTTCCTCATCAATAAATTGGGAAATGATACTGCCTGGAAAGGTTAAAGTAAGGATGGAAAAAGGAATATATGTAAAACCTCTGTTGGCACAGATTGGAGCCTCACAAATGGTATTATAACAATTATTATAATTTTCTTCATTAAAGGTTGCCTTTGTAGAGCTGCAGCCATGTAAATCCCCCTCCATGGAGGGAAGGCATGTTCCCATGGACATTCATTGTACCCATCCTCTCTCCCCAGTCGCTGCTTTGATGGGAGTACCCCTGTCCATGCAGCAGCATTTTCAGGAAACCAGTGGATACTCAGCAAATTGCTGGATGCTGGAGGTGACCTGCGACTCCACGACCAGAAGGGTCGAAATCCACAGACCTGGGCCTTGACAGCAGGAAAGGAGCGTAGCATCCCGGTAAGGGTGGACTCCACTCTGCAGTGGAAAAGCAGTGGGCTGAGAGTCATGATCCCATGGGGCAGCACAGAATGTGCAGTATCCTTAAGCGTTGGCACTGAGGCCTGGGTTGAGGCAAGTTAACCAGCCATAAAACCTTGGGCAAATCTAGTGCGCCTTTCTAGTCTGTCTATCCATGGGGTGGGAAAAACAGTTATAATTTTTCTGACGTATGTGTTAGTTACCACAAATCAGACATTGCTCCAAATATTTTTTATGTATTAACCCATTTAGTCTTTGCAACAACCTCTCAGATAAGCACTATCACAGTCTCCATTTTATAGGTGGGGATTTTGAAGGCCATTGACGTTAAGTTAACTTGGCTGAGGATGTGATATATTTTAACAAGGAACTAAATAAGATAACAAATGTAAAACAGAAAGGGCATGCACAGTGCCAAGCACGTCCATATGCAGAGTCACTTGTACTACCACTTGTTCTTTATCTTATTGGGCTTTGGACCAGTAATTTTACTCCTCTCATCCTCCATTTCCTCATCTATTAAAGAAGGGGGTTGGAGGAAACTGTTACCAAATCTTCTCTCTGAAAACATTCCATATCTTTAGAAAGTCACCTGAGCCCTTCCTTTTCTAGAGATTTCCCATGTCAGGGTTCCCAGTTCGTCTGATCATTTTTCTTCCCACCTGTTCCTCCATTCTCATGGAAGGCTGGTGTGGCCAGCATTGAGCTTTTCTGCGGTGTGTTGCAGATGGTGGAGTTCATGCAGCGCTGTGCCTCGCACATGCAGGCCATCATCCAGGGCTTATCTTATGACCTGCTGAAGAAGATAGATTCCCCACAGCGGCTCATCTGCAGCCCGCCCTGGTTTGGGGGCCTCATGCAGGGGTGAGTACTGCCTCATGCAGAGTGGAGTTTTCTGCATCATCCCAGCCTTCCTCATGGGGGCCCTGTAGCTCAGACTGACTTTTTTCTCCACATTGGTACCCTCTAGCATTTGGCCCACCCAAAGAGGTGCACTCAGAAAATGTGGCCACTGATAAAGGATGGCGAGAGGAGCACCTTTGGCCATTTCCTTCCCCTCTTTCCTTCTGGAAGGTCTGAGGGGAATACCTGTGGGCACTAGTAGGAACCATTTTGTGGTCAGCAGAAGGGGAGCTACTCAAGTCTGATGAGCCGAAAAAACCTTTACCTAGGCTGCCTGGCTTTTCTTTGTCATTCCTGAACTACAGAAAGAGTGTTCTCTTTATTATTAAAGTTGCAGAAGACCATGTTTCTTGGGCTATTTTAAGCTGAAGCAAAAGACTTGGTGCCCACTGAGTGAGCAGCTCTCTCTCCCCACCTTCACAGCTACAGGAGTTGGGCCCCAGGTTTTTCATGCTCAGGGAGAAGCTTGTGTGGGGAATTATTTCAAGTTCAAGGGTTTGTATTTGGAGAACCTTTTCCATTTTGCTTTTCCCTGACAACCTCTCTTTCTGTGATGCGGGTAGCTGGACTTACCACACTTGCAAGCCTCCCTCATCCTATCCTTGATACACATTGAATCCTGTTTTCCTTCTGATGACCTGGTTAATGCTGCCTTTCAGGCGAGATGAGGTCACAATCCTCTTGAGGACTACTTACTCCTAATTCCTATATTGCCATTTTGGCTAGACTTGGTTATTCAGCATCTAGAATGACCTTTTTAAAATGGAAATCAAGTTGTGCTACTTCCCCATGCCTATCAGAATAAAATCCCAAATCCTTCTTCTGGCCTTAGAGGCTCTGCCTCCAGCTCCTCCTCCTTTTCCCACCTCATCTCCTGCCCATCACCCTTGCCTGGAGTTTCCCTATTCTGAGTTAGAGAGACATGCACAATCTGCAATTATTTTATTTGTATACTTTCTTCTCCATTTTTCTAGTAGACTGTGAACTCCAAAAGGCAAGGATCGTGTTGGTCTTATAGTCATCACCACTAATCTATTTCTTTTTCTTTTTTTTTTTTTTGGTTTTTGGCCGGGGCTGGGTTTGAACCCGCCACCTCCGGAATATGGGACCGGCGCCCTACCCCTTGAGCCACAGGCGCCGCCCATCATCACCACTAATCTATAGCTGTCTGGTGCATGGTAGAGTTTAGCACAATGAGAGTAGGTTCACGGGCCAGCCTTATAGGAAAACACAAGTTTAAGTATTGATAAACTTATAAAATATCAGTTATTAATCTATGTATTTTTTTGAGACTCTGATACCCAGGTTAGAGTGCCCTGGAATCAGCCTAGATCACATTAACTTCAAACTCCTGACTTCAAGTGACCCTCCTGAGATCCTCCCAAGTAGCTGGGACTATAGGTGTTCACTACCATGCCTGGCTAGTTTTTCTATTTTTATTTTTATTTATTATTTATTATTTATTTATTCATTCATTCATTTATTTGAGACAGAGTCTCAAGCCATTGCCCTGGGTAGAGTGCCATGGCGTCATAGCTCCCAGCAACCCCAAATGCTTGGGCTGAAGTGATTCTCTTGCCTCAGCCTCCCAAGTAGCTGGGACTACAGGCGCCTGCCACAACACTTGACTATTTTTTTTGTTGCAGGTGTCATTGTTGTTTTAGCTGGCCTTGGCCGGGTTCGAACCCGCCAGCTTGGGTATATGTGGCTGGCACCTCTACCCACTGAGCTATGGGCCCTGCCTGAGTTTTTCTATTTTTAGTAGGGACAGTCTCACTCTTACTCAGGCTGGTCTGGAACTCCTGAGCTCAAGGAACTCTCCTACCTTGGCCTCCCAGAGTGCTAGGATTATAGGCATGAGCCACCACTTCTGGCCTCAGTTACTAATCCAAACATAGCATCTATTAGCATAATTAGATGAAACATACTTAGTGTGGGGTTAATAGAATGCTAAAATAAGATGGAGAAGCATTCTCTCCCCCCTTTTTAATGTAAAGAAACCCTAAAAATTCTTGAAATAAGAGTCGGCATCTCAGGTCTTTTAGTGGTAACTAGTCAGATAGGATTCCTCACAGGTATCTGTTTACACAGAACCTGGATCAGGAAAGGAAAAGAACTGAATTGAGAAGAACAGATGATTGCATGGTGGTAGATGACTGGAGTCAATTTTTGTTTGTTTGTTTTCTGTTATTTTATTTTATTTTTTGCAGTTTTTTGGCCGGGGCCAGACTTGAACCCACCACCCCCGGTATATGGGGCCGGTGCCCTACTCCTTGAGCCACAGGCGCTGGCCGCCCTGTTTGTTTGTTTTTAAAGAGACAAAGTCATATTATCTTCCCCAGGCTGGTCTCAAACTTCTGGGCTTGAGAGATGCTCCCACCTCCCAAGTAGCTGTAAATGTATCTCTATGTCCACCAGGCTCTTGAAGTCAGTTTTTTCTTCCTTTGACCCAGATGAGTTTAGTTAAATGATGTGAACTGAGAAATTAGATAAGAGAGCAAGAAATGTAGGTCTGAACTGCAGTTGTTGTCCAGGTCACTGTTAGGGAACACACAGCTCCTTAAACAGAATTCTCACCCTCCAAAGAGCCACAAATGCTGCTGGGAGGCCCCTGATGGAAGGACAAGAGGCTTTCTCGGTGGTTCCCCCTGTTCTGCTCTTGCATGGTCTGCCACCCTCATTGCCAGCTAAAAGTCCCTTCCCTTAGGCAGGAAACTGTCCACTCCCTCCTAGATTTTTTTTTTTTTTTTTTTTTTGAGAAGTCTTGTATTAGTCAGGCTGCTCTGAACTTCTGGCCTTATGCAATCCTTCCCCCTTCGCCTCCCAAGTGGCTATGACTACAGGTGTGAGCCAACATGCTGAGCTATTGTCACTTAGATATTTGAGGCCTAAATACATAGGCCTTTTTTCTAGAGAAGACACTAATGAGTTGGTGTGAGAAAAGAGCCTTTTTCTTTTCTTTTCTTTTTTTAGAGACAGAGTCTCACTTTGTTGCCCTTGGTAGAGTGCTGTGGCATCACAGCTCACAGCAACCTCCAGCTCTTGGGCTTAGGCTATTTTCTTGCCTCAGCCTCCCGAGTAGCTCGGACTACAGCACCCACCACAATGCTCAGCTATTTTTTGTTGTTGTTGGAATTTGGCCAGGGCCAGGTTCAAACTCGCCACCCACCCTTGGTGTATGGGGCTGGCGCCCTACTCACTGAGCCACAAGCACCACCGCCGCAAAGAGCCTTTTTCTTACAGTCTGTATACTCAAATGAGGGTGACCATGTAGCTTATCATCTGCTGGCTGTTTTGAGAATGAAAGGGACACTATCACTAATAATGCTTGGACATCCACTGTAAATTGG
The DNA here is from genome assembly GCF_027406575.1 of Nycticebus coucang. Lineage (NCBI taxonomy): Eukaryota > Metazoa > Chordata > Mammalia > Primates > Lorisidae > Nycticebus > Nycticebus coucang. The sequence goes on from NC_069797.1 coordinate 43,698,925, forward strand.
GATGTCCTTCATTCCAACTTCAGAATCTTCTCTTCAACAGCATACCAGCTTGAAGTGGGGAAGAGATTGCTTGGCAGTGATGAGTTAGCAAGGAGATAGAGCCTAAAATACTTATAAAAGTAGAAGTAAAGTGTTTACACTTGTTCATGATTAGTAGCACATGGGGCCTCAGCTGGAGTTGAGTTTGCATTGTCCCTTTCAGCTTTTTTGCCATTTGCCAAGAAAAGAGAAAGTGGCTCCAGTAGTAGCAGAATGTTTTTTCTTTTAATCTGAGCTGAAACTACTTAATCAGCAAGTGTTAACTGATCACTTACTGTGCGTATGGCCCCATGCCAGGCTGTGAGAGTCAAAAAAATATAATCACTACTCACCTTCAGTTAATGGGGGTCCTGGTGTGCAGGTAGTGGTTTGAGTGTGTGGATGTGGGAAGAGCAGTGGATGGAATGAGTAGCATCAGAGTGTGGTCCCTGCTCTTCTTCATCTCAGACCAGCATGCTTCTCATCCCTGGGCTTCAGTTTTCCTATCTGTAAAATGATAGCATTGGACAAGATATGCTCTGTGATTCTTTCCAACTCTGACCATCTATATTCATTCATTACTATGTAATGAATCACATATACTCCCCATGACACCATTTAGCAGCTTCAAATAACAAACATTTTTATCTCACACAATTTCTGTTGATCAGGAATCAGGGACTGGCTTGGCTGGGATGTTCTGGCTCAAGATTTCTCACAAAGTGGCAGTCAAGATATTAGTTAGGGCTGCAGTCATCTGAAGGCTTGACTGGGGATGGAGGATCCACTTTCAGGGTAGCTCACTCACACCCTGCTACTGGGTCTTGAGTCTCTCCATAGGGCTTCTTGAGTGTCCTAACATTATGGCAGCTTGCTTCCTCCAGAGAAAATGATCCAAGGAGAGATGAGGGCAGAGGTTCTGGTGGCTCTAGCTTCAGAAAAGACACTCCATCATTTCTGCATTATTCTCTTGAGTTAACAGGTCAGCCCTTTCTGACCTGTGATGGGCTACATAAGGGCATGAATACAAGGAGGTGAGACTTACAGGACCCCTCTCAGAGGCTGGCTATTACATTTTCTCTAGTTCTGTGATTAAAAAGTCAATTAGTAAACACAAAATCAACTGTACATTCTGAAAACTTGTTCAGCATTGTTCCTCTGGATATGAGTGGTTGATTTTTAGTTCTTTTTTAAATATTTCTAGAAACTCTAATGGTTCTCCTAACCGACTGCTTAAAGCTGGAGTTATTTCTGCCCAAAATATCTACAGCTTTGGCTTTGGAAAGGTAAGAGATTACTACTGTTTTCCAGCATTTGTGGGACTAATTGAAGGACTTCCCACCTTTGTTCAACTCCTCTTTTCCTCACCAAAGTGATTTCCCTCCCTTTATTCCCTTTTGAGAAAAAGGTATCTTTTAATATTCTTGCCCTTAGTAACAAATGGTCAAAACCCTAGAGAATTCGCTTTAATGACCCTGGGCTAGATTTGGGGAGTTTAGAAAATGGTCCTTTAATTCTCAGTGAAGACCTTGGATATATTCTTTTTAACAGAGAGGCAGAGATCTGTGGGGGCCACAACAGGACCCGTGGTTCTAACTTTGGTGCTTTAGGCCAACATCTGACCTCTTTCTAGGAGGTTCAGTTTCTTCATTAGTAAAAGAAAAAGAATAATTCAACCTGTAAATTTCCTAGGAAGATTAAAGATAATATAAAGAATAATGTCCAGTTAGTAGGGGTATTCACCAAATTGGTAAGTAGCAGCTATCATTATTTTAGCTGGTTGAAGATTCTGGAAATACTTTGTTTTTCTTCCCTTCTTCATAATTTGAGGCTGTGCTTTGTTTCAGTTTTACCTTACAGGAGGGACACAGCTTGCCTATCTAGGATCTCTTCCAGTCATTGGAGAAAAGGAAGTGATTCAAGCTGATGATGAGCCCACTTCCTCTTTCTTCAGTGGCCCTTACATGGTCATGACCAAGTAAGCAGGGGCTGGACAGTGAGAGTTGTGATTTAGTTCCATGGGAAGAGTGGGCTCCATGTGACTTCCTTCTGTGTGGAACATTTTTGCTCAATTACCCAGAACTCTTTTTTTTTTTTTTTGCCACAGCTGGGTTTGAACCCACCACCTCCGGCATATGGGGCCAGTGCCCTACTCCTTTGAGCCACAGGCACCGCCCAATCCAGAACTCTTAAGAACATATGTCTAAATCAGGGTTTCTCAACCTGGACATTATTACCATTTTTGGCCATATGATCCTTGTTGTGGGAGTGGTCCCATGCATTGGAGGATGTTCAGGAGCATTCCTGGCTTCTACCCACCAGTGTTAGTAGTAGTGCCGTATGACCCCTGTAGCTGTGAAAACCCAGCTGTCTGCAGACATTGTCAGATGTCTTCCAGGAGGAGAACTACTCTTCTGAAAGATTAATTAGTTCAATATTTTAACTTCTCTGCTTTCTAAAGAATTGGAGGCAGCTTGGTGATGACAATCTTGCCTCTAATATAGGCAAAAGGACACTGAGGCCCCTATAGATACTAGAATAGGCATTAGCTGTAATTCTCAGGAGCCAAATCCAGTAGAAGTGCCAGTAATGGGATTTATTTATGACAAAAGTCCCTGGGGAATGTTCTGAATCCCCAGAGACCCAGCCTGTGCAGAGTCACGGGGGTTGTCTTGGCCAATGTCTCTCAGCATGAACCTGAATGCCTATTTTCTGATTAGAAGAAACACCCTCCAAAAAGGCATTTGGCAGATTTGTAAGGCCTTCTGTCCTTGTGTCTGTCTCTTGTTTTCCTGCCCAGACCATGGATTTGTTATCAGCTCTCCTTTTCTCTGTTCCATTGCTGCTGTTTTCACCTGAGACACCACCATCTCTCACCTGGACTGACCATGTAACTGGCCTTCCATTTTCTGGACTAACCTTGTCCTACTCATTCCCCACACTATTGGTACCATTGTCTTTCTGTTTTTTGTCTTTTGTTTTTGGCCAGGGCTGGGTTTGAACCCACCACCTCCGGCATATGGGGCCAGTGCCTACTCCTTTGAGCCATAGGCCCTCCCCCCGATTGTCTTTCTAAAATACAAACCTGATCAAGTCACTCCCTTCCAGTCACTTCCTACCCCCTGTTCCTAAGTTCCTCGAGGTGCTTTAGTACCTGGGGATAGTGGGAAGGAGAACCCAGCAGTGTTCAGTGGGTTACAGGTTCTGTGTAGATACCACTTCTCTGGGAAAAGCTCAGTCATTGAAGAAGTGGCTGCTCACCCCCTCCTCCTCAAATTATTTCCTCCCCTTGTAGCCTGGTGTGGAATGGGAGCAGGGTGACAGTGAAAGAGCTGAATCTCCCCACCCACCCACACTGCAGCAGGCTGCGGCTGGCCGACTTGTTAATTGCGGAGCAAGAACACAGCAGGTAAGGAGAAGGCCCAACACCAGCCCCTTACAGTTCCAGGTGTTTCTGCAGACCCAGGTTCCAGGCTATACAGAGCTATCCCTGGGGTATGGAACACCAGCCCCTCACAGCCTCAGCATTTCCCCATGTCTCTGAATGGTCTAGCTTCCTGCTGCAACCCATGAAACCCATCCATTTTGTTCCCATTAGAACACATGTGGGCATCGTGTTTTCATAAAGCATGGCTGTGCATGAGATCCAGATATCTGAGGAACCATGTCATTGAGGACATGCTCACAGGTCTCCAGACCTTAGATTTCCTGGAGCTCCAGGGTTAGGTCCTTTAGTTCTCACTAGGACGGGCTCTAAATTCGTGTTTTGTTTTGTTTTGTTTTGTTTTATAACAGGGCCACTGAGGCTCTGGAATGGAGGATAAATCAGGCTTATTTGAGAAGGCCACGCAATTCCTACAGGAGGTGTCTAGAGACACTAAATTCTTCCTTCTGGGGAAATTACCCTGAAAGAACCCCAAGGAAGTTAGAAGGATGTATAGATGCAATGTAGACTTTGACATGAGACTGAGTGGGGTGTGTGAACTTCGGCAGGTTTCTAATATTTCCATGACATTTGTTTCTTCATGTTTAAAATGAGCATAATGATATGTTTCCTGTAGGTAGTTGTTAGGATCTCAGATGAAGTATGCAGAATGTTTTGCTTAGAAACTCTTAGAGATATTATTATTATTATTATTATTATTTGAGACAGAGTCTCACTATGTCACCCTCAGTAGAGTGCTGTGATGTCACAACTCATAGCAACCTCAAACGTTTGGGCTTAAGCAATTCTCTTGCCTCAGCCTCCCAAGTAGCTGGGACTACAGACGCCTGCCACAATGCCCAGCTATTTTTTTTGTTGCAATTGTCATTGTTTTAGCTGGCCAGGGCTCGGGGTTTGAACCCCGAGCCCTGGCCAGCTCTATAACCACTGAACTATGGCACTAAGTCATCTTAGAGACATTATTGTCATTGATGACTTTAAGCTTTCAGGATCTAATCAGCAAAAGGCCACAAATTCTAGAGATCTTCCACCAGCACCCCATCCTATTTTCTTAAAAAAATATTGTAGAAATAGTATTAGACTGGTGTTCAAAGGGCCTAGAGAAAGGGCAGCACTCGTTTTTTCATCATGTCTCCCTTTACCCTCCTCCATCTAAAGCTTCTTCTCTTGCAGCAAGTTACGGCACCCCCACCTACTGCAGCTGATGGCCGTGTGCCTGTCCCAGGACCTGGAGCAGACCCGTCTTGTGTATGAGCGTGTCACTGTTGGCACGCTGTTCAGCGTTCTCCATGAACGAGTAAACAGCTGTTTTCCTGGCTTTTCTCTTAGCTGCCCACCTACTTCTTCCCTGCCCTAGCTGTAGAGATCCCATTCACATGTGCATAGAAAAGAAATCTCTTAATTCTTTGACTTTATTCTGGCCATATAACATGCCATTTAAGGCTAATAAGCATATGCTTAGGACTAGTATGATTTTTATTATTATCAATCCTGCTTCTTTATCACACACTTACGAGGCAGCAGACCCAGAAAACACACAAATACATTTCTAGCTAATTGTAATTCAATAGCCCTGGCTTTATTTTTCTACATTGTCACTTGTGTGCTATCCTGCCCTTTTTTTTTTTTTTTTTTTTTTGAGACAGAGCTTCACTCATGCCCTGGGTAGAATGCCGTGGTGTCATAGCTCATAGCAACCTCAAACTCCTGGGCTCAATTGGTCCTTTTGCCTCAGCCTTCCAAGTAGCTTGGGCTTATAGCCTGCCACAGTGCCTGGCTGATTGTCTTGCTCTTGCTCAGGCTGGTCTTGAACTCCTGAGCTCAGGCAATCCACCCACCTCAGCCTCCCAGAGTGCAGATTGTAGGCGTGAGCCACAGTGCTCAGCCCTGCTTTGTTTTGTTAGAGGCCTATGTCGTTCCCCTCTCACCTCAAATTTCTCTGGGGTTTGGGGACATCTTCTGTGGCCTACAGATTCTTTGAGAAGTGTGCTTTGGGCTTAGCTGTGGTTTCCAGAGAGCTCCTGGAAGATTTGATTTTTTTCTTTTCTTTTTTTTTTTTTTGAGACTAGAGTTTCACTATGTTGCCCTCAGTAGAGTGCCTTGGCATCACAGCTCACAGCAACCTCAAACTCTTGGGCTGAAGTGATTCTCTTGCCTCAGCCTCCCAAGTAGCTGGGGCTACAGGTGTCCGCCATAACACCTGGCTATTTTTTTTTGTAGTTGGAGTTGTCATTGTTGTTTAGCTGGCCTGGGCCAGGTTCGAATCCTCCACCCTTGGTGTATGTGGCCGAAACCCTACTCACTGAGCTATGGGTGCTGCCCATGTGAGTGAATTTCTATTCCCTTAGGATGAACTTTCTTGTTTATCTGACTGGGATAGGGGCTGAACTGGTTATCTGCACCCTGTGGAGTCCTTTAGCTTCCAGGTTCTCTCAGCAGCATAGGCTTGGACAGGGAAGAGACAGGACAGGTTTACTAGTGGTAGTGGGGGGAATCCCCCTGGCAGTTTTCCCCAGGTCAACCCTGGATCCACGCTAGGTTTTGAGAACTTTCTCTTCATTATTTGTGATGGGAAGCAGCTCAGCTAAGGAAAAGGAGCTGAAGGGGCCTGGTCAATAGGGCCTTAGACCAATCACTTAGCCTCACTGAGCTTTAGGTTTTCCCTTTGTATGTAAAATGGGGGTCCTCCCATGAGGATCAAATTGAAAAACTTTGGAAATGCAGTGTCGGGGTACTGGTTCCTTTTATTCCTGGTGTCTAATCTCTCTTGCAGCGGTCCCAGTTCCCAGTGTTGCACATGGAGGTGATTGTGCACCTGTTGCTCCAGGTCTCTGACGCACTGAGATACCTGCATTCTCGGGGGTTTATCCATCGCTCCCTCAGCTCCTATGCGGTCCACATCGTTTCCACGGGGGAAGCGAGGCTAACCAACCTAGAGTACATGATGGAAAGGTGGGTGCAACCTGGAATGTGACTTCCTCCTAAAGAAGGTCCTTGGGAAACTTTTGCTGTAGAGACAGAATCTGATCTGGGTAGGACTCCTCATTGGTGGGCTGAACTGCCCTTCAGTGAATGAAGAGGTTTCCCAAATGCCTTACCCTGTCTGCCAAGACTAGAAGGACTTTGGGGAATTTGCTTCTACTCAGGGTGTGTATATATGTATGTATATATATATATATATATATATATATATAATTTAGAGACAGAATCTCACTTTATCGTCCTTGGTAGAGTGCTGTGGTGTCACAGCTCACAGCAACCTTCAGCTCCTGGGCTTAGGTAATTCTCTTGCCTGAGCCTCCCGAGTAGCTGGGACTACAGGCGCCTATCACAACGCCTGGCTTTTTTTTTGTTGCAGTTTGGTTGGGGCCAGGTTTGAACCTGCCACCCTCGGTATATGGGTCCGTCGCCCTACCCACTGAGCCACAGGCACTGCCCATACTCAGGATATTTTAATGAACATTTAATAAGTAAGAGATATTAGCCAATGTATATCAGCACTATAGCTGTCCACTACAAAATTTTCAATGGCTTAACACAATATGAGGTGTATTTCTCACTCAGATTGCAGTCTAATATGTGTATTAGAGCATGGCAGTGTTCTTTCTATGTCTGTCCCATCCATGACTCTGCCACCCTTTGGGCTTTAATACCCTGGAGTATTCTTTATGTTTTTTTTTTTTTTTTTTTTAGTGACAGAGTCTTACTCTGTCACCCTGGATAGAGTGTCATGGCATCATAGCTCACAGCAACCTCAAACTCTTGGGCTCAAGTAATTTTCCTGCCTCAGCTTCCCAAGTAGCTGGGACTACAGGCGCCAGCCACAATGCCCAGTTATTTTTAGTAGAGACAGGGTCTCACTCTTGTTCAGGCTGGTCTTAACACTTAAGCTCAAGTAATTCACCTGCCTAAGCCTCCCAAAGTGGTAAGATTATAAGGCGTGAGCCTCCTTGCCCAGCTCCTGCTGCATTCTTTGTGTTTCTAGTCAGTGAGCAAGAGAGAGAGCATGGGGGGGACACAGGTGGGGTTAGGGGCCAGCCTAAAATAGGTAATATCATTGCTTCCCACTTTGCAATGGCTAGAGCCATTTTACTCTACTTTTACCTTTACTGTAGGAAGGCTGAGAAATGTGCCTTAGCTGTTCATCCTGGAAGAAGAGAGAAGGTGATAGGTGCTGATGAGCCTGATGGCCTGACACACACCCCCGCCCCACCATGTCCAGGCTAGGTTCTGGGCTGCTGGATATGCAGAGCATACCCTGCCATCACGGGGCTCAGTGCAGTCTAACAAAGTGTCCTCATGAAGGGTTGGTAGATGAGCTTAGTTTCCTTTGGGGCTGGAGTCAAAGTTTTCCTGAGAGCTGGGGACTGACCTCCTTTCTCACCCCTCAGCTCTGAGATCATGTCCCCTGTACTTCTGTGCTGCCTAGCTCTGAGCCTTTGCCCAGTGTTGATGCCACTCTTCTGCCATTGGGTAGACCTCTTGCTTAGACCCGTCTACCTCCTCTTACCCTGACCCCCTGATGCTTTGTTTCTGGCCAGGCCTTCATTTCTCACACCCTTTGTAATTTCTCTTGCTAGGTGAAAAACTCCATGAGGGCAAGGATTTCTGTTGTTATTTATTTATTTATTTGTAGAGTCTCACTTTGTTACCCAGGCTAGAGTGCTGTGACATCAGCTTAGCTCACAGCAACCTCAAACTCCCAAGTTCAAGTGATCCTCTTGCCTCATCCTCCCCAGTAGATGGGACTACAAGCACACACCATCACACCGAGCTAGTTTTTCTATATTTTCTAGAGGAAAGGTTTCACTTATGCTCAGGCTGGTCTTGAACCCCTGAGTTCAAAGGAATCTCCCTCCACAGCCTCTCCAAGTAATAGAATTACAGGCAGGAGCCACCAGTATGTTTTTTGAATCAATGAAAGACTCACTTCCCCAGACTTTGAGTGCCTGTTATCCCCTGCCTGGAAAGGAGGGCAGGGGCTGGATTGTGTTTGGCCTTGTGGGCCCTGGTGAGGAGTTTTGAATTTCATCCTGAGAACACCTGGATGTTGTTTTTTGTTTTTGTTTTTTGAGACAAAGTATGATTTTGTCGCCCTTAGTAGAGTGCGATGACATCTCAGCTCATAGCAACCTCAAACTCTTAGGCTCAAATGATTCTCTTGCCTCAGCCTCTCAGTAGCTGGGACTACAGGCACCTGCCACAACGCCTGCCTGTTTTGTTGTTATTGTTGTTTAGCAGGCCCTGTCTGGGTTCGAACCCACCAGTCCTGGTGCATGTGGCCGTTGTCCTAACCACTGAGCTATGGGTCCTGAGCCTGGGATATTGTTTTGAGCATTATGGTATCATGGATAATTTATAGGTTAAGAAAATAAGAACCTTCTGGCTTCTGTGTTTGGAGAAGGGGCTGCGATGGGGCAGGAGAATAGGTGTGCCATTAGGGTATGGTGAACTGCTGCAGGTTTCTACTTGGGAACAGGCAGAGGCCAGTTGAGCTATTCACCTCACATATAGTCCATTCTCAATGTGAGTTAAAACCGTTCAGGAGCTTCTCATTGCCTACAAGATTAAGTCTAGGTACCTTTGCAGAGAATAAAAGGTGGGGCTCTACCTGCAGAATCACCCTGCTGACTGCCCCCACATCCTCCTAGCCATTCAAAGCCACTTTCAGCCCATGCCCTTTCATAATGTTGCTCCAAGTGTCTTTTTTGGTCCTTTTTTTCTTTTTTAAAAGGACAGGTTCTCATTCTGTTACCCAGGCTAGAGTGCAATGATATCACATAGCTTACTTCATCCTCAGACTCCTGGGCTCAAGCAATCCTTCTGTCAGCCTCCCAAGTAGCTGGGAGTATAGACATACCACTGTGCCTGGCTAATTTTTAAATTTTTTTGTGGACATGGAGTCTTGCTAATATGTCTAGAGTAGTCTCAAACTCCTGGCCTCAAGTACCTCCTGGCCTTGGCCTCCCAAAGTGCTGGGGTTAACAGGAATGAGTTACTGTGCTGGGCTCTCTTTAGTTTTTTTAAACTCAATTCAGACACAGCCTCCTATCATACACCCACCCCATGAAGGTGCACTAATGCCCTCATTTACTGAGGCACTTTCCGTATTGCTCTCACACATATCCCTCAGTCATTTCTGTACAAGCAAGTTGGGCCCACTAGATGTAGGTTCATCACTAGCTCAGAGCCTGCCACACTGTAATTGCTCAGTAAATGTTTCTTAAATGATTGGATGAGTCTAGATGAAGGAAAAACTTGAGGTAGTTGAGAGCAGGGTTGACTGCTTTGGCTGAGTGTTCAGGAGTAGTGAAAGTTAAGGGGTTTGGAGTTTTTTGTTATTGGTAACACCAGAGGGTTTTCAGGAAGGCTGTGACAGAATCCAAACTGTTTGTCAGTTATGGCGTGCCATCTGCTGTTATAATGGAGGCATAACAGTTTCTTCTACTTTGCTCTCCAATGAAGTGAGAATCTCTGAGTGAAATGGAGAGCCCTACCCAACCCTGTCCTCTTGTAGATGAGGAAACTGAGGCCCAGAAGGGTGAAGGAATGTTATGAAGTTGCCCACTTAGTTGGTTACAGATACAACTGGGGCTAGAATCAGGTGGAAGTGGATGCCTTCAGGATATAGGAGCAGGCTGGATTGGAGTTTGAGTTTGGGAAGATCAACTAGGAGGCCATGGGACAGGGGCTGGTGGTGACCAAAGAGCCAAAATAGAAGGAAAAGAAGTGAAATTCACAGAGGGTGGGGATTGACAGCTGGCCAAGTGAGATAGTAGAAGGTAATCAGGGTCTGTGAGTACTACTAAGAAATCAAAAGGTACTGGGTATGTAGGAACGTGTGAGTATGCCTATGGGCTGGTCAGTCAGCAAGCAGCTGCTTTTGTTGTTGTACCCAGGAGTTCCACAAAGACCACACTGCCAAACAAGCTGAATTCTTAGCAGAGTTCCTTTATTGAAGAGCTGGCCAGCAATTGCCTCAGTGTCCCAACATGGGGTTTCTGAGAGCAGCCCTGAGTGCTTAAGAAGTTGGGTTTTTAAGGCTTGGTCTGCACCCTGGTTGGCATGCAGGCTGTTCAAGTGCATTTGGGCGGGATAGCAAGCAAGCATTGTACAGAAGCAGAATTTTGTGGTTAGTTAGTTATACGTCATACATCTTTTAATATTTTCCTCCTATACATCTTAGTTTCAGTATTTCCCTCCATACATCTTAGTTTACCTCCCGGTCTGTTTCCCAGGGAGTTAGCCAAGCAAGAAACTGAGAATGAACTAGAAGTAAGAAATCAATTAGTACTTTCTCATTTATCTTGGGAGTGAACTAAACTTACTTCATTTCATTTGAAAGTTTGCAGTCCGGAAATTGGCCAGGAGTTAACTGGTATTTTTCCATTATAGCCTAGGCCTGACACCTTTCTGTCTTAGCCTAGGCCCACTAAGCCTATCACTGTAACAGTGTACCCTTCTTTGAAAGCTGATGATATGAGTTGATTATTCAAGAACCCAAAATAGCCTTTATTTCTACTGTTTTTTTTTTTTTTTTTTTTTGAGGCAGAGTCTCACTGTGTCACCCTTGGTAGAGTGCCATGGCATCACAGATCACAGCAACCACAAACTCTTGGGCTTAAGTGATTCTCTTGCCTCAGCCTCCCAAGTAGCTGAGACTACAGGTGCCCGCCACAATGCCTGGCTATTTTTAGAGACGGGCTCTCACTCTGGCTCAGGCTGGTCTCTAACCTATGAGCTCAGGCAATCCACCCGCCTCTGCCTCCCAGAGTGCTAGGATCACAGGCGTGAGCCACCATGCCCCGCCCATTTTTTTAATTAAAAAAATTTTTTTTGAGACAGTTTCACTGTGTCACCCTCAGTAGAGTGTCGTGGTGTCATAGCTCACAGAAACCTCAAACTCTTGGGCTTAAGCAATTCTCTTGCTTCAGCCTCCCAAGTAGGCGGGACTACCGGTGCCCACCACACCTGTTACTGTTGTTACTGTTGTCCAGCTGGCCCAGGCCAGCTTTGAACCCGCCACCCTCAGTGTATGTGGCTGGCACCATAGTCAATGTGCTGCGGGCGCTAAGCCTCTACATTTACTTTTGGTAAAACTGTATTTGACATGTCTGTCTGTTTTTTTAAAATTGTTTTTTATTAAATCATAACTTTGTACATTGATGCATTTATGGGGTTTAGGGTACTGCTTTGATATACAATGTGAAATGCTTATATTGAATTAAGTAACACATCCATCAATCCATCACAATTATACTCATTTCTTAATAGTTTTGGAATGTACCATTGTATCATGCACATTAGGTGAGGTACCCCCAAATGCCCTCCTTCCTCCCATGTCCCCCTCCCTTCTACTCTCTCTCCTCTTCCCTTCTACTTTCGGGACTATAGTTACGTTTTACCATTCGTACGAGTGTGTAGGTGGTTATATATTGATTTCACAGTAGTGTTGAGTACATTGGATAATTTTTTAATCCATTCTTGAGACACTTTACTAAGAATATGTTCCAGCTCCATCCAGGTAAACATAAAAGATGTGAACTATCCATCTTTTTTATGGCTGCATAGTATTCCATGGTATACGTGTATACCACAATTTGTTAATCCATTCATGGGTCAGTGGGCACTTGGGCTATTTCTGTGTCTTGGCTATTATAATAGGGCTGCAGTGAACATTCTGGTACTGATTTCTTTGTTGTAAAGTAATTTTTGATCTTCTGGGTATATGGATTACTGGGTAGAGTAATTGCAGTTTTGAATGGTAGGTCTACTTTTAGTTCCTTGAGTGTTCTCCAAACTTCTTTCCAAAAAGGTTGTATTAGCTTGTATTCCCACCAGCAGTGTAGAAGTGTTCCCTTCTCTCCGCATCCACACCAACATCTGTAGTTTTGGGATTTTGGCATGTCTGTAGGTTGAATGTCATTGTGAAGGATAGCATTTCATGTCTTGGTGTAAAAGCGATGCAACAGTTTCTCCAACCCTTCAACTCCTTCTTAATGGAATGTTTAGAGCTGGAACTGACCTCGTAAATGGTGTCACGTAGCTTCAGCCAAATGTAATTTTGTTTTGTTTTTTTTTGAGACAGAGCCTCAAGCTGTCACCTTGGGTAGAGTGCTGTGGCATCACAGCTCACAGCAACCTCCAACTTCTGGGCTCAAGCGATTCTCCTGTCTCTGCTTCCCAAGTAGCTGGGACTATAGGTGCCTGCCACATGGCCCGGCTTTTTTTGGTTGCAGCTGTCATTAGTGTTTGGCGGCCGGGCTGGATTCGAACCCAACTCAGATGTATGTGGCTGGCTCCTTAGCCGCTTGAACCATAGGCGCCGAGCCCAGCCAAATGTAATTTTGATGATGTCAAAGATGAAGCCTAGAAAAATAACTGTCCTGGAGTAATAGCTATAAAAGAAGTCCCCTACCTCCAGCTAGCTTTAATAGAGAATGAAAAAGGGATTGTACTTGTGGAAGGTGGGAGGAAGTAGAAGAGAAAGGACTGGCTCTGTGCCTGTAGCTCAAGCACCAGCCACATACATCGGAGTTGGCAGGTTGGAATCCAGCCTGGACCCACCAAACAACAATGACAATTATAAAAAAAAAAAATAGCCGGGCGTTTTGGCGGGTGCCTGTAGTTCCAGCTACTTGGGAGGCTGAGGCAAGAGGATCGCTTAAGCCCAAGAGTTTGAGGTTGCTATGAGCTGTGATGCCACAGCACTCCATCCAGGACGACAGCTTGAGGCTGTGTCTCAAAAAAAAAAAAAAAAGGAAGAGAAAGAACTTAAATCCTGTTTATAAGTGACTTGTCCTTTGCCAGGGCTTTAGATAATCCTGAGAGTCCTGAGAACAGTTTTTCTCTTTAAGAATTGTACCCCCTGCTTGGATAGCCAATCATGCTAGGTTCTCAGAATTTATCTGACAATAAAACATTACATTGTGTTTTCTGTGATGATGATATCATTTATATTTAACATAATTATGTGATGTGTATACAATATATTAAATTTATACATTACATATATAAATATGTGTAATTAAATTTGCATGCATATCCACACTGTTCACATCACATCTAACTATTCATCAGGATAACTAAAAGTCAGTACTAGCTTTTATAACTTCATGACTTCTTGAACTCACTGCCATCTATCAAAAGGTTGACTAGAAAAACATTTAGGGCAGTGGTTCTCAAACTTCCTAATGCCCTGGCTCTTTAATACAGTTCCTGTGGGTTGTGACCCACAGGCTGAGAACCGCTGATTTAGGGAGAAAAACAAAAACATTTAGGGAGTTTGCTCAAAGATTCAGAAGCTCTGTGTCCTCCGAAATCTATCCTATGCCAGATCAGCAAAACAACTCTATATCACTTTCTTTTTGAAAACTTATAAGCAGTGGTCATCAAGTCTTTATTGAATGCCTCCTATTATGCTCATACTAATTCCTTACTCAGTGGAGTGGTTTATTGCTCATGACGTGTTTCCACATCTATGATCTCATTTGATTCTTGTGACAGGTGTGGGCAGAAATCAGCTCTGACTTCACTCTGAGGACTCTTGTTGGCCCAGAAGACATTTAGGATGCTCTGACTTAGCCTTAGGCAGTCTGGTTGGGAAGATGAGTTATTCAAGTGAGTGAACCTTTGAGTGCCAAATTGAGAGGGCCCATTCCCAAGAGGGCGGGTGGGTGTTCAGAAAAGAAACAATCACGAGGGGCAGGTACAGTGGCTCACACTTGTAATCCCAGTACTTTGGGAGGCTGAGGTAGGAGGATTGCTTGGGGTTGAGAGTTCAAGACCAGCCTAGAAACACATTGAAAACCTGTCTCTGAAAACAGAAAAGAAAAACTGGCTGGGTGTGGTGGTATGTACCTGTAGTTACAGCTACTCAGGAGGCTGAGGCAGGAGGATTGCTTGAGTTTAGGAGTTGAAGGCTTGAGGCTGCAGTGAGCTATTATTGTGCCACCACATTCCAGCCAGAGTAAGTCTTTGAGACAGAGTAAGTCTTTGTCTCAAAAAAACAAAACAAAACAAAAAAACAGAAGAAGCAGCAGCGATCATGAGGAGTTGGAGAAGTGTCGGGTGGCTTTGGTGAAAATAGATGGTGTGGGAATTGTTCTCAAAAGATTATTACATTCATTTATTCAATAGCAAGCATCAGGCAGCGCCTGTGGCTCAAGGAGTAGGGTGCCTGCCCCATATACCAGAGGTGGCGGTTTCAAAGCCAGCCCTGGCCAAAAACTGCAAAAAAAAAAAAAAAAAAAAAAACCAGCAAGCATCAAGGCCCTGGGTGTAAGGTCAGGCATTTAGTGAATAAAGATAAGGTGCCTGCTCTTATAGAGCTGAGTGTCTGGTAGAAGGCAGACTGATAATAAACTAAATAAATGAACAATAAATTTAGATAAGTGCTCTGAAGCCAATAAAACAGGACTATTTTAGATTAGATAGTCAGAGAAGGCCTCACTGAGGAGGTGACTTTCAAACTAATACCTCAATCAAAAGAAGCAGCTAGTTGCTTTAGGGTCTGTGGGCAGAGCATGCCGGGCTGGTGTGCAAAGACTTTAAGTGGTAATGTGCTTGGCACATTGGAGAAACTGAAAGAAGGCCCCTGTGACTTGAGTGAGTGAGCAGGAGAGCGACCAGGTAGGGGTGGGAGAAGGCCTGGGCAGGTAAGATGCTGAAACACTTCTGAGGCAATGTAGGTTAGCTCAGTGTCTAGCTGGGTTTCTAGAAGCTCAAGGATGTTATGAGTCTTCAGAGGCAGATATTTTACAAATGGACTGTGTGGTAATCAAAAGACCCTTTAAGGCATGAGTGTGCCTTGTGTGTTTTTTTCTATAGCCAGGATGGAGGCGTGCACAGGGACCTGACTCGAGTACCCCTCCCTACCCAGCTGTACACCTGGGCTGCACCAGAAGTTATCTTACAGAAGGCAGCCACAGTGAAGTCGGACATCTACAGTTTTTCTATGATTATACAGGAGATTTTAACAGGTAGATCAAGATCATTAATGGTTGAACAGAGTCCTTATTCTTAGGTCATATTTTTCCCCTCTCAGAAATTATGAAATTTTTTGAAAATGTAGGACTTAGAAAAGAGAAATTTATTCAAGGAAATCTTTTTATGCTTATGAAAGGTAATCTCCCAGAAATCTTTTTAACTCTTCTTTAAGACTCATCAAGGCCCACCCAACTGCATGTCATTGATAATTTATTTAATCTAAGCAAGTTTTTATATTGAATATTGTCAATACCTAGAATCTCTGTGACGTATCCCTTAAGGACATGTAAATGAGGGGAAAAGACTGCCCTCTAAGAAGTAGTTATGAAATTAAACATACCCAGTGACCAGTAGATATATAAACAGTGTCGCTTGAAAGAAATGGATGCCCTTCCAAACCATAGGACTCTAATGTGAAGGAAGTGGTCACATCTGAAGGCAGAAGGAATCCTTCAAGAGAAGGACACACAGAATAAAACCACATTCATTGAGTGAGCTGCCTTTCATGTTTATAAACTTCTATGAAATGAATGCATTCACTACCTAGCCTAATGCTATTAAACAGGTCTGCCAACAGGGAGCCCTTTTATACATGATGCTGACACTGCTATTTCCTATCTTTGTGGCAGGGATTTCCCTGGTAAATGGATAAAGTGGCTTTTTGTTTGTAATTGGGCTTCCAGGTACTTTTCTACAAAAGAAATTAATGATTCAAGGGGTTAAGTGACTTGACTGAGGTTACGCAGCTTCATCTCATTTCATTTTTTCCCCCCCTCTCTACCTCCTGGTTTCTCCTTCCTTCCTATGACTTTTTCCTTACAGACAACATACCCTGGAATGGCTTAGATGGATCAGTTATTAAAGAAGCTGTAGTCTTGGGAAATTATTTGGAAGCTGATGTCAGGCTTCCGAAACCTTACTATGACATTGTTAAGTCAGGCATCCAAGTCAAGCAGAAAGACCGAACTATGAACCTTCAAGATATCCGGTATATTCTGAAGAATGACTTAAAGGCAAGCCCTGAAGTTGTTGAGAGTTTATTTCTACTTACCCATCTCAGGAGAGTATGGAGTAAGAGACCAAGAGAAACTAGAGATCCAAGTTATGAGAATTTTTGGAAATCCTCATTTTATTATACTGTTTCTATGTTCCTGAGAAAAGCCCAACTCCTTAACTTCTTTTTTCCTTTTTTCTAACTCCATTACTTGATGAGAGCAGCAGGAAATTGAGGAGGGGAATAGGGGAGGTCCAACACATAGTAGGGCCACACTGCAGGCACATAGAGATGCAGTGAATGGTAGCTATTACTATTGCCTTCAAGATACTGATAATAACAATAAATTAGCCAATTAGGACTATAGCCAGCCTGCCCAACAGGAGTAAGAGGGAGTTTATCTGGTACCTCAGTTGTTTTCTAAAATGCCAGTGACATTCAGATGACTGTGACATGTCCTTGACGCTGTTTCCTGTGTTACAGGATTTTATTGGAGCCCAGAGGACTCAGCCAACTGAGGGCCCCAGGGTGCAAAGATACAAACTCCATCCTGATCTCAGTGTCTATCTAGGACTGACTTCAGAATATCCAAAAGCAATCCCTGACTTGGAAATCAAAGAGCTAAAGGAAACAGGTATGATCTTAACTCAGAGGTTAAACATCACTTTGACACAATTTTCTTCTAGGGTCACATAATCTGCAACTAATTGCCTACTCCAAATTGGACATAAAACTTAATGCTGGGAAAAGCTAGATGCCTTAGGGGAAAAAAATCAAGATCCTTAAAATAACTAAGTTAAACTTTTTGGGCTCCATATATATCTGGCATGGATCCAGAACTAAATAGTAGCAGTGAGCTTATTGCTAGCATCATTAGTCTTTAGAATTTATCTAGTTCCTTCACAAGTAAAAATTATTTTTAAATTGAAAACTACTAATGGTTTTTATAGAAAATTTGAAAAACTAGAAAGAATAAAATTACTTACCATTCTAATTCTCCATTCTAGAAAAAATTTGTTAGCATTTTAGTTTTTCCTTCCAACTTTTTTTCTACTTTTTCTTTCTTTTTTTTCCCTTGAGATAGGGTTTCACTGTGCTGCCCAGGCTGGTCTTGAACTCCTGGGTCAAACAGGAGTTGAATAGCTGGGTTACAAGCATACACCACAACACCCAGCTTTCACTGCTTTTTAGTTTTTTTGCAAACCATGAAATTTGGAGGTAGAAAGGACCTTGCAATCATCAGTCTTAATGCCCTCATATTACAGATGAGAAAACTAAGGTTTAGGAGCTTGTGACTTGTTCAGGTTCACAGCTTGTTACAGAGCTGGAACGCAACCCTTCCACTTCTAGCCAAACATCCGTTCTCTGTGGCTTTCATTTTGACATGGCTGGAGGCCTCCAGACTGGCCCATCACTTCTTTATCCTATTCTCTGCAGGGGTTGTGGGTGGTCAGTCCTGGTGTTATATTTTGAGTTATTTGTCCCTCCCAGGATGCAGTGGTTTCTTGGGCAGTATTTCAGCTTCTTTTATCAGATGGTACTAAAAGCACAACTTTGACATAAATAGTCAAACCCTTGTGTGTGTAAAGAAAGCTATGAATATGGTCTTTAAGATTCAAGGGCCTATAATTTGCACGTCCTGACAGTTCTGCATGTCTGGGCATACTTTAAATGAAGCTTAGAATGTTTCCCCCAGGGTTTGACTCCCTGCCCAAAATTTCTGCCTCATCCCATGTTAAAATGGGAACCTTCACCCAGGTTAAAAATACTACCACAGGGCAGTGCCTATGGCTCAGTGGGTAGGGTGCCAGCCCCACATACTGAGGGTGGTGGGTTTGAACCCCGCCCCAGCCAAACTGCAACAACATAATAGCCGAGTGTTGTGGCGGGTGCCTATAGTCCCAGCTACTCGGGAGGCTGAGGCAAGAGAATTGCCTAAGCCCAAGAGCTGGAGGTTGCTGTGAGCTGTGATGCCATGACACTCTACCCAGGGTGACAAAGTGGACAAAGTGAGACTCTGTCTCAAAAAAACAAACAAACAAACAACCCCCCCCCACACAACTGGGAAGGGAGTGGGAAAATAAAAAGCTTTCTTTTGTGTGTTCTTATCCTCTTGCTTAAGCCGAGTCTGATTAGTTTTGAATGTGATCACTTTAATCAGTTGTGTGCTGCTATTCTTTTCAACAGGCAGTCAGCCTCATTCACCAAGGAGTCACTTTTCTCCCATTGAGAAAGGAATACTAAATCCTCAGCCCCCAGGTCCCAGTCTGGTTGCCAAGGAGACTCAGAATCAAGACATTCCTTCTGATCCATTTGTGGCAGAAGAGGCCAGCAGCCCCAGCCTAAGTCATGCAAGCCTCTGCAGCTTTGAAATCAATGAAATCTACTCAGGCTGCCTGAACTTGGGAGATGACAAAGAGGATGAGCTTCCAGGAGCAGCTTCATTTCTTGAGGGGAATAGACCAAACCAGGCAGATGAACTGAAGTCCATGGAAGAAGAGTTGGATAAAATGGAGAGAGAGGCATGCTGTTTTTGTGATGAGGACGGGAGCTCTTCAGAAGCTGACACAGAGCTCTCTTTTGAGGACTGGGACCAGCAAAATGGTTCGTTTAGTTCACTCAGTCTACCTGAGCCGACTAGAGAATCCAAGGGCAGTGTGAACAATAGGTCCATGACTGAGGAGTACATCAGTAAGTGTGTGCTCAATCTAAAGATTGCACAGACATTAATGCACCAGAATGCCAATTTGCTGAAGAATACCCAACAGAAAATAAATAAACTTGAGATGATACAGAAGGAACAGGAAGAGCAGAGGTCTTTGTGGGCTACTTCAAGAGAGTTTGCAAATGTCTACAATTTGCCTTCAGCCCTGGGTCCTCCAGCTTCAAGTTACATTCCTCCTGTTGTGCAGCAGTCGGGGGCCCAGCAGCCAGACATCAGAGTCAATTGTCCAATCCTAGAGAGGTTTCCGAGAACAGTGAGAGACTTGCAAGGAGGACATTTTGGCAAAAGGTCCAGGAAAAAAGGTGGTTGTGGCTGGAAACCTTTCATCCAAGTCTCTGAAGAAAGCACAGGGGATAAGTCAGAGACAAGCCACCAGGTAACCTAAGTGGGAAACGGGGCAGCCTAAGCAGGACTTGAAAATCAGGTTCAATGTTGTTCCAGCCTGGCTGCAGGGACTGACACGTAAACGCAACCAGCTTGAAGCAAGGTCTGCTTAGCTGGGAAATAAGTCCTCTAGGATGGAATTTTAAGTTAGATTCTCTTTATCTCCCACTCCAAATGTCACACAAAGCCCATGTTCTGCTCTGTAAATTCATATGCATCAGATTGAACCATAAGAAATTATTGTTTTGGCCAGGTGCCGTGGCTCATGCCTATAATCCTAGCACTCTGGGATGCCGAGGTGGGTGGATTGCCTGAGCTCATGGGTTCAAGACCAGCCTGAGCCAGAGTGAGAGCCCGTCTCTAATAAATAGGTGGGCATTGTGGCGGGCGCCTATAGTCCCAACTACTCAGGAGGCTGAAGCAAGAGAATCACTTGAGCCCAAGAGTTTGAGGTTGCTGTCAGTTAAGACTCCACAGCAGTCTACTGAGGGTAACAAAGTGAGGCTCTATATATATTAAAAAAAATGTTGTTTTATAGTTAAACCAATCAAGTATTGGCAATTTTACATCCTAAGTTGCTTATTCATTCACTTAACAAATATTTATAAAGGCAGAGGCTATATTAGTCTCTAGGATATGATGATGAATAATTCATAAGCTCTGCTTGGAAGTAGCTGAAACACCAGTGGGGGACCAAGGGACCTGGTGGTCAAAGAAGACACCTTAGAGGAGGTGAACAGACACCAGGGGAGCCAACTGGGAGTTGTAGCTTGAGGCTTCTGGAGCTTTCAGAGTGGTTCCTCTTTGAACTCCTTAAGGGCAGGGCCCAGGCCTTGCTCATTCTATGTCCTGGCACCTAGCATGGTACCTGACATGGTCATTGAAAGAATGAGTGCATGAATGAGTTGAACAACTTCACATGTAGAGAACTGGCTGCCTCTTGAATCATAGAATTATATTTTATGTTTTGAGACAGAAATAATTTTTATTTATTTATTTATTTTTTTTTTGTAGAGACAGAGTCTCACTTTATGGCCCTCTGTAGAGTGCCGTGGCCTCACACAGCTCACAGCAACCTCCAACTCCTGGGCTTAAGTGATTCTCTTGCCTCAGCCTCCCGAGTAGCTGGGACTACAGGCGCCCACCACAACGCCCAGCTATTTTTTGGTTGCAGTTTGGCCGGGGCTGGGTTTGAACCCGCCACCCTCGGTATATGGGGCCAGTGCCCCACCAACTGAGCCACAGGCGCCGCCCTGAATTTTTATTTTTTTGAGACAGTGCTGTGGTGTCATAGCTCACAGCAACCTCAAACTCTAGGGCTCAAGTGATTATCTTGTCTCAGCCTGCCAAGTAGCTGGGACTGCAGGCGCTTGCCACAACGCCCGTCTGTTTTTTTTTTCAGAGATGGCATCTCACTCTTGCTCATGTTGGTGTCGAACCTGTGAGCTCAGACAATCCGCCCACCTCGACTTTCCAGAGTGCTAGCTAGGAGTACAGACATGAGGCATTGTGCCGGCCTGAATCATAGGATTTTAGAATTGAAGATCCCTCAGACATGGATCAACCCTGTCATTTAAAAGAGTGAGAAATTCAGTCTCAGTGACTTGACCTTCCCAAGGTCCAGTGGTGTTACCAAGATAGGGGTTGGGTAGGAGAGGTCTGCCTCATTAAAAGGAGGATTTTATTACCAAAATTGCTGAGAAAATCACTGGCCCATGGTGATAAAAGGAGACCAACTCTCAGTGGGTTTATCTCTGGTTTAAAATTCTCTACCTATAAGCATCCCATCATTGTCTGTACAGAGCAGACAGCTCTCCCCTTGCCCGCAACTCGCTATAAGTTCTAAACTGGTTATGGGCAGGTCTCTTAGTGTTCTTACGTTACACCATGCTGAATTTCAGTGAGGTTTCAGGCCTCACTTAGAACATCGGGAAAAGGATTGGCATTCGTTTTCAGATACTGAGAAGGTTCCAAGAAATTACTTAGATCCTAATATTTCTGTTTCTATTGAAAATTAAAGTTTGCAGAAAACCATTAGAAATAACTTTTGTATGTTTTGTGTTGGCTGTCTATTGCTTCAACAAAAGAAAAAAGCCCACAACTTAGTGGCTTAAGATAACAATGGTTTATTATTTCTCATAATTCTGTAGTTTAGGAATTGACAGGGTTCACCCAGATGGGTCTTCTGTTTCATTGGCTGGTGTCATTTGATTGCCTTCAGCTGGAGGTTAGACTGGGCAAGAAGGTTCATGAAGCCTCCGCTTACTGTCTGGTGCCATGAGTTCCAAGTGGCCCCTCTTTCGGCAAGTGGCTTCTCATTATTCAATAAAGTTTCACTCAAGCTTCTCTCCTGCATGGCAGCTGCTTTCCAAATGCAAGCCAAAACTGCCAGGCCTCTAAAAGCTAGTCCTGAACCTAGGACTGTGTCACTTCCACTGATTTCTATTGGTCAAAGAAAGTCACATGGGTAGGCCAGATTCAAGGGTAGGAAAATAGACTCCAGCTCCTGGTAAGAAGCATGACAAGATAGACAGGAGTAAAGGAATTGATGGCAGCCATCATTGGAAACCATCTACTGCTACATACGACTGTATATAAACAATTATACCATATTTATTTTTCTTTTAAAAGTTCACTCTCTTTTTCTAGCATCATCAGGGAATAAAGCTTCTCCATCTGAGTGAATTTTTCAGACAATTGAAATTCATTTCTTAAAATTTCTTTTTTTTTTTTTTTGATTTTTTTTTTTTTATATGTATATTTTTTTTTGTAGAGACAGAGTTTCACTTTATTGCCCTCGGTAGAGTGCTGTGGCCTCACACAGCTCACAGCAACCTCCAACTCCTGGGCTTAGGCGATTCTCCTGCCTCAGCCTCCCGAGTAGCTGGGACCACAGGCGCCCGCCACAACGCCCGGCTATTTTTTTGTTGCAGTTTGGCCGGGGCCAGGTATGAACCTGCCACCCTCGGTATATGGGGCCGGCGCCCTGCTCACTGAGCCACAGGCGCCGCCCTTCTTAAAATTTCTTAGTTCATAAAATTTTAATTATGGCTTGGTGCCTGTAGCACAGTAGTTATGGTGCTGGCCACATACACCCAGGCTGGTGGGTTTGAACCCAGCCCAGGCTAGCTGAATAACAATGACTGACAACTGCAACAACAAAAAATTGCCAAGAGTTGTTTGTGGTGGGCGCCTGTAGTCCCAGCTATTTGGGAGGCTGAGGCAAGAGAATTGCTTAAGCCCAAAAGTTTGAGGTTCCTATGAGCTGTGACACCACGGCACTCTACTGAGGGCGACATAATAAGACTCTGTCTCAAAAGAAAAAATTATATGAAAACATTATAAACTTTGTATTATTCTAAAATGTATTTTGTTTATATTCTAAATATATTCTAACCTTTCCTTGGTGACAGTGATATGTTCTGAACATCTATCTGTTACAGTGAAGCTTCAGCCCCTGATGAGGAGTATTTGCCCCTACAAAGGCCTGCGGAGCTCATACTTCAGGGAGCTTGTGATGATTTTGTGCGTGTGTGTGACAGTTTTGTCACCCTTGGTAGAGTGCCATGGTTTCATAGCTAACAGCTCAAACTCTTGGGCTCAAGCAATTCTCTTGCCTCAGTTTTTCATTTTTTAGTAGAGACAGGGTCTCACTTTTGTTCAGATTGGTCTCAAATTTGTGAGCTCAAGCGATCCACCTGCCTCAGCCTCCCAGAGTGCTAGGATTATAGGTGTGAGCCACTATGCCTGGCCCTTGTCATGAATTTTTATGCCTACTCTCACTTTTACACATCTTGCTGCCATCTCCAAACTCCAGATTTGTTGCTTTAATTTGCTTTTGACTAAGAAGTATCATTAACTAAGTTTTTTAAAGTTATGGTAAAATTGGCATAAGTAGATACCAAAAGCCTTTCTTTTGAATAAAGCAAATAGACTTTCTCTTAATTTACTTTTGCTGTTTCTAAAGTATCATAGTCTTTATTATATTGTATTTTGTTGTCACAGCATCCCTACTGTTAGGTGTTTTTTCCTTGTTTTATGGATGAGGAAACTGAAGTATAAGATTCCCTTAAGTTAGTGTGAGACTAGAACCCAAGGATTTAGATTAGAACTCAAAGCTGCTGCCACAAAGATCTGCTTTCATATTAATGTAGATGGAAAAATGCTCAGGAAAGTGTTTAGATTTTTTATTTCTGTATTGTCGCTCATTGTGCACTTGCATTCTGTCTGGACTAGGTTCCTGCCAACATTTCTAGGTAAAGGCCTCCTGGTAAGAGGTGGATTACTAGATATGAAATATGCAAAGGCATATTGTCTTGGTACATCTGGTTAGTTCACATTTACCAAGAATGACTTTGAAAATAAGAATGTGAGAGTAAAAAGAAGTGAAATTCTCTCATCAAAGCACTGAAACATATTTTTTGCTTTTTAAGCTGCTGACTCTTTGTGGCCCTGGAAAACAGAACACAGGCAAACAATTTCAGCCAGCTCAAGAAGCCAAGGATAGTTTGGAAAGAAGCAGAAACCAGCATACCAGTAGGTGGGTCAACATTGATCATTCTTTGTGTTGCCATGCCTTTAGACTCTCATATGACCCAGAAGTCACACAGTGATCTTCATGTGTTGAGTGATAAAGGGACTGTGAGTGATGAAGAGTGATACAGAAGCAGACAGTGTGTCGGCTTCTCCTGTTGAGTAAGTGGGAAGAGCAGGGGAACAGAACCTTGTAGGAGACATCAAAGGCCCAGTGGCCACCAGGTTAATCAGATAGAACTCACCAGTTGTCAAAAGCAAAGCATTTCACTTTTCTAAAACTGCCCAGGTAGTTATTCTATAAAAAGAAATGCCAAGTAGCAGGGAGGTGGGAGGGGTGAGGGGCGGTCACGGTCTATGGTTTACCTCTGAGGGTGGGACACAAGTAGAAGAGAGACTTTATCTAACAAATGCAATCAGTGTAACCTAATTCTTTGTACCCTCAATGAATCCCAAGCAATTAGCGGCTAAGGCACCAGCCACATACACCTGAACTGGTGGGTTCAAATCCAGCCCAGCCCACCAAACAACAATGATGGCTGCAACCAAAAAAAAAAAAAAATAGCTGGGTGTTGTGGCAGGCACCTGTAGTCCCAGCTACTTGGGAGGCTGAGGCAAGAGAATCGCTTGAGCCCAGGAGTTGGAGGGTGCTGTGAGCTGTGATGCCACAGCACTCTACCCAGGGCGACAGCTTGAGGCTCTGTCTCCAAAAAAAAAAAAAAGCCAGGTTTTCCATTTGCCAGTGTTCCAGAAACCACTCATTGGAAACTAGTGTTGTTTAAAGTAAGCATCACTGACTTTAGCAAGGAAGCTGAACAATATCACTGTTGCCCTGGAATATCTGATTTTCAGTCAGATCAATGAAATGAATTTGCTTTAGCACCATGGATCACTGGGAGGAGAATATATATGTATACTGAGGTTTGTTTGTTTGTTTTTTGAGATTGGATCTCACTCTGTTGCCTAGGCTAGAGTATAGTGGTGTGACAGCTCACTTCAACCTCAAACTTCTGGGCTCAGGTGATCCCCCTGCCTCACCTTCTTGAGTAGTTGGAACTCTGGAACTGCAGGCTTATATCACCACACATGGCTAATTTTTTTTTTTTGGTAGAGGTGAGGGTCTTGCTCTGTTGCTCAGGCTGGTATTAAATCCTTTTTTCCTCAAGTGATCTTCCCTCCTTGGCTTCCCAGAATACTAGGCCACCACCTGACAACACTTGAGTTTTAAAAAACTTTTATATAAGAGGCTCAGTGCCTGTAGCACAGTGGTTATGGTGTCAGCCACAAACACTAAAGCTGGCAGGTTTGAACCTGGCCTGGGACTATTAAACAACAATGACAACTATAACAAAAAAATAGCTGGGTGTTGTGAGGGTGCCTATAGTCCCAGCTACTTGGGAGGCTGAGGCAAGAGAATCACTTAAGCCCAAGACTTTGAGGTTGCTGTGAGGTGTGATGCCATGGCACTGTACTGAGGGTGACAAAGTGACACTGTCTCTAAAAAAAAAAAAAAGGCAAAAAAAAGCTGATCAGATCTGACCGCTTTGATTTAACAGTTTCTCTGCTTTTTGGTCCAGCTGGAGTGTAGGGCATTCTACATAACAGGAAAGTCATATCTATGCCATAAATCACATATTTTTGAATTTGCTGTGTTCTCCAGTGTGGCCTTAACCTCCTGGAATCAAGCAGTACTCCTGCCTCAACTTCACAAGCAGTGGGCACTATAGGCATGCATCACTACTCCCAGCAAATGATGGGATAGTTAGAGGGAAAAAGACTCCCTTAGGGCTAGGCCCAGCAGTTCACACCTGTAATCCTAGCACTCTGGAAGGCTGAGGCAGATGGATTGCCTGAGCTCACGGGTTCGAGACCAGACTGAACAAGATAGAGACCCTGTCTTTAAAAATAGCCGGGTCTTGTGGAGGGCAACTTTAGTCCCAGCTACTCAGGAGGCTGAGACAAGAGAATCACTTGAGCACAAGAGTTTGAGGTTGCTATAAGCTATGACATCAGGACAAAGTGAGACTCAGTCTCAAAAAATAAAATAAAAAAAAGACTTTCTTATTTTGAACTACTTTTTTTTTTTTTGTAGAGACAGAGTCTCACTGTACCGCCCTCGGGTAGAGTGCCGTGGCGTCACACAGCTCACAGCAACCTCTAACTCTTGGACTTACGCGATTCTCTTGCCTCAGCCTCCCGAGCAGCTGGAACTACAGGCACCCGCCACAACGCCCGGCTATTTTTTTGTTGCAGTTGGGCTGGGGCCGGGTTTGAACCTGCCACCCTCGGTATATGGGGCCGGCGCCCTACTCACTGAGCCACAGGCGCCGCCCCAGACTTCCTTATTTTGAATACGAGAAAACCTTGGCCCAGAGAGATTGACATTTGCTAGAGTCAGAGAACTAACCTAGCAGTTAGGTCAGGGTCTAGAACTCAGTGAGACTACACTGAAGATTATTGAATGTTCTTTAGGATACCTAGTGTCTCATGATCATCTTTACAAATGTTAGTTATTGTGCTGTTACTGATAGGCAGGTGAGCCTGTTACCAGAGAATTTTGAGGGGAGAGCAGGAGCAAAACCTTCACCTGAACCATCACCTGCAATTTGTGGCACTTGGGGGAGGAGAGGCTCTGCAGCAGCCCAGAGATTAGGGTTCTATCTGGCAAGACTCCATTTCAATTGTGGGTTTCTTCTACCTTTGAAAATTTCCCAAGAACATTTTTAGAAACATGAAATCTGAACTTGGAAACTGAAAAAAACCTTAGAGCTCTTCTAGCCCAGTTCTTTCATTTTAGCCAAGGAAGACCTAGAGAGTTCAGTGCCCAAGCCAAAGTGACAGAGCTAAATAGTGCATTCTTCACCGAGTCAAGCCACCAGCAAGGACTGGGTAGGTCACCCAGCCCTCAGCAGGATGCTACCAGGTAAGGATACTTGTGGTTTGAAAACTGGGAGGGTCTGGCACCCTCTGGTGGTGTAAAGGAGTTGGTGCAACTCAAGGAATGACTGGAAGGCCTTAGGGGACCTTTTCCTCTGGGTAGGCTGGTGGGCTTTTGAGTTTTGTCAGGAACTTCAGCAAACAAATGTGTTTGTGTCCATTTTGTTTCTCCCCTCCTGAACAAACAGGATCCGTGTGGAATCTGTGTCTTCTGAAATCTATAATACAAAATCAAGAAATAATGAAGATGATGGAGACGTACACTTAAAATGGAAAAGTGAGTATAAAGGCATGGGTTTTGTTAGACAGAATTAAATTTAAGGTATGTTTGTGGCTGGACATGAATATGGTGGCTCATACCAGTAATCCCAGAACTTTGGGAGGCTGAGGCAGGAGGATTGTTTAAGGCAAGGAGTTCAAGACCAGCCTGAATAACATGGTAAGATCCCATCTCTGCAAAAAATTTTTAACAATTAGCAAGGCAAGGTGGTGTGCGGGTATGGTCCTAGCTACTTGGGAGGCTAAGGTAGGAAGACCATTTGAACCCAAGAGTTTAAGGCTATAGTGAGCTATGACCATGCTACTGCCTGGGCAACAGAGCAAGACCTTGTCTCTAAAAAAAAATAAAATAAATTGACTAGGCATGATGGCATGTGGCTGTAGTCCCAACCACTTTGGAGGCTGAGGCAAGAAGATCACTTGATCCCAGGAGTTTGAGATTCCAGTGAACTATAATGATGTCATTGCACTCTAGCCTGGGCAACAGAGCAAGACCCTATCAGAAGGAAGGGAGGGAGAGGGGCAGAGAAAAGTAAGGGAAAGGAAGGAAGGCATATTGGTTCCTACAGTATATTTCTGGTCACAAAACATCACCGAACTTCTAAATAAAGACCAAAACACTTATAACATTAAACACTGAAATAAAAAAATGTGAACTATACAACATAAAAAAGATGAATAAAAACAGATAAGATAATTATTTACCCATTTACTTTAGTTTAGGCTCACGGGTGACCAGAGTGTATGCTGGCAGCTCAGAGCATAAAGAAGGAATTAACCCTGGATGGGACACTATTTCATTGCAGGGTGCACTCAACACTCAGTCATACTGGGACAATTTAGACAAACCAGTTCATCTAATATGAGGTGGGAGGAAACCAGAGTCCCTGGAGGACACCCATGCAGACGTGGGGAGATTATGTAAGCACCACTTGAATAGTTGTCATAGCTGGGAAAGGAGTCCCCCTCCCCCCAACATTATAATGAAGTGATGTTGAACAAAACTCTGTGATTGGAAGACCTGCTGTAGAGATACTTAATACATAACAAAAGTGGAGAACATGCAGTGTCACTCTTGTTTCCTATGGGCATTATTATCCTCTTGTAAGCTTAAAAGGATATAATGTTTTTTTTTAAAATACTAGTGCTGGGTAGTGCCTGTGGCTCAGTGGGCATGGCACCAGCCCCATATACTGAGGGTGGTAGGTTCAAACCCGGCCCAGGCTAAACTGCAACAAAAAAATAGCCGGGCATTGTGGTGGGCACCTATAGTCCCAGCTACTTGGAAGGCTGAGGCAAGAGAATCACCTAAGCTCAGGCGTTGGAGGTTGCTGTGAGCTGTATGATGCCACAGCACTCTACCATGGGCAATAAAGTGAAACTCTGTCTCTAAAAAAAAAAAAAAACGTGCTAAGTGACAGCAGAAATATAAACATATGAAATGAAAACATACATAAATGTGTGTACCCACAAACTATGAGCTCAGTATAGTCTAGAAAGTCTAGACAAACTCATAGAATCCTTTCTATTTGTTATTATAGACTGGGAGGAACTTCAGATGTCATTTTTCTTGTTAAATCTTTTCTTTTTTTTGAGACAGTGTCTCAACTTTGTCGCCCTTGGTAGAGTGCTGTGGCATCGTAGCTCACAGCAACCTCGAACTCTTGGGCTCAAGTGATCCTCTTGCCTCAGCCTCCCAAGTAGCTGAGAGTACAGGTGCCTACCACAACACCTGGCTATTTTTAGAGCTGGGATCTCACTCTTGCTCAGGCTGGTCTCGAACTCATGAACTCAAGCAACCCACTTGTCTCAGTCTCCCAAGTGCTAGGATTACAGGCTTTCTTGTTAAATCTTCAAAGCAAAAGCATCGGTCTGTAAGTTTTCTACTGTCTTCCAATCAAGAATTTAGCAACAAGGGCTGTTACTTGGGGTAACCAACTGAAATTCCCCTCTCTCACTCTGTCCTCTGTTCTTTCCTTGCCCTCCCCAAGACCAAACGGGACTAGCATGATGCAGTGGTAAAAAGGCAATTATTACTACAATATGAGCTGTTGTAATTATTGTATTATCATATAAGCTATTGTATTGTATTATTGTATGAGCTATTGTAATTGTTGTATTATTACAATATGAGATATCGCATATCTCTTTAAGATAAAAGCCTTTGTTTCCAGTGTTCACAGTGATGTTTTAAATGTTGTTTTCTCTTGTGCTCAGTGGAGGTGAAAGAAATGGCAGAGAAAACAGCTACTGGGCAGCTCACAGTACCTCCTTGGCATCTTCAGAATAGTTTGACTTTAGAGAATGAGGCTGAAAATGAGCCTGATCCCCTGCTGAAGCCCCCCATTATGGGCCCCAAGAACATGGATTGGCAGCAAGTTGTAGAGTATCACAAGGGAAATGATGAGCCAGGAGGAAATGGCAAGTTTGACAACATGCACAACAATGACCATGAGAGTGACCAGCGTGGCAGACAGTCTGGGCCTCAAAACTTCACCAGTAAGTTCAATTGGGAGAATCGGGATAGGTGAGCTCTTTCAACTTACCAGTTCTCACAGATAGGTAACCTTGTGGCATGTTTCCTTTGCTTGGTCCTCTCCTTTCATACATTTCTGGGAAATTTAAATTCCAGGGGAAAGCAGGAGTATATCTTCTTTTTATTGTTAAATCATAGCTGTGTACATTAGTGCATTCAAGGGGTACAATGTGCAGGTTTCATATACAATCTGAAATATTCTCATCAAACTGTTCAATGTAGCTACCTTCATGGCATTTTCTTAGTTACTATATGTAGGCATTTGTATTCTTCATTTAGTAAGTTTCGCCTGTACCCATTCTAAGATGCACCGTAGGTGTGGCCCCACCCATTACCCTCCCTCCACCAAAACCTCCCCCAGGAGTATATCTTCTATCTCTTATATCTCTTCCTGTGTTTCCCACAGGCAAATCCAGAGATTCATGAGTTTTTCTATTACTGAAACAGGCCCTTTGTATAAAAAAAGCAAAATAATTTACACACACTGACCCTGGTCCTGAGTTTAACCTGGTAAGGATTGGAGCCTTCCCTACCTGGGAGTGGAGGTACACCACCACTGCCCATGTCTTTGCATTGTATTCCAAGCTGGAAATAAATCCACTGGCTTCTAGAGAGTCTGTGCCAGTCTAGAGGAACCTAGAGACAAATAACATTGACTGTCATCAGTTTATATATTGATAGGTTAAAATTAAAGGCTATCTGGTAATTTGCTTAAAATCAGAGTATGGGATATTATTTCGCAGCTATTTATAAGTCAAAGAAGGGTATATTTATCTTGCAGACAACCTATTGGGTTGGGGATTTCTTTTTTATATATTTAGAATCTGTTCCTTGTCAAGCATCACTCTTGAATGGGTGGGTAAAAAGATAGATGATCAAAGGCTGCGTTTAGGGGCTGCGCTAAATAAACAGTTTCCACTGTCCGAACTGAATGTAACATGTGGGACATGGCCTCGCTTGGCAGAATATGTATGCATTTCTTCTCTCACACCACCTTTTGCCCCTTTTATGCTATCTGAATATCACTCAATGACTTTGGCCCGGATCGTGTTACAATTATTAGGTATCAGGCAACCATCCCCTGGAAAAAATGAGCAACTAGAGGATAGTGAAGACTTTCTTTTTTTTTTTTTTTTTTTTGTGGTTTTTGGCCAGGGCTGGGTTTGAACCCGCCACCTCCGGCATATGGGACCGGCGCCCTACTCACTGAGCCACAGGCGCCGCCCGATAGTGAAGACTTTCAAGCCAGTTCTGATGGTGTGGTCACCGAGAAATCTTACAGTGTAAGTAATATGGCCTGAGAGCCAAGTTGAACCCAAGGACCTGGTAAAGTAGAACTGAACTGTCATTATGTATTATACATCAAAATAATCTCTATAGTAGTTTTTTTGGTTGGAGTATGTGTCCTATGTCATTTTCAGAAATAAAGTAGTCTTTCCTCCTTGCCTGGTACTTTTTGAGTTAGTTCATCTCAGTGTGTTGTGTATCTTGGAGTATAAAGAGAACACACACACAGAAGTGTCAGATTCAGCTCTTGTCCTTAGCTTCCCATCTAGTTGGGTAGATAAGGCTAAGATCAGCAGGTAACTGAAGTCACACTGGAGTAGGAAAAGCAAAGCTAAAGTTGTGATGAGAGTGCCTTCGTTTGCAATATCCTCTAAGACCCAAATTCAGCTCTCACCTTACTGGAAGGGATGTGTTTGTGCCTGACAGCCAGGCCTCAGCAGAATCCATTCATTTTGTAGCATTTGCATTTTAGTTACAGCCTTGATTCAGGGGTTTAACAGATTCTGGGCCAGAGTCCAGCCAGGCTAAAGAATCAAAATATTTTTATTGTCATTGACATGGGGCCACAATAATTTAAAGAATATACACAGCAATTGAGAATGACACAATATAAGAATACATTAATGATAAAATGTGAAGTCTTTTGATGTATGGTATTTAATCATAGCATATAAGCTACTCACGAGATCAATATTCCTTCTCTTGTGTGAGGGTTGGAAGAATGTGCCACACTGGGCTGGGCACAAGAAGCAGATGTAGTCAGGGAAGTAGAGAAGGTATGTGAGCAGCCAGGCTTGTCTGAGAAATTTGAGTTTGATATGAGAGTTAAAGGAGAGCACCTGTAAGTGCACAGGGTAGGGAAGTGTGTGGCAAAAGCAGTGTCCAAGGATATAAGCCACAAATCTCTGTGAAGAGATGACTGAAGGTAGAGAGAGCCAATATTCCGGCTAGGGCCTGAATGTAGCAAAATAAACAGGGAAGAAAGGTTAGAACAGAGAAGCTGAGGAAATTAGTCTGTTACTTTTAAGTACTTTAATTTTATTTTTATTTATTGAAATTGCATTGCTATTTTTAAAATCATGCTTTTTGCTTGCCTTTAAAATGTAATACCTGACGGACTCTCAAGTTCTGAGCAGCCTTAGTCTCGTGTGTAGGAAGATGCCAGCAACACAGGCTGTGTCTGCCCTGAAGGAATCAAGGTGTTTAAATGCAATCCCTAGCTAGAGTTGTCAAGGGCCTTTCTTGTTACTTAGAATTTTGGATTAGAAAGGTTGCCTTGGGCAGCACCTGTAGCTCAGTGGTTAGGGTGCTGGCCACATACACCAAGGCTGGAGGGTTTGAACTTGGCCTGGGCCAGCTTAACAACAAAGATAACTACAGCAACAACAAAAAAATAGCTGGGCATTATGGCGGGCACCTGTAGTGGGTGCTGAGGCAAGAGAATCACTTAAGCCCAAGAGTTTGAGGTTGCTGTGAGTTGTGACACCATGGCACTCTACCCAGGGTGACAGCTTGAGATGCTCTCAAAAAAAAAAAAAAATAAATAAATAAAAGAAAAGAAAGAAAGGTTGCCTAGTGCCCATTATTCTGCTGTTGAGGATGCAGAGATTCAGAATTGTTGTTCCTGATACTTCTTCAGGCTGTTCACAGCTGCTTCTCCACCAGGAAGGAGGCAGAGGCACATGTGCAAACAGGCCGAGAGAGCCACCTCAGTGTGTCTCGCTGACTACTGGGTGATTTTAGATAGCCTGTTTTGTTTTTTTTTAGACAGAGCCTCAAGCTGTCACCCTAGGTAGAGTGCCATAACATCACAGCTCACAGCAACCTCCAACTCTTGGGCTTAAGTGATTCTCTTGCCTCAGCCTCTCAAGTGGCTGGGACTACAGGCGCCCTGCACAACGCCTGGCTATTTTTTGGTTGTAGTTGTCATTGTTTGGCAGGCCCAGGTTGGATTCAAACCCGCCAGCTTTGGTGTATGTATGTGGCTGGTGCCTTAGCTGCTTGAGCTACAGGCGCCAAGCCTGTTTTTTTGTTTCTTTGTTTTTTTGGTTTTTATTTGAGATAGTCTCACTACGTTGGTCTTGGCAGAGTGCTGTGGCATCTGCCAAGGGCAATATAGCAATCTCAAACTCTTGGGCTTAAGGGATTTTCTTGCCTCACCTCCCAAGTAGCTGGAACTACAGGTGCCCACCACAACGACCAACTATCGATAAGCCTGTTTTTAACATTGCATCCAGAGAAAAAGTGATTTGGTTACAGTGAACAACAACTTAAAAGTGATTTCCTGTATTACTACTAGGATCAGTCCTTGCAATCAACTTGTTCACCTGAGTCTTCTGAGGATATAACAGATGAATTTTTAACTCCAGACCATGAATATTTTTACTCCTCGTCTACTCAAGAAAATTTGGTACTAGAGGTAAAAATCATATTTAAGGGTAAAGTTCATTTTCAACTTTCTCCATTGCCTTGTTTCTTTTAAATGATTTTTATTGAGAAAAATAGCTTACATATAAAAGCATACAATGTCAATTTACCAGTGTTTCCATATGTTTTGAAAAATCATCTGAAAAATAAGATTTTTGAGGATGGAAGGTCATGTGCAGTTTCTCCCATAATTGTGGTTCCTGCATTTCTACAGCACTTCGTACTTTTTTTTCCAGAATACTTTTATTCTGCAACCTAATTCACATATTCTTCCTTTGGGGAAACAAAGAAGGCCATTTATTATTCCTCTCTCTGAAGAAGCAGTGGTGATCTGCAGATGCAGGAAATTAACCCTAGCATTAAGCTCTAATGGAGGGAGAGCCAGGATTGAGACAAGGGCTCTGCAACAAACTAGACTGTCTAGAACACCTAGTTTTCGCAGGAATCTACTTGTATAGGGTATTTTCATTTATAAAGTGACATTTGTTGGATTTTCTTGTTACTTGTATTTTCTACCCTATCTTCTCTTTCCAAACTATCATCATTCTGGAATCTTTTACCAATACAAAAGGTGGTTTGACTGTGTGTCAAAAGTGTAATTTCCACTTGTCCTACACTTCTGAAACTCAATTAGAGAAATTTTCCATTATTAACAATCCTTTAAATATTTATTTTACTGTGAACAGACCAGGACATTAAGAAATCATTAATATAAAGATAAAAAATATGCATATACACATATGTATATATGTATGTATATAAAGTATGACTGCAGAAAAGTGCACAGATCTTAAATGTACAGCTTGTGAACTTTTATAGAACTAGCACCCAGAATAAGAAACAAAACATTACCAGCCCCCCCAAGACCCCCTTGTGCCCCCTTCCAGTCACTTCTTAACCCCCCAAAAGAACCATTGTTCTCACTTCTCACCTTACAGAGTAGTTTGGCAGAATGGACCTTTTTTTTCAACCTTCTCTAGCTCTTTTGATAAAGCTCCCAACAACTAAAACATCACTGTTGGAAGATTGGAGTGAATATGGGATGGTGATACGAAGAAGGGAAAAGTTACATAATTTTTCCTCATAATGGGAAGTGAGGGGAGCACTTGTTGAGGAGGACATACAGTACAAATAAGTTCTCAATGTCTGTGAAGCAAGTTTGTTCTTTTTATATAAAAGATGTGGGGACCTTGTGCAGATTTTCAAGGTTTAAGACCATCAAGATAATTTCTCAATCTTTTGGTGTCTGTCTCTAGTAAACCTCCTTTCTTTTTCTTTCATTCATTTGCAGACCTCAAGTCCCATAGAAGAGGACTTAGAAGGAATACAAGGTGCATTTGCCCAGCCTCAAGCTTCTGGTAATAATCCCTCTGGGTAGATTTCTTTGAGAATCATCTGCCTTCACTTTCTGTTGGGTCACAGATGTTTAGATCTGGAAGGTCCTTAAAGAAAACTTCATTCAGGTTTTTCATTTTTCAATTAAAAAACTGAGTCTCAGTGATTTCCCCTCATTAGTATGAATACTCACAAGCCTCATGACATCTAATTGTGTAGATGCTAGATGTAGAATACTTCCCCAAGCATTTTAAAGTTATAGCACGCATAATTGTAATAGTTTCTTCTTTTAGCCTTGTAGTCTCACTAGATTTCAGGTTCCTTGATGGCACCTATCAGGTGCACAGTTATCCTTGCTGAACTGACCTAGGAAATTTGCCTAAGCTACACAGCTAGTTATCAATACAACAAAAATTTTCCAGCCTGAGCAAGAGCAAGGCCCCATCTCTAGTAAAAATAAAAATAATTAACTGGGTGTTGTGGCAGGTGCCTGTAGTCCCAGCTACTCAGAAGGCTGAGGCAAAAGAATCTCTTGGGCCCAGGAGTTTGAGGGTTCTGTGAACTATGATGCCAGGGCACTCTACCTAGGGCAACAGAGTGATACTCTGTCTCAGAAAAAAAAAAAAAAAAAAAGAAGAAGAAGAAGAAGAAAAAGAAAGTAAGACACTAAGCTTTTAAATGAACAATTAAATTCTCAGGATGATATATATTAAACCTAGAATCTCAGGCCACTCATTTCTCTTGTTAACCCTCTGCCTGTGATCACTTTCTGTGGGCCTTGCCTGTACGTGGCCAATTTACTTGTATTTGGAGGAGGGTTGAGTGAGATGGAGAGGTTGTAGAGCAGATAGGTCAGAAAATCAGGGCCAGTTCAAGAAAAACACTTGAAATACGTGAAAAATCATCTGATTTCTTTTTTCCCCCTTTCAGCCCTTATCTGTCCCCCTTTCCACTTAGGGCTCTGATATATATCCCCTTCCACAGCTACTGAGGGAAATCACTGGGCCTTAGTTTTTGTTATTTTTTTCCTGAGACAGAGTCTCACTATGTTGCCCTTGGTAGAGTGCCGTGGCGTCACAGTTCACAGCAATCTCAAACTCTAGGGCTTAAGCAATTCTCTTGCCTCAGGCTCCCAAGTAGCTGAGATTACAGGCACCTGCCATAATACCTGGCTAGTTTTTTGTTTGTTGTTGTCATTGTTGTTTAGCAGGCCCAGGCTGAGGTTCGCACCTGACAGCGTGGGTGTATGTGACCGTTGCCATAACTGTACTACGGGTGCCATAACTGTACTACAGGTGCCAAGACGAGCCTCAGTTTTTTAATTGTGACAGCTATTGTAATGTGACAGCTACTGTGTAGTACATGCTGGATTCTGAGCCCCATTCTGCCACTGGCTTTTTTTGTGTAACCCTGAGCAAATCACTTCTCCCCAGGACCCCATTCTCTTCTTATATAAAGTAAAAGAGAGGGATCAGACTTCAAAATCTCTTAAGTTCCTCTCCAGCTCTAAATTATGCATATTAAGAATTAGTGTATGCTTTGTGGGTGTTTATCATTTCAAAAGAGGGTTAACCCCAGTATCTCTCCACTGGGGGGGTTTCAGAACTTCTCAGTACCTGCTAAGGGTGGCACTGTCCTGGTGGACCTTCCTAGTGCTACCAGTGTTGCGTGACCTGAGACGCGAACGAGCAGCAGCTTTGCTGTAGGTGTAAACTCGCTCCTGTAATTATTAAGTCAAGAAACAGACTATACACCGTGGGATGGCATATAGCAAAGTTCTTTATCCCAAGTTTAAGTTTTATACTTTTCCAGTCATGTACATACCTAATTCATTATCTATTAGTTGAATTTTAACTTGAAAGGAAATATTTATCATATTAATGTAACCACTTGTGTAGTAAATCTCTTCTTCTAAACAGTGACTAGTTTTCTGAGCAGGGCACAAAGACGAAAGCAGCCATAGGGGAACAGAGTTAATAGAAGAATATCTTCAAGCATTCACTCAGTTTACTCAGTATGAAGTAATGACTGTGACCTTCCTTCAGGGCAGAGCACCTATAGCCCTCTGACAATATGTTGTTAACATATGTCAACCCTCTGGCTTGTATCTCTGTGCCCTTGGATCTTAGGCTTCACGGGGTGTACTGCTTCAGAGAAAAGGCCTAAGGGATTTTACAATTCCAAAAAAGCCTAACTCTGCGAGTAACCCAGGGGGGTTCAAGCCTCTTAAGCCTCTGGAAGAAAAGCATGTCATTTTAAACTCACACTGAATTTACTTTGTGTGCTTGATGTAGGATAAGTTTATTTCTAAATATTATCCTACATACCAGATTGCCTGGAACCTAAGGAATGGGGTTTGAGGGGAACTATGAGCATTGGAAATAGGGAGGGTTGCTCTGTGTGCCCCCTTTTATGAATAGAAGAGGACAGTGGTAGGAAGGAAAATGAATACTGGCCCTGTCTGCCTGGAAGTCTGCAAAGCATCTTACTGAGATGCCAAGGAGAACATTTGAATTGGCTTCTCAGCACTCAGGACCCCCTCCTACCCTCATTCTTTAGGTGGTGATTGACGGCAAAGTTGCATAGTTAGTGCCCTGGAAATGCCCAGCTAACGTTCTTTTCTGTTCGGAATCTTTAGTGGACAAACAGTTCTTGGTTTCCACGCCCCCTGCTGTCTGTTGACAGGAACCAGGTCAGTTTGTCTTTCTGAAAAGACAAAATAACATTTGTCTCCAGAAGTAACTATGTGGTTGTAACTGAAAGGCCAGTAAATGGCTTGATTGTTTTCTGAGTGTCAGAATATAGTTCTCCCCTCTGAGCAAGGAAAATAAAGTTTCAGAGCAAAAACCTCTTCTACAACACTCAATCCAAACCCAATTAGTGAACTACTTTGTTTATCCCTCACAGAATCCCTATTTCTCATTCTGGACCAGACCAAGGGAAATTCTAGGAAATGAAAATAATACTGTGCATTGGCAAAAATTTAGTAAAAAAAATACATTTTCTTTATTTTTTCAGGTGAGGAAAAGTTTCAAGTGACAAAAATTCTTGAGAAGAATGCTGAGATTTTGAACAGGTCTCACTTTCAACCTATACAAAGGTATGGATTATTATTATCTTATTCACAATTTCAGACTCATAGAAGACATGTTAAATGGTGGCAATACCCTGTGTATATATATTGCTTATTTTCATATGTATGGGCACTGTCTTATAAAAATTAGCTTCGGGCAACTTAGCTTTGTTAGGACTTCCTTGGCAGGATTTGAGTGGTAATAAAAAGGAGTCCTTATCTGTACTCAGATCCCAATTGTGCCTTTCTATTCATAAGACTTTGGTCAACATTCTCAACCCCTCTATTCTGTTTTCCTGTCTGTAAAATAGGGATAAGAATCCTTAGTGGGAATATTGACATAGGGATTGAAAGTAATAATATAACTCCTGGGCATTTATCCCTGAGAAGTGAAGACTTTGTGTTCATACAAAACACATACATGTTTATAGAAAATTTATTCATAATAGCCCCAAACTGAAAACCCAGACATCCTTCACCAAGCGAATTATTAAACAGGCTATTGAATAAATTTTCTATTGAGTACCACTTAGCAGTAAAAAGGAATGAACTATTGATACATGCAACAAGCTGGCTAAATCTCCAGAGAATTATGTTGAGTAGAAAAAGCAATCCCCAAAAGTTACTTAATGTACGATTCCATTTATATAGCATTCTTGAAACGACAAAATTATAAAAACAAAGACAGATGAGTGGTTTCCAGAGGCTAAGAAAGGGGTGGGAGAGGGAGGGAAGTATTCATGGGTATAAACAAGACACACGAGGGATCCTCTTGGTGGTAGAAATGTTCCGTGTGTTCTGTATCTTGACTGTATCAGTGTCAATATCCTGGTTGTAATAATTATTCCATAGATTCACAAGATGTTACTGTTAGGGAGAAAGTGTGTATAGTGTGTTTCCTATAACTGCATGTGAATCTGCATTTATCTCAAAAGTTTAGTTTAGAAAAAACTATAAGAGGGGCAGCGCCTGTGGCTCAAGGAATAGGGCGCCAGTCCCATATGCCTGAGGTGGTGGGTTCAAACCTAGCCCTGGCCAAAAATCACAAAAAAAAAAAAAAAAAAAAAAGAAAGAAAAAACTATAAGAGATATATAGTGCCTGGCACACTAACATTCCCCTTAGTGTCCCTCTTGGTCTCAATTTTCTTAATTATAATAATTATAGCTAGTATTTCCTAAGCATCTAGCTCATGCTGTTTTATTGCCTAATTTAATCCACTTAAAACCTTGTAAGATTCATATTGTTATCTCCATTTTGCCAGTAAGGAAAACAAAGTTCAGAGAGTTTAAGTATTTTTTCTAAGGTCACACAGCTAGTCAGGACAGACTAGACTATGCTGTATAGCAAACAATCCCCAAACTTTAGGGATTTATTTATTTATTTATTTTTAATTTCAGCTTGCTTGTTATTCTTTGTTTGAAGTACTCTTTTTTTCTTTTGTTCATTTTCTTCTTCCTCTGGCGATGCTCTTTCCCATTGCCTCCCTAGTAGGTGGGATTACAGACGCCCACCACAATACCCGGCTGTTTTTGATGTTGTTAGTAGAGACAGGGTCTTACTCTGGCTCACTGCTGCTCATACTGGTCTCGAACCTCTGAGCTCAGGCAATCCACCCGCTTCTGCCTCCCACAGTGCTGGGACTACAGGCGTGAGCCACCATGCCCAGCCAAACTTTAATGATTTAAAACAACAAAAGTTTATTTTTTGTTCATGTTCTATGTTCATGGCTCATGGGCTGGCCAGGAATATTATGTGTTGTGTTATCCTCTATCAGAGATCCAGGCTGAGAGTCCATCTTTATGCTTCCTTGATTGCTGAAGCAGGAAAAGTGGAACAGTGGAACGTAGTGAGATGTACACTGTTAAATTTTTTGCCTAGAAGTGACTCTTACTTTCACTAATATTTCATTGGTTCAAAAAAGTCTTGTGGTCATTTGTGTAAATTAAGAGGACCAAAGATGCTGTTCTACTATGTGTTTGGGAAGAGAAACAAACATTTTGCTGAACAGAATTAATAAAGTCACAACTCAGCTCCAAATCCATGCTCTCTCCTTATACCATTGGTCTCACAGGGTTTTGCAAAGATTAAAAATGTAAAAACATGTGGAAGGATTTAGCATGAGATCTGGCTTATAGAGTTCAATGAATATTGAAATTGAAGGGTGGTGCCTGTGGCTCAGTGAGTAGGGCACCGGTCCCATATACTGAGGGTGGCGGGTTCAAACTCGGCCCTGGCCAAACTGCAAAAAAATAGTCGGGTGTTGCGGCAGGTGCCTGAAGTCCCAGCTACTCGGGAGGCTGAGGGAAGAGAATCACCTAAGCCCAAGAGCTGGAGGTTGCTGTGAGCTGTGATGCCACAGCACTCCACTGAGGGCAATAAAGTGAGACTCTGTCTCTAAACAAAAAGAAAAGAAAAAAGAAATTGAATATTAAAGGTTGGTTGAAGTAGAAATGGGTCAAGTTTGTCTTCAGTATCTTCCTGTGGCCATTTTCTTGGTGCAGGTCTTTCTTGGCCTCTTCTTCTTTCTTTTATTTTATTTTATTTTTTCACTATTTTGCCCTTGGTAGTATGCCGTGGCATCACAGCTCACAGCAACCTCAAACTCTTGGGCTTAAGCAGTTCTCTTGCCTCAACCTCCCAAGTAGCTGGGACTATAGACGTCCGCCACAACCCCGG
Source organism: Nycticebus coucang (assembly GCF_027406575.1). Taxonomy (NCBI): domain Eukaryota; kingdom Metazoa; phylum Chordata; class Mammalia; order Primates; family Lorisidae; genus Nycticebus; species Nycticebus coucang. The sequence goes on from NC_069797.1 coordinate 43,739,563, forward strand.
CTATTTTTTTGGTTGCAGTTGTTGTTTTGCAGGCCCTGGGATGGGCTCGAACACACCAGCCTCAGTGTATATGGCCGGCGCCCTAACCCACTGAGCTATGGGCGCCAAGCCACTTTGCCTCTTCTGGTACTCTATACCAAGTAGCTGCCTAGGCCTCACCTCCAACATCTACTTCCTGGTAAAGTTCCTGGGTCCATTGATTTTTCTCAGGAACTTACTTACTGTCATATAGAGTCACTGACTTGATTTCAGAGCTGGACTGACCCTGGAGAGTATGTATTCAGTCTCTATAGAGAAGATTGAGGCCCAGACATGCCACAGCTAGTGGCGTGTTAGTAGTAGAGCTACTAACTAGTTGCAGCTAGTTAGTAGCAGAGCCAGAATCCAAACCCACACTTTCTTTTTTTTTTTTTTGGCCAGGGCTGGGTTTGAACCCACCACCTCCAGCACATGGGACTGGCGCCCTATTCCTTGAGCCACAGGCGCCGCCCGCAAACCCACACTTTCTATCTCTGAGCTTAGTGCCCTTTCTTCTGCTTCTCACACTGGGCTGATAAACTGATCCCTTGAACTAAGGTAATGCATTTTGTTGACGAAGAGATTCACATGATTTTCTTACTTTCTCTCTCACAGTACGGAAGGCGAACAAGAAGAGATATTAAAGGAGTCACCAAAGGAACTGAAAGAGAAAGACATGTATGGCCACCAAAGAGAGTTACCTAAGGATGCTTGAGTAAAGTCTTGGTTTTAAGGGAATAATATTTCCTTGTTTATAAGAATCTATATTCTTTCCATTTTTTATGTAAAAAATAAATGTATGTTTCTTTCACCAAAAAGCTATTATAAAATTGATGATGTGATTTTATCCTTAATAGCATTTTACAATCAAGGAAATATAGTGACACTGATATATAAGTTTATACTTGAGGTAGATTTAATCTCTTTTCTACAGAAATATCCTTTTTATCTGTAAAAATATTTATTTTGGGGGGTGGCGCCTGTGGTTCAGTGAGTAGGGCGCCAGCCCCGTATACCGAGGGTGGCGGGTTTGAACCTAGCCCCAGCCAAACTGCAACAAAAAAATAGCCGGGCATTGGGCGGCGCCTGTGGCTCAGTCGGTAGGGCGCCGGCCCCATATATCGAGGGTGGTGGGTTCAAACCCGGCCCCGGCCGAACTGCAACCAAAAAATAGCCGGGCGTTGTGGCGGGCGCCTGTAGTCCCAGCTACTTGGGAGGCTGAGGCAAGAGAATTGCTTAAGCCCAGGAGTTGGAGGTTGCTGTGAGCTGTGTGAGGCCATGGCACTCTACTGAGGGCCATAAAGTGAGACTCTTGTCTCTACAAAAAAAAAGAAAATAGCTGGGCGTTGTGGTGGGCGCCTGAAGTCCCAGCTACTCGGGAGGCTGAGGCAAGAGAATCACCTAAGCCCAAGAGCTGGAGGTTGCTGTGAGCTGTGATGCCACAGCACTCTACCAAGGGTGACAAAGTGAGACTCTGTCTCTAAAAAAATAAATAAAAAAAATAATTTTTAGCTGCTGAGATATGTTTAAAGTTATAATCTGTTTTTAAGATATTTTCTAATATCCTCTTTAAGATATATATTATAAGATACTCTCTAATTCTCCTGTTGCCAAATAAAGATTTTGTAATAATACTTAAAAAAGACCTTCCGGGAATACAGTATATTTAATGATTTTTCTAATCATCTTCTCACAATTACTATGTGCTCTTATCTTAATTCTTTAGATCATTGATAGATATTCAAGACCTGTCTAGTATTTCCTATGAACGAGATAGTTCTTTTAAGGAAGTCTCATGCAAAACACCCAAAACAAACCATGCACCTACTAGTGTCAGCACTCCGCTCAGCCCAGGTAATCACTCATAGGAAGTGTTCCTGGGGAGGAACTTACAGCCCCTGCCCATTGGCTCTGGGAAGTCAGGACATAGGATCAGGTCTAGTGTCTGTTTTCTCACAGTACAAAGATGTTTCTTTATGGCCAAAGCTGAAGGGGATGATCCTTTGAGGGGGCCAGGTAGTGTTGTTGGTGGTGGTGGTAATGATCAGGCAGTTGTTAGGAGATTTTGGTTAACTCTGCTGTGGCAAAGACGAATAAATGCAAACGTCTACTATGCACTCTAAGCATTACAGAATTTAGTGCAAGGTCATTGGATTCTCTGGAGTTTGCAACATAAAATAGTACCTTGTGCTTAAACATATATAGTTCCCGAGTCCTGCAGCCATATATAACCAGTATCAAATATCCTCTCTTTAGTGTCCTCATTTCTAGTATATTTGTAGTTTAAAATATCCTGGCCAGGCACTGTGGCTCACACCTGTAAGGGAGGCTGAGGCAGGCGGATTGCTTGAGCCTTGAGTTTGAGGTTGCTGTGAGCATGATGATGCCATGGCACTCAATCCCAGGTGACGGAGTGAGACTCTGTTTCGAAATTAAAAATTAAAAAAAAAATCCCCTCTTACTTTGTTGATCAAGTTTTTAAACCTCAAGGAGGTATGTCTCAGATCAGTGATTATTCACAACCCAGAAAATTCCTGGAATAAGTATAGCGTTTTTTTTTGTTTGTTTGTTTTATTATTTGTGTGTGTGTGTGTGTGTGTGTGTATTAAATACTGTAGAATTCAGATACTAATTTTCTTCTTTTCCACAACAGGGTCAATTTCTTCAGCTGCCAGTCAGTATAAAGACTGCCTTGAAAGTATAACATTTCAGATTAAAACACAGTCTACCTCTTGGAAGAATAGTCAAGAATCTATTCAAACTTTGTCTGTTAAATCTGCAGCTGTCCAAGAGAAAGCAAAGAACGTAGATTCTCTGCTGACTTCCTCTGAAACTCCCCTTTCAAGACTAACTGATCTCGTAAGTATATCACTTCTGCCTTATGGAGTCATGGAGTCAGCCCAAAGGGTTTTAGTGATCCAAAGGGCCAGAATTTCAGATTCACTAAGAAAGCAAAAAGTAAGCTGGATTCTCTCCGGGCTTCCCTGGGGCTCCTCTCCTAAGTCTATATTGGAGGAGCTTAGGTTTTCCTTCCTCCTTCAACCCGCTCCTCTGTTATTTCTCTGATGAGTTTTGACTGATCTCCACTTTCTCTGAACTCATGAACTAATAGCCTACAAGAAAAATAATTTCATTGTATACTGCCTTCTCCTCCTCTGTACCTCTTCTTCTGTTTCTTCTTTTTCTGTCCTTCCCTCATATTTCATATATGTAGTGTCTTTAAGAAAACTATAAGTTCCTTACTTTGTACTCTGTTTAAAAACCTGTGGGCTGACCATTCTATGGACAGATTGATGGCTTGTTTTGACTCTCAATGGAAAAATGATTATCAACTTCTTTGGGAATTTGGCTAACAAAAGGTCTCACTCTGAAGTAGGGAAATGACAAGGAATATTATGCTTTCATTTGACAAACTTAATTAGGCAGGTTTTTAAGTACCAGGCACCATGTCAGGTCCTCTTGCAGGCATCCAAGTGTGATTAAGAAAGTTTAGCCAGGGCCAGGGGTGTTGGCTCACATCGGTAATCCTAGCACTCTGGAAGGCCAAGGCAGGAGGATCCCTTGAGCTCAGGAGTTTGAGACCAGCCTGAGCAAGAGAGAGACCCTGTTTCTTAGTAAAAATAGAAAAATTAGCTGGGAGTTGTGGTAGGTGCCTGTAGTTCCAACTGCTCAGGAGGCTGGGGCAGGATGATTGCTTGAACCCAGAAGTTTGCGATAGCTGTGAGCTAGGCTGAGGCCATGGCACTCTAGCCCAGGTGACAGAGTGAGACTCTGTCTCAAGAAAGCTTAGCCAGGTGTGGTGCTACATGGCTCTCATCCCAGCTACTAGAGAGGCTGAGGCAAAAGGATTGCTTGAGCCCAGGAGTTTGAGGTTGAAGTGAGCTATGATGACATCACTGCATTCTAGCCCAGGGAACAGAGCTAGACTTTATCTCCACAAAAAGAAAAGAAAAAGCGGGTGGCGCCTGTGGCTCAGTGAGTAGGGCGCCGGCCCCATATACCAAGGGTGGCGTGTTCAACCCAGCCCTTGGCTGAACTGCAACCAAAAGAAAGCCGGGCGTTATGGTGGGCACCTGTAGTCCCAACTGCTCAGGAGGCTGAGGCAGGAGAATTGTGAAAGCCCAAGAGCTGGAGGTTGCTGTGAGTCCTGTGATGTCATGGCACTCTACCAAGGGTGGTAAGGTGAGACTCTGTCTCTACAAAAAAAAAAAAGAAAGAAAGAAAGAAAAGAAAAAGGACATAATCCCTGCCCCAAAGGAGGTTGGTGCCTAGTGAGAAAGACAGGCCTGATGTAACACAGAGGTAAGTACTGAGTGCTCAGGAGGCAGAGGGATAAGAAGGCTTCTCAAAGGAAATGACATGAATGAGTTTGACTTAACCAACAAATCAAGTGGAAATGACTGAGTTGCATGTGCTTTTTTAGCTCATCACAGGTGTCAGTTACCATGTTTATTTCTTACTTATAGAAAAGATTGTCTGCATTTACTGGGGCTGGTTCTTCTAGCATTGCTAATGCATCTGACATAACACCCCATGCCACCCAGAGAAGGAGCCTGCCTAAAGGTACCCTGTATTTATTATCAAAATTGAAGTTTATAATAGCCAATTCAAGGGAAGTTTAAATTGATGCCTGTTAATCTTTGATGGTACAATAAATTCAAACAAAAATGCTGTTTTCCCTCAACTGTAAAACACTCTCATTGTAGAACACTTGGAGAATAAAGAAAAGTTTAAAAAAATAAAAGAACTGCAATTTTTTTTATTTCATACACTATTTTGGTGTATATCTTTTTTATATTTTTATAAATATATAAAAATATTCTTAGCATAGTTGAGAGTATATTGGATATTAGTTCTGGACTACTTTTTTTTCTTAAATTTTTTTTCTTTGACAAATTTTGAGAATTTTTCTTATGAAAAATTATTTATAAATATATGTCATAGCTACATAATAGTCTATATATATATATGTTGCTTAACCATTCTCTACATTGAAGATTTGTGTCAGTTTTCTAGTTTTTGCTCTTTATACATAAATCTTTATCTGTACCTCTGAAAATAGGTGACAATTTCCAAATCAAAGGGTCTAAGAATGATTATCAGCTCTAGAGGCATGATGCCTGTTACATTAATTTTAATGTCCTAGGGCTTTGGTACAGCTCTTAGAATTGCCCTCAGGCAGATAGAGATTTTTGTAAATGATATTGAAGCATTTTGGTTAGTGTTACAAGTGAGAACTTGGGGCGATACCCAAAGTGTGGTTGCTCCTACATCCTCTGGCCTGATAATCTATAGAGAAAGGCCTCCTACTTTGTGTTTTATTTATTTTGGACAACCTGGAACCTCTGTATTCTTCCAGGAGCTCTAGTCCAGTTTGAGCCCAGCCTATTGGTAAGAGTTTGTACCTTCTCCAAATGTCCTTAGGAAGGGAGGAGCACATATTGGGCAGTACTGGGTAAGGGCTGAGGTAGGAAAGGGTTTGGGATAAAGAGGGTAAAGGCCATTTGCACACTAGGAGGTCTGTACTAGGACTGTTATATAGGCTTTCCAAACAAACCCCATAGTTTGTTTTGTCTTTGGGAAAGCCTCAGTCAAATCTGTGTGGAAACCTAGAAAAATCCACTTCAGGTCCAGGAAGGTATTAAGTCATTTTCCCCTTTCTTTTTTTTTTTCCCCCTTTCTTTTTTAAGAACTAGTAGAAGCCATCTCACAGCATCACACTGATGAGCTACCACCACCATCTCAGGAGCTACTTGATGAAATTGGTAAGGGATATTCAATACAGAATCTGCTCCTTGTCTTGTTCAGGTAAACCACTGAGTTGTCTAAAGTATGAGCACTAGTGCAAAAGGCCCTATAAAGGCCTGGTCAAATGTACAAAATTTAGAAAGGGGCAGTTTTCCAGTGAAATGGGCTATAGTAGCCTGGCTGGGATAATTGGCCTATGTCTGTTGTCCTTTTTTTTTTTTTACTTAAAGGATTTATAGTGATGATACTAAGGAGAAATAACAACCTTCAAGTGGTTTATTATGATGAACTTCTTCTATTAGAGGAATTCTTATCTTCTTTTGAAACTAAACCTGTTATTCTTTGGAGTCCTGAGGTCTGGTTATTCAGACCAAGACACCTATACTTTCAATTTCACCATTAGCAAGAGGTATTAAAATACCAGTATTATGAGTAATTCCCTTCCCTAAGAGCAGGGAAGTCAGGGGCACAAAACCTAATGAGGCCAGAATTTGGGGGCAGAAACTGAGTAGTACCAACATTTTCATTTGCAGCTGATTTGCTGGCCCTGCCCTGCTGAGCTGGTGCTAAAAGTAAACAGTACGTGGTTATAGGGACATTGGGGGCAGGTGGGCTGCTTTCACTGGGAAGATCTGACTGTTCCCTTCTTGGCATTCTGGCCAGCTAGCCCCTTGCCCTCAGAGGATGCATCTCATTTGACTTCTGATAGTCCAATTCTTATTTGGGAGCCCATAGAGAATTTCCTGAGGGGCACCACCTGGGTTCCAGGATCTCTGAGGATTTACTTCTCATAAAGAAGGAAGTATATAAGGAATCACTGGTCTACTCAGTAGACAGCTACCCTCTAGTTCCTAGCCCCATCCAGTGGACTGATGAGCTTAAGTAGAGCTAGTCAGGTTGCCAGAACCTTCCTTGGTTTCTTTCTTTTTCCATACTCATAGGCCCTTTCTTGCCTCACTACACTCCTCACCCAGCACCACAAGGTTGTTCAGGTCAAAGAGTTGTTGAGTCAGGATCCTAGAGCCCACACCCCGCTTTCTGCCTCTGAGACTCCCTAGGCAGTCCTTATAAATTCCTCCTCTCCAGTTGCTCTTCTTAATATAATAGAACTGTTGAGCGTGGGGGTTACCCCCTACACATCCAGCTCAGGTAGTTTCTCAGTATCATGTTCCTTGGTCATGGTTGAAGGCAGTACTTGTAGGCTCCTTTGTAGTTTGACCATAGCAAATACTTTTCCTCTGGATCCTGCTGTCCCCTCTTTACAGTCACCATGTAAACCATTTCAGCATGACACTGTTGTACCCCAGTGCAGTCTACAGAAGCCGTCCCTTATTTCACTTAAGGAAATTATCTGGGCCAGGTTTCTGGGTGATGTCTGCACTTTGAGATAGGTCAGTAATTTTCTAGAAAGACACAGGGTAGAAGGCATTTGAGTAATTTCCCTTGATAATGGGCCTGCCTACCTGATTATTGTGTATCATCCCTCTATTGTTTCTCCTAAAGAGACCTTTGGGGAGTGACCTGGAATTATCACCTGTTCTTTTGAGGATCTACATCCAAAGCTTTAGGTTCCTGACAAGGACTTAAAGGGGATGGTCCTTTAGAACCCTAGGATATAGGTGATCATTTAAGATCAGCAAAGAACTCCTTTTAACAAGGATAAAACTGGAATTTTATATTTCAAATTACATTAAATTTGAGCTGCTGGGAAGGGAGCAGACCTGTGCCTGCCCAAAACAGCACTATGCCAGTGAGCTCAGGGTGTCTTCTTTTTTTTTTTTTTTTTTTATTGTTGGGGATTCATTGAGGGTACAATAAGCCAGGTTACACTGATTGCAATTGTTAGGTAAAGTCCCTCTTGCAATCATGTCTTGCCCCCATAAAGTGTGACACACACCAAGGCCCCACCCACCTCCCTCCTTCCCTCTTTCTGTTTCCCCCCCATAACCATAATTGTCATTAATTGTCCTCATATCAAAATTGAGTACATAGGATTCATGCTTCTCCATTCTTGTGATGCTTTACTAAGAATAATGTCTTCCACGTCCATCCAGGTTAATACGAAGGAAGTAAAGTCTCCATTTTTTTTAACGGCTGAATAGTATTCCATGGTATACATATACCACAGCTTGTTAATCCATTCCTGGGTTGGTGGGCATTTAGGCTGTTTCCACATTTTGGCGATTGTAAATTGAGCTGCAATAAACAGTCTAGTACAAGTGTCCTTATGATAAAAGGATTTCTTTCCTTCTGGGTAGATGCCCAGTAATGGGCAGGGTGTCTTCTTTATGCTGCCTACTAGCTCTGCTCTGCAGAGCACATTGAGGAGACTGAGCACCTAAAAATATCAAGCAGCATATTGAGTTTAGAAAATGCTCGTCTATAGTTCAGTGGTTAGGGCCACTGGCCACATACACTGGGGCTGGCGGGTGCAAACCCAGCCAAGGCCTGCTAAACAACAATGACAACTACAACAAAAAAATAGCCGGGCATTGTGGTGGGCACCTGTAGTCCCATCTACTTGGGAGGCTAAGGCAAGAGAATCTCTTAAGCCCAAGAGTTTGAGGTTGCTGTGAGCTGTGACACCATGGTACTCTATGGAGGGTGGCATAGTCAGACTCTGTCTCAAAAAAAAGAAAAAGAAAAGAAAATGCTCGTATTGATCCGGTGAGTATTTCTACAGGAATTGGAAATGCTGGATATTTTTTGCCTTCTGTCTTTCTATAGAACAGCTAAAAAAGTGTGAAAACATGGGAGTGGTGGCTCATGGCTGTAATCCAGCACTTTGGGAGGCCAAGATGGGAGGATTACTAGAGGCCAGGAACTTGAGGTTAGCATGGCCAACATAGCAAGACCCCTCTCTTAAAAAAGGTTAGCCAGGCATCTGATGTACTCTTGAAGTCCCAGCTACAAGACAGGCTGAGGCAGGAGGATTGCTTAAGTCCAGGAGTTTGTAGCTACCGCAGCGTGGGTGTGTGGGCTCACATGAGAGAGAGAGAAACAAACAAACATAGGCCAGTAGATGGGAAAACATTCTGATGTTACAGAGTTCTAGAGAAAGTATAAAGTAGAGGTTAAAGCATAAAGTTTAGAGCCCAGATTCAGATCCCAATTCTACCACTTATCTGTATGATTTTAGGTTAAGTTTCTTAACTTTATTTTCCTCTTCTGTTAAACCAAAGTAACAATAATACAATCAGTTTATTGCGAAGATTCATTGTGAACATTAATCCTGAATTAATATACATAAATACTTAGAAACAGGACCTACCAAATGGGGCCCCACAAGTATTGTGTATCATCATCATCATCATCATTTTTATTTCGATTTTGAGTGTTGTATGGGCTTTTGTTATAATTGAAGAATTGCTTTCAAACCTGGAATACCCTAAAGTAGTGGTTCCTGCAACTTTTATCAGGCAGCAGTCTCCTAAAGGGCTTGTTACAATACAGAGTTTCTGGAACTGGAACATATTCTTCTTAGCAAAGTATCTCAAGAATGGAAGAAAAAGTATCTAGTGTACTCAGTTCTACTATGAAACCAATATATAAGCACCCACACTTCCATATGAAAGGTATAACCCAACTACAGCCCAAGATGAAGGGGAAAGAGGAGGGGGAGCGGAGGGAGAAGGATGAGTGGAGGGAGGACAATGGGTCAGACCACACCTATGGTACATTTTACAGGGGTACGTGTCAGATCTACTAAGTGTAGAATATTAATTTCTTAACACAGTAATTAAGAAATTGCAGTGAAGGGCTATGTTAACCAGTTTGATGTATTTCAAATTGAATATAAAACCAGCACGTTGTATCCTATAAATGCATTAATGTACAAAGCTATGATTTAATAAAAAAAAAATACAGAGTTTCTGATTCAGTAGGTATGGAATGAGGCTTGAGAATTTGCATTCCTAACAAGGTCCCAGGTTATGCTAATGCTGTTGGTCTGAGGATTTGAGAACTACTGCTCTAAAAAAATAGTGGGACATGAGCTTGGTGCCTATAGCTCAGTGGCTAGGGTGCCAGCCACATACACCAGGGCTGCTGGCCCAGGCCTGCTAAACAACAACAACAAAAAATAGCCAGGGATTGTGGCAGGTGCCTATAGTCCCAGCTACTTGGGAGGCTGAGGCAAGAGAATCGCTTAAGCCCAAGAGTTGAGGTTGCTGTGAGCTGTGATGCCATAGCACTCTATCAAGGATGACATAATGAGAGACTCTGCCTCAAAAGAAAAAAAAAAGAATGGTGGGACATGCAAAGGAGGAAATAAGTTATCTTCTGCTTTTGTATTGTGACAGAGCACTTGAAGCAGCAGCAGGCCTCATCCAAAGTGTTGCATGAGAATACAGCAAGTGATCCAGGCCTCAGTGCAGATGGTAAACTAAAAACCCAGATCTTTTCTATCAGTTTCTTAGCATAACATTGTCCTTGGCAGTGCAGTAGTACATTTGGGCAAATGTGACCTTTTGGTCAGGCACAACTCTGCTTCCATTCTGATTCCACCAGTTACTTTTGTTTTTGTTAGAGACAGGTTCTTACTCTGTCACCTGGGCTGGAGGGAAGGGGTGGAATAATATCTCACTATAACCTCAAACTCCTGGGCTTAAGGGATCCTCCAGCCTCAGCCACTCAGGTAGCTGGGACTGCAGACACATGCCACTATACTTTTCTAATTGTCTTGTTTTTTGTAGAGATGGGGTCTCTCTATGTTGCACAGGCTGGTCTCAAACTCCTGGTCTCAGTTGTTCTCATCTAAAAGATGGGGATAATAACTCCTATGTCATGATGCATACAATGCCTCCATGTACCGTGGCTGGTACGTTGTAAAATTCTTAGTAAATATTAGTCTTCTCTCCTTTATAGGACTGCTGGGAGGATGAAATGAGACAGCATATCTAAAATTCTTGGCATACATTAAAGGGTACATCCCTTCCCCTCCCTAATTCCTTCTCTACCCTAATTCCTTCCCTGGGGCTCCTAGTAACATATGAGAACAGCATGGTCTTCCAAAGTAAGTTGGTGCAGTTTGTATTCAGGGTTGCTTGCTTCCCCTTTTATGTGCTCTTGTTTCTTTCCTTTGCTCCCTCTGTCTCTTTTCAGCTTTGGCATAGGCAGTGTATCCTGTAGTTTCATCTGGCACCAAAGAGCTCCCAAGACCCCAGAAGCAGCTGCTGTGAATACAGAGGCCCCATAGCCTACCACCTGGCCCCCTGCTCTCATGGGAAGAGGAGAGCTAGTACATTGTGTGCTTCAGGAACCACTAATTAGCCTTAATTTTTGCACTCCATTTTAAGGAAGGGTTTCTCAATTTTTTTCTTCTTCTAATCATGTTAATTCTTTCAACTGTTTTTAGATAAAAGTCACTTAGAAGAACAAGAAACTAACGGTAATAAAGAAGAGAGTAGTATACTTTGGACCAAAGAAGCTCAGGATCTAGGAGAGGACACAGAGAGGTAATAGAAAAAGCTGAATTTTTAAAAGGATTTTTAAAATTTTATTTGTTTGCATTCATTTTTTCCCTAATATTGACAAATAAGAGGAAGAAAAAATGATCTTTTCTTATACTATCCTAAAAACCTCTATTCCTGAAAGTTTTTTTGTTTTAGAAATTTTTAATTGCAGTGAAACATATATAGCATAAAATTTGCTATTTCGACCATTTTTAAGTATATAGTTCAGTAGCGTCAATAAATATATTCATATTGTTGTATATCCAGTGTCCAGAATATTTTTATTTTATAAAACTGAAACTCTATACCCATTGAATAACTCCACCTACCTCAGCCTCCCAGGGTGCTAGGATTACAGACCTGAGCCACTGCGCCTCGCCTCATGCAAAGAATACGTTGTCTGACTCTTGTTTCTTTTTACTTGGAAAGCAAAACTTTTCTCAGAGACTGTTCCCTTCAGATGGCCACTTATATCCCATTATATCTTATTACATGTATATTTGGAGATGGGTATAAGGAAGACTGGAAACTAAGTTTCTGGATTTCCAGCTATTACAGAAGAGGAGAGCAGAGGGGAATGTTATGAATAACTTTTGGGTAGTAAATCTAGTATCTGTCAAATTCTTCAAGGACTAAATTATTCTGTATACAAGGACAGGAAAAAGAGAGACGTGGAAGGGAGGGTCTGGGAAGTAGAGGAAACTGGGGTACTGTGACCTGACAGGAAAGTAGGGAGATGGCTTTTGGGAGAAAACAAAGAGGCAAAAATGGGGAAGACAAATTTTTTTTCCTGGGAAGTTTTAGAAATGTTTTATGTATGGTGTATGCTGTAACTTTATTCCTCTATCTCCCAAAATACCTTCAGTAAAAATATTATGTCATTATTCAAGCAAAAGAACTGAGGAAGGCCAAATTACCTTCAGTTATATAAATAACTTCTTTGTACATGATCAAAAGTTAGCTACTGTTGTCTCTTGCTTTTCCTTTTTTCTTTTCTTTTTTTTTTTTTTTTTTAGAGACAGAGTTTCACTTTATGGCCCTCGGTAGAGTGCCGTGGCATCATACAGCTCACAGCAACCCCCAACTCCTGGGCTTAGGAGATTTTCTTGCCTCTGCCTCCCGAGTAGCTGGGACTACAGGCGCCCACCACAACGCCTGGCTATTTTTTGGTTGCAGTTCAGCCGGGGCCAGGTTTGAACCCGCCACGCTCAGTATATGGGGCCTGCGCCTTACCGACTGAGCCACAGGTGCCGCCCTGTCTCTTGCTTTTTCAAAAGGGCTGGCAGTGCTGACCACAGATAGATGCTCCACAGACTCTTATTTCAGTGCTATGAATGATCAGTCTAGGTACCAAGCCTGGGTGGAAGATATTTTTTCAGATGGGTAGGACTTTTGAAGTCTTCTTTAAACTCTCTACTCTGCATATTCTAGCCTCAGAGGTAATTCTTAGAAGAACATGTAGGGAAGTATGGATAATCCTAGCCTCAGGTGGAAACTGAGTTGAGGATCTACAAGTGAGACAGAGTCTAACATTGGACTTTGGGAGGAAGTGATCTCATGAGAGCTGAGTCTTTTGGTCAGAGGACTAAAGGACTGTTTTGGTGCATTTAAATCAGATCTAAGTGACCTAGACACCATCTTACCAAGCTTTCATTCTCTCAGATGTACAGTCAAAGCACAGGTGCCTTCCTACTGTAAAATGTGTTGTGCATCCTTATCAACATTCTCTTCACTTGTCCTCATTCTCTTCACTTGTCCTTGGACAGAGCTCATTCTTCTCTGGATGAGGACCTGGAAAGATGGCTGCAGCCACCTGAGCAGACCTTGGAGCTACAGGACCTCCCCATGGGCTCTACAAGGTTATTAGTCCCCATTAGGGGATCATTTTCTTGTTTTCCAGGACATGGGGCTAGGTTTTAGACTTCTTGGGGAGTGACTGTCTGCTAATGGCATTACATTGCTGTAGATAAGCCAGGCCTGACTCCATCTGTGTGTACTCTAGAGCTTGCCCCTTTTCCTCCAGCCACCCATAGTGCCCAAGATACTGATTAGCAGAGATTGACGTCAGGAGAGAGACAAGCCTCTTAAGATTGCTGTATCTTGGCCCTGCCTCTGTCAACCTTTTCATTAGCTATTTGAATTAAATCAGAAAAGACATGCTTATTAAATTTTTAGATAGTACAGATCTGGGGAGGAAGGCTAACATGATGGGTGATAGACTTAGAGTACAAAATGGTCTTGACAGGTACTGTTAGAGGCTTTAAAAGATAAAGGTAAAAGATCCAAAAAGTTTTAGATCCAAAATTATAGAATGGTAGAGACCTGATCTAATTGGAGATTTTTTTTTTTGAGACACAGTCTCACTCTATAGCCCAGGATAAAATGCAGTAGTGTCATAATAGCTCAGTGCAACCTCAAACTCCTAGTTGTAAGCAGTGCTCCTGCTTCAGCCTCTCAAGTAGCTGGGACTATAAACACATGCTGCCACGCCCAGCTGATTTTTCTATTTTTCGTAGAGATGGGGTCTTGCTTTTGTTCAGGCTGGTCATGAATTTCTGACCACACGCAATCCTCCTGCTTTGGCCTCCACAGTATTAGGATTATATGCATGAGGCACCATGCCCATCTGAAATTGGAGAATTTTTTTTTTTTTTTTTTTGTAGAGACAGAGTCTCACTTTATGGCCCTCGGTAGAGTGCTGTGGCCTCACACAGCTCACAGCAACCTCCAACTCCTGGGCTTAAGCGATTCTCTTGCCTCAGCCTCCTGAGTAGCTGGGACTACAGGCGCCCGCCACAACGCCCGGCTATTTTTTGGTTGCAGTTTGGCCGGGGCCGGGTTTGAACCCGCCACCCTTGGTATATGGGGCTGGCGCCCTACCGACTGAGCCACAGGCGCCGCCCTGAAATTGGAGAATTTTTATGATCAGAAGCTCCTGTTCTAATTTCATTGAAGCAGGAAGTATGTCTTATTTGAATATGCCCGGCACTTAGTATACATCTTGAGACATGGCAAGAATTCAAGAAATTCTTCCTGAAGAAGGCATGGATGATGACTCAGGCCTCAATTTGATAAAGTTACTTAAAGGTCAATCCAGCCATAATGCTTGATAGATAAAAATATACTGTCCAGATAAAGTAATGTGTGAAACAAGTAATGTGCTGCTTAGAGGACTCCTAGGACATAATGCGGAGCTCCTTTCTTGGGTGTCACATTTTAAAAGGGATATTAACAAACACAAGAGGGTGGCCACAGAATAGTCAGAGGTCTGGAAATCATGTCATATGAGAACAGCTGAAGGAGCTGGGGGACCTTAGCCTGAGAAGAGCAGATGGAGTGGAGAATTTGATAGCTGTCCTGAAATACCTAAAATATTGTAAAGTTAAGAGTCAGCTTACTTGCTTCTGCTGCAAAGGACAGAGTTAGTGACTAAAAATTGCAGAGTAACAGAATTTTATTCAGTGAAGCACAGACTTTCTAATAGCTGCAGCAATCTGATAGGGAAAATTGTTACCTTTCTGTGACAATGGTTATTGCTCCTTAAGTAGAAGCTGGATGAGTGTCTGGTTTTGGACATTTGGACAGAAGTAAACTATAACTCAAAGGCCTCCTTCAGCTCTTGAGCCTATGTTTCTATTAGTGGTGAAAAGTTAGGAGAGAAAAAAAATCCCTTTTCTCTGTAGGTGGAGAGAAAATCCCTTTTCTCTCTCTCATTTTATGTATTTTGTTTTGACTGTGTACCAAATGGAAACAGAAGAATCCCTAAACAGTGTTATTTGGGTATGCCTAACAATTATTAAGCACTGACAAAAAGCCAAGCACTGTGCTAGGGGCTGGAGATGCCACAAAGTGGGATAGATGGCTCTGCCCTTAAGGAGCTTCTCATTGAGTGAGGGAGATGGTTTCTGCTGACTAGTTTGACAAACGTGCTCTAAAATTGTGAGATATGTGTGTGTAGCTGGGACTACAGGCACCCGCCACAATGCCCAGCTGTTTTCTGTTGCAGTTATCATTGTTGCTTAGCTGGCCCGGGGCCAGGTTCAAACCCACCAGCCTCGGTATATATGGCAGGCACCATAAAGTGCTATGTGCACTGAGCCAGATTGTGAGATATTTTAATTACTTAGATATTTATTTCAGAGAGATGTTTAGGAAATAAAGATAAGGTGATAAAATAAATGATGGTTTTGGAAAGATGCCAGTTACAACATAAGTAAAAAGCTTTTATTTCTTTGAGTTAATATAGCATAGTGATTGAAAACAGTCTCAGGCAGACAGCTCTAGGACTTACTAGGTGTGTAATTTAACTCTTTGTGCCTCCATTTCCTCATCACTGAATGAGGGAATGAGGATGGATGGTTGTGATCATGAGAATTATGAATTAAAATATGTACCACAGTTCTTAAACCAGTGCCTGGCCCATAGGAAACACTCCATTAGCGTTAGCTATTTTGTTTCTTGTGGAGTGCTGGCCAGTTTCCCTGGCCATTATGCTTGTGGTTTGATGCTCCAAATCATTGTTATTAAAGGGAAACAAATACCAAGGATCAAGAAGTTGGTGAAAAGAAGAGAAAAAGGGAAGAAAGCATCAAGCCAGAGAGAAGGAAATCAGAGTGCTTTTTAGGGACTTCTGAAGAAGGTATGAATGATTGTTTATACATATGTAATCTACAGTCCTTGGGCTTTGATGAGCATCAAAGTTGTTTAGAAATGTTTCCCAGATGCTATATATAATTTTCCTACCTTTGATAATTTATTTTTTCCTGCAGTTCAGCCCAGGTTTTCTGTTAATTGCTAAGCATAGCTTCATCACAAAGCAGTAATAACATACAATTCTATTTATAAAGCAGACTTTCACCCAGTCTCTTCATCATTATCTTGCACATTGGAAATATGTTTTGCTTCTAATTGTCTAACATCTTCAAAAGAATTTTAAATTTAACTCATAGATGCTGGAGAATTCAATGAGAAATCATATTTTATGGAATTTCAATGGGATCTATAAGTATTTTGAAAGCTATAAGTTAACCTTAATTTCTTTTCTTTTTTTTTTTTTTTTTGAGACAGAGTCTCACTTTGTCACCCTGGGTAGAGTGCTGTGGTGTCATAGCTCACAGCAACCTCAAACTCTTGGTCTCAAGTGATTCTTTTGCCTCAGCCTCCCTAGTAGCTGGGACTGCAGGCACCCACCACAATGCCTGGCTATTTTTTTATTTGTTGTTTAGCAGGCCTGGGCCTGGTTCGAACCCACCAGCCCTGGTGCATGTGGCCAGCGCCCTAACCACTGTTGAGCTAGTTAACCTTAATTTCAAAACTAAGATGGTATTTTAAGGTTTCTGGTATGCCATTGGAAATGATGCCCTCCTATATTTAAGTTCCTCCTACTTAGAAAGTAAGATATTAACTCTTTCAGATCATCTGGTATCCCTTTCATCCCTTCTCAAGTTCCTTCTCCTTTGTCTGCTCTGCTTGTGCCTTAGGATGTCCACCCTAGTGGACATCTCCTGGGCTTCCTGTTGCCCAGGGGGAGGCTGCAGCAGCCTAGAGGATTGGAGAGAGGTTGGGTTATTACTTCCCCTCCTTGCCTTGTACCTGGTAGAGGTGGTGTCACTTCACAACTCAGCTTCTATAATGCAGTCCGTTCTCCTCTTTTCTAGCTCTCACTAGGTTCCAGTAACTGACCCCTCATCCTCAATCCTCAGTCCCTTCAGACTTAAGCTTCCTGCTGCTGCTAGTCACTGGATACCTTGCCCTTCCTTATTTGTTCCCTTAACTCTTAACTAAACCTCTGTATACAGTCACTTCATTAAGGAATCTTTATTTGAACCATCCACGGGTACATTCTGTTTCCTCCAGTACCTTGACTGGCACAGGGCTGAGGGTGTATGGGCAGTTAGCTAGTATTGAGTTCACTGAGACGATAATGCAGGGATTTTGTGAATTAGTATCATCAGTCTCTATTGCTATGGCAGAGAACTGTAGAATGTTAGGAGGGGAGGCCCATTAACTGTGTTTTTAGAAAGATTCTCTCTTGGGCGGCACCTGTGGCTCAGTCGGTAGGGCACCGGCCCCATATACTGAGGGTGGCGGGTTCAAACCCGGCCTCGGCCGAATTACAACAAAAAAATAGCCGGGTATTGTGGCGGGTACCTGTAGTCCCAGCTACTCGGGAGGCTGAGGCAAGAGAATCGCTTTAAGCCCAGGAGTTGGAGGTTGCTGTGAGCTGTGTGATGCCATGGCACTCTACTGAGGGCCATAAAGTGAAACTCTTGTCTCTACAAAAAAAAAAAAAAAAAAGAAAGAAAGATTCTATCTCTAGAATAGGCAAAAAACTGTTGTAGGTTGTAGAGAGAGCACTAATATGAATTCTGAATACCCTTTGACTTAGAAGGTAATCAGGTTTATTTTTCCCTCTTATATTTCATTCAGATGAACTAAAACCCTGTTTTTGGAAGCGACTGGGTTGGTCGGAACCATCCAGGTAATGAGATGTCACATGTTTGTAGGTCAAAGTTGACCGTTTATAGACAACATGAGCAGACTTAAAACATTTACCAGTGTCTCAATAAACATTAAGACAAAGACTTGAATTCAGGCAAAACTGCTCAATTTTTAAAAGATTAATGGTTACATTTAATTAAAATATAAGGTGATCTCACCCAACAGGCACAATTTAAGGGTATATGGCACACCTCTTGTGTAGAAGGGCCCAACTACAGCTTGGACTCTACCTAACAAACAGAAACAGTGTAACCTAATCATTTTTACTCTCATGTTACTCTGAAATTTTAAAAAATATGAGATGAAATTAATGCCAACTTTGATTACGTAAGTGATAGATGCAGCCCACGAACAATTTTTATATGGAGGGAATGCAGGAGATGCTTTCATGATCCACTTTTGATCATAATCCCTCTTGATTATAAAGATGAAAATCCCCTTCCTTTGAATTCAATTGAACAGAAAGAGGATGTTTATGTTTTTGAGAAATATACATACCAACTTGCAACTCCCTTTTTTGTTCTTTAAAAACATGTGCACAGGATAATCGTGCTGGATCAGAGTGACTTGTCAGACTGACTGGAACTGGATCGTAGATAGACTCCTGGCCTGGGTTTGAATGTCCTGGTTGTGAGCTCCTCTCTTTGTCGGCTTCAGTTGCTGTCAGGGCAGCAGGTACAGGTCTTAAAGACATATGGTTCAACCTTGTGTGTTGGCAGCACATTCAACCATTTGTTTTCAGTTAAGTTTCTGAAAGTGAGAGATAGTTTTGTTTGCAAATTTTTTTTTGATATGCCCTGAATGGCTTTTGGTTTTGTTGATGTAAATTTTTGAAAACTTTTAAGTCCTGTTATATAATAAAATGTTTGCTTTTAATATCTGTGAAGTTTCAGCTGTGAAAGATGTATTTCTGTGTTTGAGTTGTTGGGAGTTGGGGAGAGAACTGCCACCCAATGAGGCCTCAATTTCTGTCATAAAGTTTGACAAATAGGTCGTTACTGCTACCATTCATTGTATAAACTGGCTGAAGTCATCCATGTTTTTTTTTTTGAGACAGAGGCTCATGTTGTTGCCCTTGGGAGAGTGCTGTGGCATCATAGCTCACAACAACCTCAAATTCCTGGGCTCAAGTGATTCTCTTGCTTCTGTCTCCTGAGTAGCTGGGAATATAGGTGCCCACCACAACCCCTGGCTATCTTTTAGAAATGGGGTCTTGCTCTTGCTCAGGCTGGTCTTGAAGTTGTGAACTCAAGCAATCCACTTGCCTCGGCCTCCCAGAGTGCTAGGATTACAGTTGTGAGCCACTGTGCCTGGCCTGTTTCCTTCCTCCTTCCCTCCCTCCCTTCCCTTTTTCTTTTTTTTTTTTTGAGACAGAGTCTCACTGTGTCACTCTCAGTAGTGTCGTGGCATCACAGCTCACAGCAGCCTCAAACTCTTGGGCTCAAGTGATTCTCCTGCCTCAGCCTCCCAAGTAGCTGGGACTATAGGTGCCCACCACAATGCCCAACTATTTTTAGAGACAGAGTCTCACTCTTCAGGCTGGTCTCGAATCTGTGAGCTCAGACACTCCACCTGCTTCAGCCTCCCAGAGGGCTAGGATTACAGGCGTGATCCACCGGGCCTGGCCATCCATGTTTATAACATAAATACCACCTGTCCACGTGGCTGGGATAGCCATCCTCCCATTCCAGCTAGAATCGGTTTACAGTTCTGGTAGCAATAAAATCCTAAGATATTTTGAAAATTTGAAGGTAAACAGACATTATCTTCATATATTTTGGATTGTATACCTCACATCATTAATGTGTTGGGGTAATGACCTCGTAGTAATACTAAGATCATAACATTGTCTCTAATTTAGCCTGTTGTAACTACTGGCCACAACAGGCATACAATCCAAAATATGTGACGTGTGGATTTGGCCAGTAGTGAGCTATGGTGCCACAATACTCTACTGAGGGCGGCAAAGTGAGACTCTGTTTCAAAAAACTAGGCTAGATCAGATTTATATAATTTTTCTACCTCCAATTTGAAGTTTTCACCTATAAATAAAAACCTTTTCTTGGAAACTATGTGCTGTTGTACAGTATTAGCCAACTGACATTTTATTCTTTCTCAGTGAGTAAGTAGTAAACATTTTTTTTTTTTTGTAGAGACAGAGTCTCACTGTACCGCCCTCGGGTAGAGTGCCGTGGCGTCACACGGCTCACAGCAACCTCTAACTCTTGGGCTTACACGATTCTCTTGCCTCAGCCTCCCGAGCAGCTGGGACTACAGGCGCGCGCCACAACGCCCGGCTATTTTTTTGTTGTTGTTGCAGTTTGGCCGGGGCTGGGTTTGAACCCGCCACCCTCGGCATATGGGGCCGGCGCCCTACTCACTGAGCCACAGGCGCTGCCCAGTAGTAAACATTTTTTTAATGAAAACTGAATAATTTTACCCTGCATGGATAAAATGTATTGATCTATTTGGCTATTTTAAAGTAAGGAAACAGGCCAGGTGCTGTGGTGCACACCTATAATCCTAGCACTGTGGGAGGCCAAGGCGGGTGGATTGCTTGAGCTTTAAGTTCAAGACCAGCCTGAGCAAGAGCAAGACCCCATCTCTAAAAAATAGCTGGGGGTTATAGTGGGCATCTATAGTCCCAGCTACTTGGGAGGCTGAGGCAAGTGAATTGCTTGAGCCTAGGAGGTTGAGGCTGCTGTGAGCTATGATGCCACGGTATTCTACCCAGGGGGACAAAGGGGAACTCAGTCTCTAAATAAATAAATAAATGAAGAAGGAAAGAAAAGAAAGAAAGAAAGAAAACAGTTGCTTGCCATTGACAACCAGATAAACAAATTAATTTTATAAATAATAACTTTGTATTATTTGTAAAGCACTCTGGGAATCCTAGATGGGCAGGTTGCTTGAGCTCAGGAATTTGAGACTGGCTTAAGCAAGATTGAGACACTGTCTTTAAAAATAGCTGGGTGTTGTGGTGGGTGACTATAGTCGCAGGTACTTGGGAGGCTGAGGCAAGAAGATCAGTTGAGCCCAAGAGTTTGAGGTTGCTGTGAGCCGTGATGCCACAGCACTCTACCCAGGGTGACAGAGTGAGATTCTGTCCCAAGGAAAAAGAAAAAAAAAAAAGAAAGAAACAAAAAAAGCTAAACATAGGGCGGCGCCTGTGGCTCAGTCGGTAAGGTGTCGGTCCCATATACCAAGGGTGGCGGGTTCAAACCCTGCCCCGGCCAAACTGCAACCAAAAAATAGCCGGGCGTTGTGGCGGTCGCCTGCAGTCCCAGCTACTTGGGAGGCTGAGGCAGGAGAATCGCTTAAGCCCAGGAGTTGGAGGTTGCTGTGAGCTGTGTAACGCCACAGCACTCTACCGAGGGCCATAAAGTGAGACTCTGTCTCTACAAAAAAAAAAAAAAAAAAAGCTAAACATATATAAAAATATAAGGACTATAATAGTAGATGTATTATGATACATGATAAATTATTGTCCCATTATCTGTTAGTGTTCATAAATGATACAGGCCCTATACAAACTCCTGCTGATAAGGACTGTAATCTCCTATATACAGAGTTGACTCTTTCTGGTCAGTGACTGTGTAATATTGGCCAATATTAATAATAATAATGTTGGCAGATACTGTTCGTTGGTTATAGAACAACCATTAAGTGCCGATTACTTTATATACATTAATCCTTTTCTTGCGCATAGCAGTCCTAGTATTTTTTTTTTAGTATGTTCTCCCACTCTCATTAGCTATTTCAGTGTTCTAACCCTCCCCTTTCATCAACACTCAACAGATGACTTTATTTCCAACTTTACAGAAAAAATAGAAGCCATCACATGGGAACTAACTCGGCTTCTCATCACCAAAACTACTAACATGACCATATCTCTCTCTAGATGAATATGGTTGTAGGTGAAGCAGTCTTCCTTAACTAGAGATGGACCTGTTCCACATCTATTATTTCCACTTTCCCTCCTGTCCTAGGCCAGTATCATTTTTTTTGTCGACTTAGGACTATTTTTCCCAGGTTATCTTCTATTTCAGCAGCTTCAACCCCTTCTTTTTATATATATATATATATATATTAAACTGTGTTAGTTTTTTATTGTTGTTGCAGTTTGGCCGGGGCTAGGTTTGAACACACCACCCTCAGTATATGGGGCTGGCGCCCTACCCACTGAGCAACAGGCACCTGCCTCAACCCCTTCTTTATGAGCTTTTTATCAGCATTAACACCCTTGGATTTTCCTATCTTTATAAAGTATTCCCTGGATCTCTCCTCCCTTTTGGCTCCCGTGTCATCACTTTCCTCCCACGCACTGCAGTTATATAGTTGCCTCCACCTATCTTTAGTGCCTGATCTCCCACTCACTCCTCAATGCACTAGAATCTGAATTATTCTTCTAACATTTGTTAGCAGTCACTAAGGTCATCTGCGACTTTCATGTACCTGAATCCCATGGACACTTTGGCCTCATTATCATTTTTCACTCTCTTAGGCTATTTTGTTGGTTTTCCTTCTGTCTTTCTGGCTACTTCACCTCAGCCTCCTAAAGAGACTCTGACCTCTATCTTTTCTCACTTCACGTTCTCCTCCTAAAAGACCTTCACTCTCATGACTTCAATTAGCATGGGACTGACAACTCCCAGATTTATGAGTCTAGATCTAGACTTCTCCCCTGAGCTCATATGACTACCCATATAGTCAATGTCTCCACTTGGATGTCCTTCAGGCATCTTGCTGACATATCCAGAACTAAACACATAGTCTTAACCTCCTCTACCTCCAGCATTTCCCCTTACAATCAGTTATTGTCCAGTCAGCCACTCAAACCAGAAACCCAGGAGCCATCTTTGACTCTCACCCCATTCCTTTACACTTTACATCAAAAAATCAATCATTAGCCAGGGGGCATGTGCCTGTAGTCCCAGCTACTAAGGAGGCCTCAAAAATACATGTCTCTTTTATCCACCTTTTCTCCATTTCAGTTGCCACTACCCTCCCTCATTCACACTACTAGTAACTCTTATTTGAGTTGTTACAATAGCCTCCTTAAGTGGCGTCTTCCATATGATCCCACACTCAATGTATCTTTTTGAATGATTCTGTGTGCCAGGCACTGCTGTCAGTGCCAGAGCAACAGTGACCAAAGCAGAGCCTCAGCAGTCCTGTAGCTAAATAAATAAATAGGTCACCATAGCAAATGCTATGAAGAAAATAAATAGGCTTAGATGATAATGAGGGGTGGGGGCAACTTATCATTGGGTAGGGCATTCAAGGGAAAGCTGCCCCAAAGAAGTGACCTTTGATTGGCATGGTAAGAAAAACCCAGTCTTACGACTTTGGGGGAATGAGCATCCCAGCAAGGGGAAGAGCAAATTGCAAAGGCTCCATGGGAAACAACCAAACTGAAACAGTAAAATGCCAGTGTGGTTGGAGCAGAGTAATGTGTGGAGAGACTGGAGAGAAAGTGAGGCTAGAGGCTGAGCAAGGAGTTATAGGCCACAGTAAAAAGTGGAAGTCCAGGGCGGCGCCTGTGGCTCAGTCGGTAAGGCGCCGGCCCCATATACCGAGGGTGGTGGGTTCAAACCCGGCTCCGGCTGAACTGCAACCAAAAAATAGCCGGGCATTGTGGCGGGCGCCTGTAGTCCTAGCTACTCGGGAGGCTGAGGCAGGAGAATCGCTTGGGCCCAGGAGTTGGTGGTTGCTGTGAGCTGTATGATGCCATGGCACTCTACCAAGGGCCATAAAGTGAAACTCTGTCTCTAAAAAAAAAAAAAGTTGAAATCCATGGCTCAGCGCCGCCTGTAGCTTAAGCGGCTAAGGCGCCAGCCACATACACCAGAGCTGATGGGTTTGAATCCAGCCCAGGCCTGCCAAACAACAATGACACTACAACCAAAAAATAGCCGGGTGCTCAGGAGGCTGAGGCAAGAGAATCGCTTAAGCCCAGGAGTTGGAGGTTGTTGTGAGCTGTGTGATGCCATGGCACTCTACCGAGGGCCATAAAGTGAAACTCTGTCTCTACAAAAAAAAAAAAATAGCCGGGTGTTGTGGTGAGCGCCTGTACTCCCAGCTGCTTGGGAGGCTGAGGCAAGAGAATCAGTTGAGCCCAAGAGTTTGAGGTTGCTGTGAGCTAGGATGCTACAGCGCTCTACTGAGGGTGACAAAGTGAGACTGTCTCAAAAATAAAAAAAAAAAAGGTGGCACATGGGCTTATGGGCTTTAAAAAGCTCTCCAGGTTACATATTCTAATGTGCAGCCAGGATTTATAACTATTGTCCTAAGGAGAAAATGGGACTGAACACAATGATGTATTTTTATAAAAACGTTTATTGCAGTATTGTTTATAATATCAAAAGATTAGAAATGACCCAAATAAGCTGGGCAAGGTAGCAAGTGCTTGTAGTCCTAGTGCCTGTAGTTCTGTAGTCCCAGCTACTCAGGAGACTGAGGCAGGAGGATCATTTGAGCCCAGGAGTTTAAGGCTGTAATGGGCAATGATCGCACCTGTAAATAGCCACTACACTCTAGAATTGACAGCATGGGGGGAAAAAAATCCTAATGTTGGGCAGTGCCTGTGGCTCAAAGGAGTAGGGCGCCCGCCCCATATACTGGAGGTGGCAGTTTGAAACCCAGCCCTGGCCAAAAACTGCAAAAAAAAACCAAACAAACAAAAAACCCTAATGTTCAGCAAAAAAGGACTGGTTGAAAAAATTACAGAACAAGCATAAATAGATTAATTAGAAATTATGCCATAAATAAAGATTTATTGACACAGAAATATGTCCATGATGCATTATGGAATAATGCTAGCAGGTTTATAATAGGACCCTATTTATGTAAATTTATAATTGTCCACATATGGCAAATACATAGCAAGATACCTGGAAAAATGCTTATTAAAATAGTAAAGTAGGCTCAGCTCCTGTAGCTCAGTGGTTAGGGTACTGACCACATGCACCAGGGCTGGTGGGTTCTAACCCAGCCCAGGCTTGCTAAACAATATGACAACTGCAACCAAAAATAGCTGGGTGTTGTGGTGGGCACCTGTAATCCCAGCTACTTGGGAGGCTGAGGCAAGAGAAGTGCTTAAGCCCAAGAGTTTGAGGTTGCTGTGACACCACAGCACTCTGGCTGGCTTACCCTCGTGCTGTATACCTCATGGAGCCTGAGATAAGAGGGTGACTCTGTCTCAAAATAAATAAATAAAATAAAATAGTAAAGTAGTCCTGTCAGGTAATTTTAACTTTTTTTTTTTTTTTTTTTTGAGACAGAGCCTCAAGCTGTTGCCCTGGGTAGATTGCTGTGGCGTCACAGCTCACAGCAACCTCCAACTCCTGGGCTTAAGCCATTCTCTTGCCTCAGCCTCCCAAGTAGCTGGGACTACAGGCGCTCGCCACAATGCCCGGTTATTTTTTTGTTGTAGTTGTCATTGTTTGGCAGGCCTGGGCTGGATTCGAACCCTACCAGCTCTGGTATATGTGGCTGGCACCTTAGCCGCTTAAGCTACAGGTGCTGAGCCAATTTTAACTTTTTATAGTTCTTTGTAAAACTGCTTTCATTTGGGGGATTAGAAAGTGATTAGAAATATTTAAAAGTCAAATCATCTGGGCACAGTGGCATACACTCGTAGTCTCAACTATTCAAGACACTTGAGTCAGAAAGATCATTTGAATCCAGCCTGGGCAATATAGTGAGACCCAATATAAAAATAAATAAGTAAAATAAACTCAATGGGAGGGAGGGCTATAGAATGTTATAACTAAATAGCTATAAACCTCGCCAATTTTATTGTAGCTCATTTGAAGAAAACTGTTCAATAAAAAATAATGAACAGTTATTTTCATAACTCAGCACCTGCGGATCAAGCCGCTAAGGCGCCAGCCACATACATCTGAGCTGGCGGGTTCAAATGCAGCCTGGGCCCGCCAAAACAACAATGATGGCTGCAACCAAAAAATAGCCAGGCATTGTGGCAGATGCCTGTAATCCCAGCTACTTGGGAGGCTGAGGCAGGAGAATCGCTTGAGCCCAGGAGTTGGAGGTTGCTGTGAGCTGTGATGCCATGGCACTCTACCCAGGGTGCCAGCTTGAGGTTCTGTCTCAAAATAATAACAATAACAATAATAATAATGGAATAGGGACGGGAAAAGCTGGATGGCTGACCAGAAACACCAATTGCCTGACTGTCTTCATAAAGAAGGAAAAGTTTTAGATGAAATAGATAAAACTAAAAACAAATACAGGTGTAATTCTGAGGGAAAAGTACCAGTAAGAAATCCCACAATTCCACGGGAAGAAGTTGCAGAACAGAACAAGAAAGAGCAGGATATTGGCAGAAGATGACCGGGAGAGACTTGTAGCAGCAAGAAGGTAGGTGGAGGAGTTTGCTTCTCCCTCCCCCACATCTCTAGTAGTGGGCTCCCAAGCCACTGGAGAAACTTTCTGCCCATGTGAGCCCATAGGCTGCTGCCAGTGGTCTGGGAACTAATTATAAACAGGGCACAAGGCTCCCAGCCCCACTGGAGCACTTCCTACTCTTGCAGACCTGAGCCAGGACAGCAGGCACCATATAGGTTCTCCATGTTCCTTGTGTTTTTTTTCCTTCCCGGGGTGCTTCAACTACTCAGGTTTCTCCCTGTTCTTTTCTTTCCACATAGGTATTTCTCAACTCCAGCCCAGACTGCAGGATCCACAGTGGTCCAGCAGATCCCAAGTGATTTCTATGACTGTGGGTCCTGGACATTCAGGGCAGATGCCCTCCTGCCTGACTGCTCTTGCTTATTTTCTCCCATACAGACTCTTTTTTGGTCCTTACCCTTCCTCACCTATGGTAGCTGATAGACAACTAAGCCAAAACTCTGAGGTTTCCATAGAGTGTGGAACTCAGGCCTTTCCTCTCTGCCCTGGAGTGGGCTGAAGTGTACTCAGACTGTGACTGCAGCTGGCTGGCTTACCCTGGTGCTGTATGCCTGGTAGCTCCCCTGGAGCCAGGCAGGCTCTGAAGTGGTGGGACATGGAGCCTGCTCAGGCACCCTGTGGGAGATTTGGGATGGGTGCACCTCCCTGGCATAGTCTGGGATTAACCTACTGGGTCTGGGGAGGTGAGGGAACCTGGTGGAGAGATCAGTGGAGAGTGTGTGGTGTTGGTCCTGGCTATGACCTGCTCACGGGGAATCCCTTCCCCCACAGGAGGGCTGCACTCTTGGCTTGGTTGGGATCATGGGCAGGAACCTCCTAGCCCACAGTATAGTCGCAGGGGAACTCAGCTTGTCTGGGATCCAGCCTTCTAGGGATTATTGGGGGAAATTGTGGAGCAGGACACAGGGAGAAGAGTGAGGCTCTGAAGGCTTACAGAGGTAGCCTGTGAACTGCAGAGACCTGACTCTATAAATAGACTCTCTGGCTGAGCAGGTCCACTTCGGCCTCTCTCTAGCAGGGCTCTACCAGAAACTGGCAGCAGACCTTTAATCTCTATCACATCAGCCAACCCACCACCCACTACCCAGGGCATCAGTGAGCTTCTCCTGAGTGACTGGAACCAATCCAGGAACCAGAAACAGCATGTAACTTGTTCCTTCCTACAGATGCCACCTACTGACAGGGAGGCTTAAGCAACCTAGCCACGAATTGCCTTCCTCCTCCCCACACTCTGGTGGTCATGGAAATCAAGAAACCCCCTGGGAGCTACAGGGTTTCTCTCCCAAAGCTTGGGGCACTTAAATTCTCCATCAAGGTGACCAGAGTCTACCATGGACACCAAAGAACATCTCAGCAGCTGCCTTGCTAACACAAACATCAGCCAATAACCAAAGCAACCACAACATAGACCCTCAAAACTTGAGTCTTCCAACTCAAACAGGGTGTGAGTGACTCACAACTCACAACTACCACCCACCATCACTGAGAGGGCATTTCAATCTCAGGAGAAGAAGAAGATCAAAGGGAAGGAGGAAGAGCAGTAAGTGAGGGAAGGAAATAAAGAATAAGAAACCACACACAGGGAAAATCCAACAAAAATCACTGGCAATGTGAAGAATCAGATTGACTCACAATCAATCTGTGGGATCACAATGTAGCTACCTTAGAAGATCCTAACTATAAAGAAATGGTAGAAATAACAAATGGATTTCAGAGTATGAATGCAAAAAACAATGAAGGGAATTGAAGGAAAAGTAGAAAACCAACAAAAGGAAACCCAAAAAGTGACCCAAGAATTTAACAAAAGATAAGACAAAGTCTCCAAAGATCTGGACAAAATTAGAAAGAATATAATAGAGCTTAAAGAAATGAAGGAGTCATTTAGGGAGTTTCAAAACATAGTAGAAAGTTTCAAGCACAGAGAAGAAAGAACCTTAGAGCATCTTGATTCAAGTGATCCTTCTGCCTCAGCCTCCCAAGTAGTTGGGACGATAGGCACCTGCCACAACATCTGGATAATTTTTCTATTTTTAGTAGAGTCAGGGTCTCACTCTTGATCAGGCTGGTCTTCAACTCCTGACTTCAAGCAATCCTCCCACCTTGGCCTTGACCTAGAGTGCTAGGATTACAGACAGGCATGAGCCACTGTACCTGGCTGGAAGACAAGACTCTTGAATTTACCCCAGTCATTTAAAGACGAAAAGAAGAGAGTAAAAAAAGAGCAATCTCTTAGAGAATTATGGGACTACACAAAGTGTATAAACATACAAATTATAGATATCCCCCCAAAAGAAGACAATCTCAATGGCAAGGAAGCTCTAGCTAATGATACTATAACTGAAAATTTCTGAAGTATTGCCAAGGATTTAGACAGCCAACTACTGGATGATATCTAAGCCCAGTTGATTTAATTCAGACAGAGCTTCTTCTAGATACATAGTAATTAACCTGGTCAAAGTCAAAATGAAAGAAAAAAATTCTGGAAACAGTTATAAGTAGTGTCTGATCTAGAAGGGCAAACCCATCAGGGTGACATCTGACTTCTCTATCGAAACTTTACCAGATGGAAGGGAGGGGGCCTCCATCTTCAGTTTTCTCAGACAAAACAATTGCCAGCCTAGGATTCCCTATCTACAAAACTAAGTGTCATATTCAGTGAAGAAATTAAATCTTTAACTGGCAGGCAAACATTGAGAAAATCTGTCATTAACAATACTAATTCTGCAGGAAGTACTCAGACCAATACTTTACATCAGCACAATGGACAACCAGCAAAGTAAGACACCCAAAGTGATAAAACAAGGTTACAAACCGCTACACAACAAGTTAAATAGAAATTCACCCTACATGTCAATTCTCTCAATAAATGGAAATGGTTGGAATTCCCCACTGAAGAGGCACAGGCTGGTTGATTAAAAGAACACTTAAGAAAATAAGAATAGCTAGGACATTTGTTAAACTGATAGAAGTAGGACAAACCCACAGCCGTTATCATATTGAATAGAGAAAAACTGAAAGCATTTATCCTTTTAGAACTGGAACCAAATAAGGATGCCCACTATTTAGCATAGTGCTGGAAGTTCTAGCCAATGTGATCAGTCAAGAGAAGGATATCAAGGGTATCCAAATAGGGACAGAAGAGGTAAAACTATCACTCTTTGCTGATTATATGATCTTTTTTTTTTTAGGGGAGAGTGCGAATGCAGTCCCCCACTACCACAAATTATGTAGTCTAATTTCCCACATTTGGGGAAATTGCAGGGGTTAGCACATCCAGAGTGTAATGGATAAGCCTCGCCCTGGGAAAACCACCTTCGTGATCATGGTATCTCCCCTGCCAGGTAAATATGATGATATGGTCTTATACTTAGAAAATCCCAAGGACTCAACCATTAAGACTCTGGGAAGTCATCAAGAAATACAGTAACATCTCAGGATATAAAATTAGTGTTCACAAATCAGTAGCCTTCATATACACCAATAATAGGCAAGCTGAAAATAAAATCAAAGAAATAATACCTTTCACAGTAGCATCAAAGAAAATGAAATACCTTGGGATATACTTAACAAAGGATGCAAAGGATCTCTACAGAGAAATATGAAACACTGAAAAAAGAAATAGCAGAGGTTGTTAACAGATGGAAAACATACCACGCTCAACATTGTTAAAATGTCTATACTACCCAAAGTAATCTATAGATCTAATGCAATCTCCATTAAAATTTTAATGTTGTACCTTGAAGATTTTGAAAAAACAGTTCTATGTTTCATATGGAACCAGAAAAATACTCCAAATAGCCAATGCAATTCCACAAAATAAGAACACATCTGGAGGCATCATGTTACCCAACTTCAGGTTATACTACAAAGCCTTAGTGATCAAAACAACATGGTACTGACATAAAAAGCGAGACATAGCTCTGTGGAACAGAATAGAGAACCTAGAGATGAAACCAGCTTCATATTGCCATCTGATCTTTGATAAAAGAAACAAAAGCATACAGTGGGGAAAAGAATCCATGTTTAATGGTGCTAGGAGAATTGGTTAATCACATGTAAAAGACAGCATAGACCCTATCCTTTCACCACTTACGAAAATTAACTCATGATGGATAAGAGTTAAATCTAAAACACGAAATTAATAAAGTCGGCCTCTGGAAAGAATTTGTGAAGAAGACCCGCTAGCAATTGCAACAACGCAAAAATATATGTGACCTGATCAAGTTAAAAAGTTTCTGCACAGCTAAGGGCACACACAATCAACATAGCAAAAAGAAAACATTCAGAGTGGAAGAAGATATTTGCATGCCATGAATCCTACAAAGGGCTAATTGCCAGAATCTACAAAGAACTCAACCAAATTAAAAAGAGCAAACAACTCCATTTAAAAACTGAGCAAGAGAAGTAAACAGAATCTTTTCTCATGAGGACAGACAAATGGCCAAAAAACACATGAAAAATGCTTGTTCCTAATTATCAGAGAAATGCAAATCAAAACCACTTTGAGATAATCACCTAACCCCAGTGAGAGTGGCCCACATCACAAGGTCCCAAAGCAAGAGATGCTGGCGTGGGTGCAGAAAGGGGAACATTCAAGCACTCTTGGTAGGAAGACAAATTAGTACAGCCTCTATGGAAAGAACTATGGAGAATCCTCAAAGAACTAAAAGTAAACCTTCCATTTGATCCTGCACTCCCATTTCTAGGTATCTACCCAAAAGAAAAAAGTCATTTTACCACAAGAACATTTGCACTTGAATGTTTATAGCAGCCCAATTCACAATTGTAAAGATGTGAAAACAACCCAAATGTCCTTTAACATATGAATGAATTAAACTGTGGCATATGTATACCATGAAATACTATTCAGCCATTAAAAGGATGGATATTTGGTATCTTTTATAGCAACCGAGATGAATTTGGAGAACACATAAGTACCACAGTAATGGAAAAACAAGTATCGCATGTGCTCAATACTAAATCGGAATTAGTAGATTAAAAACTACATGTTCACTGGGTAGAAAAACTCAGTTAAATTCAAGAAGTGGGGAGGGTGAAGAGACTCAGCAAGTTCCCACCCAAAGGGAATAATGCATGGGGATGTGGTACACCTTCCTAGGTGAAGGAAACAACTACAACTTGAACTTTACCTTACAAATGTAAAATGTAATCTAATATTAATTTGAAATGTTAAAAAGTCATATGAAATTAAAAGATAAAAATAGAGAAGAATGGTCAATGTAAACTATAGAAAAATGAAGCCAGCCATCCTATACCCTCAACGCTTTAGGGCTAATAATCATGTGTTTGGAGATGGGAGGTCTGTGTCTGAGAGAGAGAAAGAGAAAGCATGTGAAAAGGAGATAAAGATAACAGAGTTTTCCATCCAAAATGATTATCTGAATTAGAAAGTCACTCTTTCAAATCAAGAGAGAACCAGAGTGGAGCTGACTAGATAGCTAACAGCAGAGGATCATGAGAAAGGACACTAATTTATTGTGTGACACCCATATATATATGTACCTGGCAATGGTGCAAGTCAGGTAACTTGTCCAAAGTGTACAAATAATTGTTCATGATTGAAATCAATGGTTTTAACTCCAAATTCCTTCTAAAATACTACACTCTCTTGAACTAACATCATGAGACTTTATGATTTGAGCATCCTAGATTCTTACCCCAGGGTCAACCAAAGCATTCATGAAAACTAGAAAAGGTTAGAGCTGTTTTTTGACTTTTAAACAATGTATTTTTTAACAAAACTGGGGCAACTTTGTACCTTGTACCTTATTAAAACTGGGGTTAACACAGCTTGATTGGTTTCAGTAGCTTGCCGTCACAGGATCTTTTGCCTTATTTCTTTTCGGAAAGAGAATTTGTTCTCTTGAGAATTTGTTAAGAGTCTGGGGAGAGGAGGATCTGAAACCTTCCCTACATATAAGGAAATCCAGGTTTTGTTAAGATCTTGGCCAAAGGCTTGGTGATGTTAACTCCAAAGACAAATCCAGTTTCCTTTCAATAATGCTTGGGATTCTCTGAAGAATCCAAAGTGGCTATAAAGCAGGATGTACAGCTCCTTCCTTTATGACATCACCAGACAGAGAGGTAGCTAAGGGGCCTACTTGAGACACTCTTAGACTAACAGCCACTTTTGTGGGAGCTCAAGAACAACAACTTTTAAAACTGAGGATAAATGTTCAGCCTTCATTAGGATCCTGAATACAAGCCAGCCGATAAAATATGGGGTCTTCTCAGAAGGGTACAGTCTATCAGATATTGAAGACAAGTAAAACTGGGTCCAAGGTTTCAGCACAGAGAGGGACTGAGGTTACTGACACATCTCCTCATCGGGGACATGGGTACATTTTTGGCTCAAGCCAGCAAAATGATTCAGTCTCCCTGACCCCTTCTGCCCAGCGAAGATCAAGATCAGAAGCTACACATCAGAGCATTTCCCGTTCACCATCAGACTATCCTCGGTCTTTCTCTCCCAAGTCAGGGCCCAGTGTCTCTGCAGCATCCACCCCTCGGGGAACCGAGAGCCGATCAAGAACAGAAGGATCCCGCCACTCCTCTCCTCATCGAAAGGTCCAGCAGACTCAGACAACACCTTCCTTTTCTATAAGCATGCATCGGAATGTTAGTCCAGTGAGAGATGAAGCAACCCGAAAAAGTGGTGAAGCCAAACAAATGCGTAATGAGGTCAGTCACCGTGCCTCATCAGCCCTAGATGCCAAATCCTTTCGTCGGTTGAGTTTTCTAGACCAAAAGGATAACTTACAATCACAAATCTTACAAGAGGATCCACCCTCCAAGGTCCAGAAGCCCCAAGGGGTCAGAGTTCCCCGTAGGGTTTCACTTTACCCTAAAGATGAGGCAGTACAAACTGAACCTATCCGAAGGATTACTGGTGAGGTCAGATCTTCAAGGAGTCCCCCTGCCCCAGAACATGGCAGTAGCCGTGTCTCTGCAGAACATCGGGGGCTCCCAAAGAAGATACCTGGAGAAGAGCCAGAAATGGGTCCTCGCAGCTCAGTTCTTCCAGACCCCAAGGCCTTGCAAAAGAATATGAACTTAGAATCACCCCTTAAACTCTGTACCCTTAGAGATTTGGATAGCGGACACCGAGTTTCTGTGCGGCCAGATCCTGAGTCTTCCCGAAAGCATTCTGCCTATCCCGAAACCAAACACTCCACTAAGTTCTTAATATCAGAGGTGGAGTCCAACATGAAGTCCCCAACCCGAGGAGACAGTGAGATGGGCCGCAGGGTCACCATCTCCTCAGAAATACCGTCAACTCAACGTGGGACAGCTCGATCAATGACTCAGACCTCCCATAGATCTTCCATGTTTGTCTCTTCAGAGCCCACCTGTAAACAGCAAACTCCAAAACCCACAGAAACTACCTACATGTCCTCAGGACCTGCACTCAGGTGTCCAGAACCCTCACGAAAGCCCTCTAGCCCTCCAGAAGTGGAACTGACTCCTCGGCCCTTGCCTCCTAGGTCCTTACCTAGGTACGAACCTGACTCCTCATGGTGGTACTTACTGAATCCTGAAGTCGAAACACCCCAAAGCCGGCCAACAACACCTGATTTAGAACCTAAGTCTCCTCCTCCCCTTGACCCTTTCCTGACCTTTTTAAAAATGGACTCACAACCTTTCTGTGAAGATTTTATGTTCCAGAGAGAGAAGGCAAGCCCACCACCACCACCAACACCAAAGGATTTTCCAAGTCAGGCATCACTAAGGGAAGTGCCATGGGCCACCAAGTATACCTGCAAACAACCCATTCAAAGGTTTAGTGCTTTCTTCCTGGGTATGTGAAGAAGCAGATTGCCCAGGTGCAGCCTCAATTTAGTGAGATGGGATGTTGGGGTGGGTAGGAAAGGCCTCTTCATTCTGGGCCTAAGGGCTGCCTTTTTGCCAGTGGCAGAGCTAATCCTGTTCTTAAGCCCCATTGCTCAATTCCTTCCCTGCCAGCTTCTCTTATCAGTGCCAAGCTAATGGCATCAATGACAATGCTTGAGCCTAGCATCAGGCATTGGCTCTTCCAGGTAACACTGCTTAACTTTTCAATGGAAGATAGTAAAGAGTGGTTTGCAGGGTCAGAAGCTGCTTCCCAAGAGTGGAGATGAATAATTGAGCTGGGATGAGGGCTGGTAAGGAATGTTAAAAGAGAATAAGGACCTCAAGTAAATACTCTTGCAACAAGAGTGAAGAAGGTAGGTGTTTATGAGCTGGACCTTGAACTTGTAGGAGGGGAAAGGCATCCACAGGGAAGAGTGGGTGTTAAAAAGGCAGAGGCAGTGGGAGTGTGATGCTTAGTCATAGGTTGGAGGAGGACTTGGAAAAGATCAACGGTTGAGGGCACCTCTGGGTGGAGACATGTTGAACTAGAAAGGGAGTTGCGAGTAGTGGAGGTTGAGGGTATGCTTCCCATAGAGAGAAGAAAAGCAACCATCTCTCTGTTACTTTCAGATGTCTCTGAGGAAATGTACAATCGTGTCATCTGGTGGCTAAAAGGTCTGTGCTTTTCTCTCCTATGGGCCCATAGTGGAGGTCTGGGGGGTAGGAGTACAAGTGAAAGGGTGGTGTCTATATATCTGTAGATCTAGGTCCTTTAGGAGATACATGCTGGAGTTTTGACCTTAAGGAATGGAAGAACTTCTCATCTTGCCTTAAATTCCACCATTAGAATCATTTCTTTGGGGCTTGGAATCTTTTTCATTTTCAAGAGTCTCCTTTTAATGGGAAATCATTTCTGGAATGAAGAACTATTTAAGCCCCAGGGCCCCTTCACCTTAGCTGATCTTACCTCTCATGTGATTTAAAAAAAAAAAAAAGCCCAGTGCAGTGGCTCATGTCTGTAATTCTAACATTCTGGGAAGCCATGGCGGTCAGATTGCTTGAGCTCAGGAGTTCAAGACCAGCCTGAGCCAAGAGTAAGACCCCACCTCTACTAAAAAATAGAAAAACTGAGGCAACGGGATTGCTTGAGCCAGGGCAACAAAGTGAGACTCTTATCTCAAAAACAAACAAACAAACAAAAAAAACTGCTAAAGCAAACTGCCTGCTTCACAGTCTTCCACAGGCTGAGCCTACATTAATTCGGGTTGGAGACTCTTCTCATGCGTCTTTCTGGCTTCTCAGAATCCTCTTCCAGTCTCCACCCTAAAACCTGAGAGGTACTTATTGGCTACTGCCCAGCCAGGATCTCCAGGGAAGTCTCTGAGCCTGCCCCTTGAGGCTGTTCATGGGTCTTGCAGATCTGGAATCTTTAAGAGAAGTGTCCCCAGGGCCTCATGACCCTCCACTCCTTTGTACTCTTGGCCTCTCTGGTGGCAGGGGAGGATGGGGACCAGCCCTCAGAGAGTAATTCTTGGCAGCAGGAATTTCTTGCTATGAGTATTGTGTTCCAAATATGCTCCAGCCCTATGAACATGACAGAGGCCAGGACTCTGCATAAAGCAGTTCCTGGGAAGGAGAGAGCCCTGGGAATGCAATCCAGCCCCAACCAGCATAAGCCTGCCAAGCGATGGACAACAAAGAGGAGAGAAGCGCAGCAAAGTTCTATAAAGTAGTGGTATAATAACATATGGACACCATAGTTATCTTACTGGGTTTGAACCCTGGGCCTACTATTTTCTGACCATGACCTTGGGTTTGGTAAGTTATTTTACCTTTCCAAGCCTCAGTTTCCCCATCTGTTAATGGGAATAATAGTTTCCTTTTAGTATTACTGTGAAGTTTATTACAAGCTATCACAGGGTATTACGCATAAAACACTTAGAGTGGTGGTTTGCATTAGTGAGCACTGAATAAATACTAGCGGTTGTTATTTGGGCTACTTGCACTTGCACTAGGAAGGGATTTGGGCCAGGTTATGCCCAAGTCCACTGGGCATCTTTAGTAAAATTCTCTTTTTCCCCTCCTATTGGTACTCTCTGAATTCATTTGCTGCCCCCCGGGGAATGCCTGGCTTCTACTTCTCTGTTATGACAGATGAGGAGGTAAGAATGCCCCGAGAGGTTCCTTCCACTCTTCCTGTGCTCCCTGCCCCGCCCCATCCAAGTCCCTCTCCTGGCCTCTGATGAAATGGGATGCAGAAAGAGAGCTGCTCCCTATGGTTGGGCAGGTTGTTCACTGCACAAAGGTACCTGGTGGAGGAGGCAAGTAGGGGCTGAAATCTAGCCTGTATCACACTTGCCAAGCTACGTACCTATGGGGCTGAATCTCCCCAGAGGATTGTTGGCACAAAAGTGCTATATGAGCTTGTCGCAGCCTTAGAAAGAACAGAAACTTCTGGCAGATGATGAATACTGCCAAGTGCTCTGTGGAAATACCAGGAAGCCATGAATTGAATCAGTCCCCTTTTGGCTCTCCTCTCTCTGGCCTGGGGCACTCCAAAAAAGGGTCACTTTTCTAGGTTACGCACTATATGGGTCTTTAACTTGGAAAAACTCAAGGTGAGCTCTGCTTCTGGCAGTGTTGTGTCCTGAATTTGGCAAACAGTGCCCTGATTTCACAGTGTATTGTTCCCATAAGTACTTTGGCTCTTCTCGCCCCATGTTTAATAAGATGGTCAAAGCTTCCATTCTTTCTTTTGCCGTATTTCTCTTTCTCTCTTATCCAAAGCCTAGCAGTGGCCTCTAATGGGTCCTAACCATAGGCTAATCCAGGATGGACAGTTGACTTCAGATGGCAAACAAATGAGTAAGGGGCAGCCTGAGCTCAGGTAACAGAACAGCTGAAGGGGAGGTGTCCAGAAATGCTGCTGCCACCCTCTCTGCCATAGTTTCTTGTCTAGCCCCATGCCCTGAGCTCAGCTGTGTGTGGGAATAGCTACCTCAGGATTATCTTTATAAAAGACAGTAAATCCTTCCCTTCCTCCTCCTTCCTCCCCACCCCCCTGTCCTCCCTTCCATAGACAATTTTAATTCACATACCCATAGCACTCTGCTAGGCACTACTGGGCAAGCATTGAAGCATTGAAGACCAAACATTCTTTGGTCTTGAGAAACCATATGGTTGGAGAGATAAGAAATGGACAGGACACATTTAAACAATATGAAATAGTTTGTGCTCAAAGTCAAAATAGATGGAACAGACTGAATGAGTGTTCTTGTAAGGGTCTTAGGAAAGAGGGGTCAGCAGGAGGTGGGAAGAGGGCCACCTGGTTTTGTCCTCCTTCCCAAAGCCAGGAGGAGGTGCCTTAACAGCTAGTCTCTTGCTCACCC
Source organism: Nycticebus coucang (assembly GCF_027406575.1). NCBI lineage: Eukaryota > Metazoa > Chordata > Mammalia > Primates > Lorisidae > Nycticebus > Nycticebus coucang. Next base: position 43,776,953 of record NC_069797.1, read on the forward strand.
ATATATACAAATTTGTACCTTTGGCAACAGATTACTATTTCCCTTAGTTCAAGATTTAATGTTTTTTGACTGAGTAGACCCTCCTTTTTCTTCCCCACCTTCACCCTCTCTTTCTGTGCATCTTGTTTTAGTTTAGGAAGTCAAAGCCTTGGCAGCAGGGCAGCTACTTCCCAAAATAGCTTTTATCCTGTCTCGATAATTACGGCTCTCCAGCACTGTTCAGCAACAGAGTTGGTCCTCAGAATCTGGGAAGAGAAGGCTGGACTACTGGTCTTTTCTGCTCTCTGGAGGAAGGGAGGCATGGAGGTGGCCCAGATGCTCTTCCTGCAAAGCATGAGAGAGCTAGATTTTCCCCAGTCTGTCTCCTAGGATGCATCGTTCTCAGGAAGTCTTAAGATGGAGGCTCTGAGGTGCTGGTATCCAAGTCTTCTCTGTTTCCTTTGATCTGGGGATGGTTGACCGTAGAATCTGCTCCAGATTCCATTCCCAGTGGGAATTCTCTGGTAGCCACAAAGCCTAGCTTGTGAGAGGCAGCATGTTTGTTGTTGAGCTTCATGACCCCCTCTGGGTAAACAGTTGGGAATGGTGCCTTATCCAGCCTGTCTCCCTGTTAGTACCTCCCCCAAAGGACCCCTTAAGGCCCTTTTGTCTAAGAAGTGGGGCGGACATACGCTTCTCATCCTTGGATTGGGACATTAGAGGCTGGACCTTCCCCAGAGGAGGGTGTGCTGGACTCAGGGAAGCATTACTGATGGGCTTTTTTTGGTATCAGAACTCAGAAACTCACAGGAAGTTTCTGAGGGTACCCTGTTGGGTCAGCAGGGGCTGTCTTCTCACACAGCTCTGAGGAGTTCCTGGAAATAAAGCTGTTCTTGACAGGAGGGGCTGCAGTGCCTCTGATAGACAGGGTTGCTCTAGATTGAAGATCCTGTGTCCTTAAGACACCTGTCCTACTCACCCTTAAATGTGACATCTCAGGCTTTCAGAGGACAAGGTGGTTTACTCCCTATCAATTATGCAAGAAACCAACTCTGGAAAACAGGTCAGGAACAAGAGGAAGCAGTCTTAGCTAAGGAAGACCTCAGTGTCTTTAGGGAGGGAGTTCTCTTTGTTCCCTGAAGACAGAACCATCAGCCTATTGGCTCTTGAACACAGGAAAGTTTTGCTCAGGTAGACTTCCTTCGCAAAGAAGAATCCAAAACTCTAGAGGAACTTGGGGAGTTTGTGCATTCATGAGGATATAAGCAGAATCCTAGGACCCAGGCTGTCTGAAAGGAATCCTAGGGACTGTCTTCCCAGCTTCCCTCATTTTTCTCTTGCATTGTCTTGGTTTGTAGTTGAGAGGAAAGTGAATTGTTCAAAGAATGGAGTAGAGCTGTTGAAAATGGAGCAGGACACCTTAGGAGGCTTTTTACAGCAGCTTGATGCTCACTACACAGCTTCTTGGGAAGTACTTATCTTATCCTGTCAGATGACACCTTGTTCATTTCTAGTCATCATGGCTAGACAATTCCAGAGCAGCATGGAAGACTGGCAATCTCTAGCCAACCCTCGCTAATTTGGGGACAGGCTAGGTTGACCTAACTCATCAGGGTTTGTCTAAGATTTTTCTGGTTTCCGTACTAAAAGTCCCATGTCTTGAAAACTACTCCAGTCCTGGGAAAACCAAGATAGTGGGTCACCTAGGACAAGTTTGGGGCATTTGGCTTCAGCAAGAGCCCCTGGAAGCCCAGGATGGAGGACAATGCTCCAGTTTCAGGAACATGTTCCAGTTTCTGGGCAGGTTACTCCCTCTGACTATAAAATGGGAGCAAGAAAATGTGATGCCTTCCTTTTGGGCTTGATGACAGAATTGAGGCCACTGCCCTTAGTTCTTTGTTCTGTCCAGAGTTATCTTACTTAGGAAAGAAACTTCCACATCCATTTTGGGCTTTCTGGTGTAGCTTCAGAAGTTAATTGGTAACTAGAACTCATTTCCAGTATCACATTTTTCTGTCAGAGTAGTTTGGTGTTGTTTGGAATGGTGGATTTCTTTTTAGGTAAGAGGAGAAACAGTGGACCTGTGTAGATTAGTGAGCTTGACTTCAGAGGGCAGGGCACATATTTGGGTGAAGAATCAAATCTGTAACCCAGAAGCCACCCTGACAACTACTGAGGCAGGGGAAGGCTATGCAGAGTGGCAGAAATGGCCATGTCCCTTTACCTTCCTCTGCTCAGCTGCTTTTGGCTCAGCTTCTATGCAGGGAGACAGCTGGACCTTGGGGGCTGAATGAAAGCCTGGAGGAGGGGGAGACAATGTAGGCAGTTCTTGAGAGAAGCTCAGGCTGTGACACTAAAGATGTCACTTTCTTGGCACAGCCAGTACAGGCAAAGTCATGTAGCTCTAAGGAGCTCTACAGTGTCTGTTTCTGGAAATATGGATCAGTAGTTCTGAGGCCAAGACCTGCTTCCTAGAGATGGTATGGTGTCTAGCAGGTGGTAGCAGCAGTCATTCCAGTGTCACTTTAGTGTAAGGCATTACTCTGGTATTCTTTCTCCTCCCTTCTGTCGACACCCATTACAAATGCATACTCCTAATCCTTCGGAGGAAAGGCATTTGAAATAGTCCCAGTTGAGAGTTGCTGGTTTGATGTTGATAATCTTATTAGCAGAGATAATAGCTATCATTCATTTAGTGATTATATTAAGTGAATCTTCATAGCAACCTATAAGGTGAGCTTTTTTTCTCCCTATTTCGCAGATGAAGAAACTGAGGCTCAGAGCTTGCTCATCAAAGCTGGGCGCACTTTATGGAGTTTCCTGCCCCAGGAATTCAACTATGTGGTATAGAAATACTCCTTCTGTAGTTACATCTTCCTGGAACATAACTTCTTAATATTTCAGCAGCACCTTTAGATATCAGTAATTGTGAAGGTAAAGGTTTTAGTAGGAGTAACTTCTGTGCTTTTGTATGTGAACATGAGTCTGAGAGGTGAGTTTAAGCTCATAGAATGAAGGGCAAGTGATGGGTCAGTGAAGCTCAGAGCCTCAAGGCTTGCCTGTCCTCCAAAATCAGAGTGGAAAACTAATAATTGGATCCCTTTAGTCAATCTAAATTGATCGGCTGTCTCCTGGGGGCAGAGGCCTGGATACCCAGGCAGACATCATATCACATGATTGTTGAATTGAAATGAGCAGAGGTTAAAACAGAAAGAAGACATACTCCCTGCTCTTGAGGGGCTATGGTTAATTTGGGAGAGAAAAGAATACAGATCAGTCACTAGAAAGGGTATGGACATCAAAGGACAAAGCAAAGTACAATGGAATGAGTCAGCAAAGCAGAGGCTGGAAAGGCAGTGCTGGATGGTGATGGGGGAATCACATTAGGAGGAGGTATGTAAGTCTCTTCCAACTGTGAGGTCCTGTAGCCCTGTTCTGCTCAGGATGGGTGTTGGAAAGACTGTCTGCAGTATCTGAGTAGCTAGCTTGTAACCCTGTGCCAGCTCTGGAATGGCCCCTTTCTATAGGTACTCAGCAGGTGCCAGGAAACGCAGTGCTCCCCAGCCTTGCCACCCATATCTCATGCCTGCCCAAAGATTATGGAACATGTAGCAGCAGATGGGGGATAAGTGAGGCTTACTGTATTTTCATTTCTTACCTTTGTCTAGCACAGACTTTGCTGGCTGAGGTTTCCTTAAAAGACAATCCAGCCCTTTGGCTCCACCAGAGCTCTCTGACTGTATCATCAGTGAATCCTCTACCTCTGTGGAAGGGAGGTACAATTAGTATAAGCACTTCTTAAGGGAAACGTAGCTACTGAGAGGCAAAAGTTGCTTTTGCTAGTCATGTAGATCTGAAATCTTATTTTCTTGTGGTAATTGCTCTTTATTCTTGGCTTTGAACCTGGGCCCTGGTTTGGTCCAAGTGCAGCCTCCTTGCTTATTAGCTCTTATGCTTTATAACCTTCAACCGTAGGTGGGCAGGAAAGACTCAGTAGAGGGAGTCAAGATAGATCAAGTCGGCCTAAGCAAAGGAGCCTGGGCCAGCAGGCTGGAATTGTGGTTGCTGATCTTGAGTTTCCCATCTGAGTGTCCTTTCCCCAGACACTTGGCATGAATAACCCACCATAGGAGTGCCTGGAAAATTGTACTCTTGTCAAAGAAATCAATGCCTAGTGGGATGTTGAATTTCAAAGGAGAGGTATAGCTTCAAGAGTTGAGTAGTAGTAAGGCAGACTTGGCCAGGTCACCTGCCATCTGGAAGTGGGGAAGAGCACTCAGAAGTCAGGGATTTGTGCAAGGGCTGCTGCTGTATCTCAGCCCCACGTCTCACCAGACGTCAGACACTACCATCATCAACACAGAATGTGAAAGCTGGAGCTGAGTGGAGTCCCATCTGTCTTTCAGTGGAGGAAACAGAGGCCCAGAGAGGGCAAGGGGCAGTGAGATAATAGCCGAAGCTGACATAGGACTTATGCCCAGGACAAATTCTCTCAGAGCCTCTGAATGTTGCAGGTTAGCATGCAGGGCTTGTGTGGGTGGAATGGCTTGAAGTCTGTTTTCAGCTTTTATGTCCCTCCAGCAGCCTCACGTTGGGCCTGTCATACAATAATTAGAAAACGGCTGTGGCCATCAAACTCCCAAGATTCTTGGCTTGGAGCTGAGTTCCATGGTCCCAGGCCTCTCTTGGGGCCTCACTTCCCTCAAAGCAAGCTGGCATCAACATGCTTCTCTGGAGCCTGGGCAGCAGGTGCCAGAGAAGAGATGGGATTCCAGCCACAGCTGAGGATGAGCTAACTGGGCTGCCTTTTGAGATGTGTCTATGTCCACGCTTGGAACACAGCTGAGGATGGGGGGAGGAGGGATGTTATGAGAGAGGAAAACAAGGCTTTGTGATGGGGCTCCCTTCCTTGACATAGGCTTTCTCCCCACCCCAGGCCACACGACTGCCCACTGGCTGAAAGCACCCAAGAGGTATTCTTACGAGTGCATGCATGAGTACCAGAGGCCTGGGGCTTTGAACAGTGGGGCTTTGTGTAGCCCAAGTTTGATATTTAGGGCTGATGGCAGCAGCAGCTGCTGCTGCTTAAGATGCCAACAGTCATTGGTTTCTCTCTTTATGTCTTTGTTTTTCTAAGTCAGCTTCATATCTTTTGATCTGCCTCAGGCCTTTTCCAGGAGGCCCTAGGTACCTTCAGAGGTTCCTTATCAGAGGCAAGCTGCTGTCCCCATCCTACTTCCTCCTACTCTCAGATCCTGGGTCTTCCCCTGAGTCTCTGCTTGGCCAACTTTGCTTCAGCATGTCCTTGCTCTCTTGTCTTTCTCTAAGGCCTACAGTAGAATGCAGCATACCCTCCTTCCCCCACTGCATCTACTGTTAGAATGCCAGAGCTGCAAGGAAGCTTAGAAATAATCTAGTTTATGCTAAGTTTGGTGGTGGCTTTCACCTGTAATCTCAGCCCTTTGGAGGCCAAGAAGATTGAGACCTGGAGTTTGAGACCAGCCTGGCCAACATAGTGAGACCCTATCTCTAAAAACAAAATTAGCAGCATGTGGTGGCATGCACGTATAGTCCTAGCTACTAAGGAGCCTGAGGCAGGAGGATCACTTGGGCCCAGGAGTTCAAGGCTGCAAGTTAGCTATGATTGTACCACTGCACTCTAGCCTCCGTGATAGAGTGAGACCCTTTCTCTCAAAAACGAAAAACAATTTTAAAAATCTAGTTTAATTCCTTCATTTTTAGGTGTGGAAAATGAGGGCCAGAGAGGTGAAGTGAGTTGCCCAAGGTCCCCCAGCTAGGAAGGTTTCTCCTCAATCTGCTGGCTCACAAACACTTCTGATGTCTTTATGCAACAACACCCTTCCGTCCTCTAGCCCACCAGTGCCAAATAGCAGCCCTGTTTTTTCTAAGCCTGATTTCACCGGCTGTCCCAAATTCTCTTTCCTCCCGTGGCTGAGTTTTGACTGGTCCCAACCATGGCCACTGGTTCACAGATGAGACTGGAATAGGTCAGGTACTTTTCCTCAGAGAGAAAGCCATGCCTTTGTGTCTCAGTTTTGTCCAGAGTGTATTCAAGCAGCATGTGGTGGCATGCACCAATCATCCTGCTCTTAGGGGAGAGGTCTAGGGAGTATGGTAGGGGCATACTTCTGGAAACTTCCACAGAAGCCTGACCAGCTCAGACCGCTTAGCTCAGGAAATCCCTCACCAGCTCCTCACTCCCCAAAGATCTAAACTCCTCATCCGCCAAGCATCTGTCTTCCCCTAGCTGCTGCTCTGACCCTTCTGAGCCTCTAATGCCTCTAAAAGCTCTGGAGGCATCTGTCCCCACAGCATCTCACCTATTTGTCAGAGGAAGAGTGGCTCAGCTTGGCCTGGATCATGCCTGGGGTGGCATCTCCCAAAGCCCTCCCCACTTTTTTTTTTTTTTTATTCATAACTTTTTTATTATGCCATAAAAGAAACAGTCTTATACATGTCCTAACCCACTTTTATGTCTAGCTTTTCAGCAGGCTTACTAAAAATATAATTAAGTCATTCTTGGGGAAATATAGAAAGTGTCGCCTTACTCTCTACAGTTTTTTTTTTTTTCTTTTTTTTTTATTGTTGGGGATTCATTGAGGGTACAATAAGCCAGTTACACTGATTGCAATTGTTAGGTAAAGTCCCTCTTGCAATCATGTCTTGCCCCCATAAAGTGTGACACACACTAAGGCCCCACCCCACTCCCTCCCTCTCTCTTTCTGCTTCCCCCCCCATAACCTTAATTGTCATTAATTGTCCTCATATCAAGATTGAGTACATAGGATTCATGCTTCTCCATTCTTGTGATGCTTTACTAAGAATAATGTCTTCCACTTCCATCCAGGTTAATACGAAGGATGTAAAGTCTCCATTTTTTTTAATGGCTGAATAGTATTCCATGGTATACATATACCACAGCTTGTTAATCCATTCCTGGGTTGGTGGGCATTTAGACTGTTTCCACATTTTGGCGATTGTAAATTGAGCTGCAATAAACAGTCTAGTACAAGTGTCCTTATGATAAAAGGATTTTTTTCCTTCTGGAGCCCTCCCCACTTTTCTCAGCCCTGGGCAAGGCTTCACACCCAATCAAAGCCACTAGGCCTCTCCTTTCCACCCTTCCAGCAGATGATCCCTGGATAATTTGTGCAGCAAATCCTCTTTAATCTGGAGTCCTGCACAAAGGGACCCTGCCACTAACCTGGCTTGAGTGGAGTTAGAGAATGTCTGAGATTCCCCTTTAAGAACTGAGGAGGGTATGGACAATCAGTAACTTGGACATAAGTGGGCTTCACTTTCTGAAAACCTTACTGAATCTCTGGAGTAACTAACGGTTTCTCTGTAACCCGTGTAGCAACTCCCCTTTTTTCCAAAGTCATCTCCTGTGAGCTGTCCCTTTTTCTTTGAGGATTGGCTCAAGCCCCTATGGTGCTCCTGAAGCTGAGTAAGGAAGGACCAGGTGCCCGGTGCAGTCCAGAGACAAGGAGCCAAGGCCCCAACCTGTCCTGCGCTTCCGGGGGTCGCAGGCTGCAAGGCGTGCCCCTAGGTGGGCGCCCCCAGCTCTTAGTGAGCGTCCGCTCAGCGGAGGTGCAGCCCCACCCCAGGCCGCCTCGCTCCGCCCCCGTTGCCGGGCCCCGCCCCCAGCGGTCGCACTCGGGGAGGCGGGCTGGGGCCATCGGTGTTGTGAGGTCGGCTTGCAGCTCCCGCGGCGGGTCCCTCGGGCGCTGTCCAGGCGGAGCCGGCCCGGCTTGGGCTGCAGCCATGGTAAGACAGGCGGGCTGGAGTGGGGCAAAGCCGGGGAGTGCTGTGCCCGCCGCTCCTGGGCTGCTGCACGGGTACCAGTGGCGCCGCAGCCCTGGCTGTGCGGGGTGGGGAGGCGCTGTCACCAGCTCCTGGCACAAGCAGGCGCTGCTGCCGGGTGGCGCTGCGTCGCTGCTCCCAAGTTTTTTCCTCAGAGCAGCGAGGGAGTGGGGCCTGACCCCTGGGGTGCTGCCCGTGGTCTGGGACGAAGGGGTGGGTCCGTGATGAGGGAGGTGCCCACCGACTGAGATGCGCATGTCGGGCTGTAAGGGCGCGTCAGCAATGATCTAAGGTGAGGGACTCCGTCCTTGCCTGGGTCAGCTGTTACCAGGGTGACCCCTCCTCACTCACCTACTCTGGGCACAGGGTCAGCACCAACTTCCTTTGGAAAACAGAAGAGGCCCACAAACACTGCCTGTCTTCCTAAGAAGGATAGTGAGGCGCTGTGTTCCTCCTTCCCATAGCTTGGCCAGGGGCAGCCACTAGGCCTTTCCCAAAGGGACCCCTGAGAGAGGAAAGCCCATCCACCATCCTGCCCTGGGGGAATCAGCTATATTCCTCTACCTCCTGGACAGGAACCCCAGGGAAGCTCCCTCCTGCTGCATCTATCCCTGCCTCCAACCCCAAACCCGGTCCCTCTGCAGAGCGTGGGGGCAGAGGTACCCATTCCTTCCAACTGCCTGTAGCAAAAAGAGAAACAGTAACCCCAGCCAAACTCCCCAGGGCCCTCAGGCAGGAACTTTTGATGCTTGTGAGGATACAAGCTCTTCTGCTGTTGTTATCAGAGCTTGCCACAAACACAGTGTATGGGTGTCAGGATCTCCAGGGAACATGCCATTCTCTTCAAGTCTAGAATCCCCACAGCCTTTGCCCTCTGCATTGAGAGTCACAAGCTGTTTACAGCAGGAGGTGAACCATGACCAGCCTGTGGGGCAGGATGTTGGCTGTGAGTAGCCTCCAGAAGGGAACTCCCTGGTTCCCATGGAATCAGAAGCTTTCAGGTCTGGCAAAGCCAACCTTGTGGGTTCTTGTCTTTCAAGCTGTGTCCAGGCAGATGCCCAAGTCTTGGCCAGGAAGTCCAGGTGACCCTGTGACCTTCCCCAAAGAGGGGGTTCCTGGGAGAGGCCAATTGGTGCCTGGTCCTTATCCCTGCCCCTACTTTCTTCCCACATGGGGGATGGAGAGACTGATTGTTCTAGGGATGGAAGCTCAGGGAAGCTCTGATTGTCCTCAGTGCCAAGTCCAGCAGGGGCCGAAGGGCTTTTCTGCCACACACTAAGTTCAGTTCATCTGAGGTCTTGGCTTTCAGCTTGGCTGAGGCCACCCTGTATTTTTCTAATTAAAGATACCCCTACCACCATCAAGGGCCTCTGCCCTCAAGCCAGCCAAGTCCTTAGGCTGACTGGTTCATGTCAGGCCAGATGCCTCTATGAGGGTCTCCTCAAAGTAGGTCAGTGTCCCAGCTGCTTTGGGAATTAGTGGGAGGCTTCCCTAACCCAAGAGCCCAGGGGGTTAAATTGCATGTGAAAAGAATAACAAGCCAACATCCCTGAATTGAGAGATGCCTTTTCTTAGGTTCAAAGCAGCCTAAAATATCTGTCATCTGGTGGTACAATCTCCCTGGGAGGCAAGGAAGGGCCATTCACAACTGAACACTAAGGCCTGAACTTAAGACACTATATAGGCTCACATATGGTGTTTTTGGCCCAACCATAGACACTAGCTTCCTGACCCCTAGTTGATCCATCTGCGCACTCCCAGCCAGGGCCCTTAATTTGTCTCCCACCTAAATGGCAGCTCTGAAACTTATGGGATACCAGCCTCCCATTGGCTTGACCCCTTGTCCCTCAGAGACCTGGTGCAAGCAGCTCTCCCATCATTGACTCTATGGAAGCCCTGAGGTGACAGAATTGGGACAGATCCTCATGAGCAGAGGTCAGGTACCCTAGAGCAAAGCCCCCTCAGTAGCTGGGATCCCTGCAGGAAAATCTAGGAGCAGATTTCTGAAGACAGTGAGGCACCGTCACTGGGAGAAAAAAAAAAAGGGACACAGGCGGTGCCTGTGGCTCAAGGAGTAGGGTGCCAGCTTGATATACCAGAGGTGGCGAGTTCAAACCTGGACTGGCCAAAAGCTTCAAGAAAAAAAAAAAAAAAAGGACACTGGGAAAGAAGCATGAGATCATTCCCATGAGAACCTATACCCAGATGATTACGGGACATCTCATCCTATTTCATTAGCACTGCTTTAAAGTTAAGGTGAAAGAGGTTGGGGTATTGGAATCCTTTGGGAATGGGTCTCTTTGGTGGCTATTCCCATGTACTAATAGGCCAGGTCACCTTGGGGACAGCTGATAGTCCTCAGGCAGGCTATGGTGTCCTTGGGGGTTAACAGGAGAGATCAAATGGATCAAGAGCCTGTACTGCAGACAGAGGTGGTGCTGTGCCCACCAGGGTAGGCAGCAGGCAGGCGTCACCGGGCAGCCAATCAGAGAAGGAGGGGGCTGCAGAGGAACCAAGTGATCCTGCTGCAGCTGAGCTGTCCTTGCAGGGCAGGAGCCAAGGGAAGGGGAGGAGGAAGGGTGGGGAAGGACATTCCACAGGCTTTTTTGGCCCCTGCCAGAGACAGAGGGGGGTCCAATAGCAAGGGAAAGGAGCATGCCAGGGAGTCTAACAGACAACAGGAGCATCAAGATGAGGCTGTTTCTATGTGTGAGGAATTTTGCCTGGGAGATAAAATGAGACCTAGACCTTGCTGGCAGGGAGCAAGCGTGGGACATGGACTGTTCACTGGGATTGCAAGGGAATTCTGTCCCGGAGGACAGGGCTGAAGCTGCGGTAAGGTGCTCCTCTGGGAGATGGGTGGACCAAACTATCTTCCTCTTGCCTTTTGTCACTGGCAGAGCTGGGGGTGGGATGGGTAGACAGGTGGTGAGCACCCCAGAATCCTGTCTGCTTGTCTAATCCCCTGCGGCTCCTCTATGCTGATGAGCAGCTAGGGCTGGCAGAGGGGAGAAAGCTGCTAGGTTCCAGGTGCCTGCCTTTGCTGGAAGACTGTGGGACTAGGGATTGCATCAATCCCTTTCCTCCTCCTCCCCTGCTGCCCCTCCACTTGGTGCCCCTGGAGAACCAGGTGGAGCACTGTCCTCTCCCACCCACACTTGGTCTGTGTCCCAGACCAACTGCTGGGTCACTGGGGTTGTGTAAGGGGCAGATTTCCTGGAGTTCTCCAGACTTATTAACTGTCAGACAACAAGACCGGCTACTCCCTAGCCGCATGCCTTCTCTGATGCCATACAATTAATTGTCCAAACTGGGACACTTTAGAGAGTGAAAGGGGACACAATGAATAGTTATACTAGGACAACAAACATAAACTGTGATGTATAGTCACAAAAGGATCTCACAAATGTTATGGGTGAGAAAAGCCTATTAGGTCAGATTTGCCTCAGGACAGCTTCTTCTGGTCACTAAGCCCCCATATGCTGCTTCCAGTTTTAGGCTAAAGGACTTCTTTTCCTCTTGCTGTCCAGATGAGGCCTGGAGCCTATGGCTATAAGCAATTGTGACGACTTAAGGGGTGACATCCTGGAAGTAGCCCCTAGGGAACTTTTCCCTCTAGCCTTCCTATCTCAATCCTTTTCCTCTGGCATAAACCTGGCAGAGTGCATATCCAGCTCCCTCAATTCTTGCCTTTATAAGATGGGGTTGTGTAGGAAGACTGGCCATCTTATCTCCTCCACCCTGGCTGGGACTCTACAGTGGTCCAGGGTAGCCCCACTGGCTTGGCCATTCCCCAGAGGGTGAGTCAGCCTCTGTAGCCAGCCCTTGTCCATTGTCTGGGGGTGGCATGAGGGTATTGTGAGACAGGGTTGAGCCCAGCACTGCCAGGCACCCCACAAAGGAGGCTGATCCCTAAAGGAGAGGGGAAGTTTTAGGGTCTAGATCTGAGAGCAAGAATAGGGGAGAACAGCCCTTCTTCTGAGCTGGGGATGAGGTGGAACAGGCTTCTGCAAAAGTGTGACAACTTTTGCAGGCCTCCCACCCCCTATGGTTCATGGTTTAGGGCAGGTCTTGTTAGGGCCCTACTGGCTTTGAGCAGAAGGGTAAGGGGCAATAGAAGGAAGGGTGTTTCCTCTTACATGTCCCTTATAGTCAGGGTTGTCAGGAGCTCTGGAGGTCCAGCCATCCTCCAGCCTACCTGTGTACCAGCTCTTCCATAGCCAGTGTTCATCTTCCCAAATCTGGTCTTTCCTAGGTCCCCTTTACCCATACTCTGCATCCACTGGCATGTTTACTCTTGGGGCTTAGGTCTTGGTGTAGTGTCAACTGTACTGAAGTCTGGGCAGGGAAGCACGGGGGGTGAGCAACCCCCTTAGCATCTGCACCTCAATCCCAAAGCACACTGTGAGAAATCCCAGCAGTGACAGGAGGCACAGAACCCGCTGCTAACTCTTGACTTACCTGGGACTGGCAGCTCCCTTCTCCCATACTTACTTCCCTCCTGCATCTGCTCCATCCTGACTCTCTGTACTCTCCCTGAGTCCTGAGTGACATTCTCCCCTCCTATCTAATGCCTCTGTCTGCTCCCTCTTAGTCTGACATCCTGGCCTTTGGGACAGTTCCTGGCCCTTGGGGTGGCCAGACCCCTAGGAAGGGCAGCCTCAATAACACCCTGCTGAAAGGAAGCACCAGAATTGAAGCTCAGTTCCCAAGAGTAGTTGCTGCAGATTTGGGGGCTGCCTAGGGCTCCTCCTAGACCCTGGGGCCCCACCTAGCCCCTTGGATTGGGGCTGTTTGTGAGCAGATTAGGGAGGGATAGTGAGTACTTCCTCTGGCTTGGCTGCAATTTCTTTCTCTTCTAACCACAAGTGCTTTCCCCTGTTTCCCTCTTGCCTTCTCCTATCTTCTGTCTTCTTCCTCATTCTTCCCTTCCCGTCTTTCTGCCACCTGCCACCTATTCCACCCCACCCCCATTCCCCAGATCAAGCGTTTCCTGGAAGACACCACGGATGATGGAGAACTGAGCAAGTTTGTGAAGGATTTCCCAGGAAACGAGAGCTGCCACACACCGGAGGCTAAGACCTGGGTGTCCAGGCCCCAAATCCCGGAGCCAAGACCCCAGGCCCCGGACCTCTGTGATGATGACATGGAATTTAGACCCCCCTCGTGGCCACAGTCCTCTGATAGCCAGCAGTACTTCTGTGCCCCAGCCCCTCTCAGCCCCTCTGCCCGGCCCCGCAGCCCATGGGGCAAGCTCGATCCCTATGATTCCTCTGAGGTAGAGCCTCCAACCCTGTTTGCCTTTGCCTTTCAGTGGGCTGGTGCAGAAAGACTCAGGGAGGGAGCGGAGAGAGCTTCAGAGTGTGTGTGTGTGTGTATGTGTGTCTGGGCCTTCTCTCTGTCTTGTGTCAGCCCCAGCTTTGTGATGGCAGCCCCCAAAGCACTGGAAACTGACAGTTCCAGCAGGGGCAGGAGGCCCAGTGGCCTCAGATGGGAACCAAAAGGAGTCTGGCACTGCTCCTGTGAGGCTGCTTCTATAAGGCTACTCCTGTAAGATGAAGATCTAGGAGGGAGAGAGAAAGTGAGGAGATTGGTGCTGAGTGCTGGGGCCCTTCTGCCTCTTATCCTGATGCATTCTGTCTTCCTGTCCACTAGGATGACAAGGAGTATGTGGGCTTTGCAACCCTACCCAATCAAGTTCACCGAAAGTCTGTGAAGAAAGGCTTTGACTTTACCCTCATGGTGGCAGGTAGAAAAGGGGCAGGGCTGGGTTGGGCAGGGGGTGTTTCAGGTGGGGTTGGTGTGCATCTGTGTATGGAGAGAGGTTGTACAGAGGAAAGGAGCAAGCAGCAAGTGGCTGTGCCTTTTTGCAAAATAGCAGAAGCCATTGGTGGCCAAAAGTATGTATACCATATGTATATGTACAGGAGGTATAAAGTGGAGCAAATAGCACTTGACCAACAATTTTCTAGTATTTGCCTTTTTCTGTGTGACCTTGTGGAATCTCTTGCTCTCTCTTGGCCTCATTCAAATGAGAATGCTGGACCAGCTGATCTGTTTCCTTCTGGCTCAAATGCTACGGTTTGGTTAGTCTAGCCCCCCTTAGATAAGAAAGGTATTCCCCTACACCTTCATCCAGTGGAATTCCCTCTTAGCTATACATCTTACCTCTGATCTGGTACCTCTGTCTTTTCTCCTGCCAGGAGAGTCTGGTCTGGGCAAATCCACTCTTGTCAATAGCCTCTTCCTCACTGACCTATACCGGGACCGGAAACTCCTAAGTGCTGAAGGTAAGGAAAGGAGACCAGCATGAAGTCAGGTGGGCAGACCTGTCTTGGGAAATTAAACTCTATGCAGAGTCTTGGTGATGCCCCCTAGCTTACAGGAAACCATGGATTTGTAGAGAGATTGACAGCATCTTTCCATAGGTCTATCTTGTCTGGCAGCCTATCAGCTAGCTCCATAAGGATTTGGGTGCTGAAGCAAGGCAGGGACCAGAATCTTGCTCTCTGAATGAATTTTTGACCCCCAAGGATTCCAGGAATCCAAGAAAAAAGCCAAGAGCAGAGAAGAGGCTGGGGCCAGAGCCAACAGCCACCGGCATTTCCTGTGTTGGGAAATGTGTTCCTTGCTGGTTCCCAGAGAACAGGCCCCCAGGCAGCTTGGTGGGGGGGGCAGTGTAGATGAGGCATTCTGGGCAGCAAAGAGGGTTGGGGTTGGTGGTTTGTCCTGACTAGGCAGGTCCCTGCCCTTGCCCTGGCCTCAGTTTCCCTCTTTTCTAGAGCGGATCATGCAAACTGTGGAGATCACTAAGCATGCAGTGGACATAGAAGAGAAGGGTGTGAGGCTGCGGCTCACCATTGTGGACACACCAGGTTTTGGGGATGCAGTCAACAACACGGAGTGGTATGTCTGACCAAGCATGACCCCAGCTGCCCTGACTCCACACCTACTCCATACCCACACACAGCCGCACATGTAGGCAGACGTATACATACATAGTACTTGTCAGGAGGAAGAGGTTTGTGACCTTGAGCATGCCATTCCCCTTAATGGACAGTCATCTCCTCCTCTGCAGAGTAAGAGGAAAGGGATTGGGATAGATGATTTCTAACATTCCTTCTGATTCTGACCCATAATTCTTTAATGGGGGTGGGGACACAAGTTAAGAAAGAAGAACCTCAAAAAAGCAAACACATGCGGAAACATGTAGTACAGGGCTCGAGAGGTGCTCAATAAACATCGCCCTCCCTCCTTCCTTTCCTTTCACCAGCAGCATTTTAGGTGCCACAAACAAGTCTTGTTGAAGGAATGGGGTCCGTGGAGGGAGGAGTGAAGGTGAGAAAGAAGAGGCAGAGGGGAAAAATGGTGGATCTTTGTTTAAACTCCAAGTATCCTCCAGTCCACTTGCCCAAAGAAAATGTGGCTTTGCCACATCCCGCATCATCCTGGCTTTTTTTTCCTTTATTAGGAACTGGAGGGATGCTTAGGTAATGGTTAGATCTAAGTAAGTAGCTGAGGAGGAGAATGGATAAGAAATATTAGAGAAAAAGAAGTTCTTTTGATGAAGTTAGAGGAGTGATCCTAAGAGCCCTACGGAAGTCAAATCTTGATTGGCGTTTAGCAACTGCATGATCTTAGCAAAAAACTGTGTTCCTATTTCTTTTTTTTGAGACAGAGTGTCACTGTGTCACCCTCAGTAGAGTGCTGTGCTGTCACAGCTCACAGCAACCTCAAACTCTTGGGCTTAAGCAATTCTCTTGCCTCAGCCTCCCAAGTAGCTGGGACTACAGGTGCCTGCCACAATGCCCGGCTATTTATTTGTTGCAGTTGTTATTGTTATTTTAGTTGGCCCAGGTCAGGTTCAAACCCACCACCCTTGGTGCATGTGGCCAGAGCTGTAACCACTGTGCTATAGGAGCCGAGCCTGTGTTCCTATTTCTTTAATTGAAAAATGGCATTGCTCGCTCCCTAACTCAATTGATCTGAACATCACCCTGAAAGGTGCATGTGCATTGAGAACGGTAAAGAGCTATTTACATTATACTTACGGATTTTAACAATGATGAATGCAAGGTCAGTAACATAATTTGTGGGGCACGGTGCAAAATAAAAATGCAGTGCCCCTTGTTCAAAATTATTAAGAATTTCAAGATGGTAGCACAGCATCAAATTGTGAAACATTCTGAGCACGGATCCCTATGTGACTGCACAGGTCTCATACCCATGAAGCTGTCCCTGAGTAATCACCATACAGACCTTTTTGTGCTCTGAATGCTCATCACATGCTTTATCATTACAACACATGACTTTTGGCTCAGCATACTTGTTCACTTTCAACGGCATAGTCTAAGCCTTCAAGGGAGAGCCATTTCTTGTATTCTTGCTACAGTCCTGTGCTAGTACATGGTATGGGGCCCCCATCAATATTCTTGATATATTAAGGACTCCATATAATCATTACCCTTCCTGCTTTAGGAGTATTTCTCAGAAAACTGGGCTTGTCCTAAAATTCTTGTCCCAACCAGTAACTGGTTTCTACTGTGGCAAGTACCACTTCCTCTTTCAGTCAATTTACTTACCTTCTCTTATTTTCTATAACAATAATAATTTAATTTGCTTGGCATCTTACAAAGTTTGCAGTGTACCTCCATATATACTCATTTGGTCAATCAGCCAGAATTTACTGAGCATATACTAGGTGTGCAGACTGTGTTAGACATTTTAAGGGATATAGAGCAAGTACAAATGATCCCTGTCCCTGTGAGGCTTACAGTCTAGTGGCAGAAGAGGGTGGCAGAGAGGTGGGAGCAATTTTCTTCTATGTGTGTCAATCAGATAACAAATTAGTAAATGAGTCAGGCAATGTGTAGTGGCAAATACTGAGCTAGGAGTCAGAAGGCCAGGGATTCAGGTAGGTAGAGAATTTACTAGCTAAATGATCTGGAGCAAGTTCTTTGGTGCTCAGGATTTAGTTTCTTCATATATAAAAAGAAAAGGACCTGAGGCTAGTCTTGGTGGTTCATGCCTGTTATACTAGCACTCTGGGTGGCCCAGGCAGGTGGATTGCCTGAGTTCACAGCCTGAGCTAGAGTGAGACCCCATCACTAAAAGTAGCCAAGCATTGTGGTAGGCACCTGTAGTCCCAGCTACTCGATAGGCTGAGGCAAAAGGATCACTTGAGCCCAAGAGTTTGAGGATGCTGTGAGCTATGATGCCATAGTACTCTACTGAGGGCAACAAAGTAAGACTCTGTCTCAAAAGAAAAAAAAAAAAAAAAGGGAAAAGGATCCAGCCTGGGCAACATAGCAAGACCCCATCTCTACAAAAAATAAAGTTATGGCTGAGTGCAGTGGCTCACACCTGTAATCTTACCACTGAGGGAGGCTAAATCAGGAGGATCACTTAAGGCCAGGAATTTGAGACCAGCCTGAGCAAGATACCAAGACACCATCTCTTAAAAAATTAGCAGGGCATGGTAGCATGTGCCTCTAGTCCCAGCTGCTGGGGAGGCTGAGGCAGGAGAATCACTTGAGCCCATGAGTTTGAGGTTGCAGTGAGCTAAAATGATGCCATTGCACTCTAGCTAAGGTGACAGAATGTGATACTCTATTTAAAAAAACAAATGAAACTGAGGATGACATTATGTATAATGACCACCTGTCAGGGAAGTGAGGATTAAACTAGATAATAGGAGAGCAAAGGACCTGAAAATGGAAGTTCTTGGAAAAAAATATTTATTTTATTATGTGGTGAAAAGCAAAGAGTAGTTTGCATTGGTATAGTCAAAAGATCCTTCATGGAAGAGATGGTTCTTATATGGGTCTTTGAAGGATGGTGTGGGTTTGCAGAAGTGGAGGAGAAGACAGAACCTCTCATGAGCAAAGCCTCTGGGGCTGGACTGTGAATCTGACTTAGGGCTTCCCTGGCTTCCAACTGTTGTTTATGGGCAGTCCCTTTACTCTGTTATTACTTTGTTTGGTCATCTACTCCTTTTCCCTTTCATCAAACTGGTATCTATTGAACTCTGCTGGATACTCAGTTTAATTTTCTATCAGGATATGTGAGATATACCCCATCCCACCCAGGTATCTCCTGAAGATGTAGTAAAGCAAGCCAGAGAATTACAATGTCTTGAAAACACTGCTCAGGGCATGGGCTATTTCTCTTCAGTTCCAGAGCTCACCAGGCTGCCCCCACTCTCATGGTTTCTCTGCTTATCTGTCCCTGCCCTAGCTGGAAGCCTGTGGCAGAATACATTGACCAGCAGTTTGAGCAGTATTTCCGAGATGAGAGTGGCCTGAACCGAAAGAACATCCAGGACAACAGAGTGCACTGCTGCCTGTACTTCATCTCACCCTTCGGCCACGGGTATGGTCCAAGCCTGAGGCTCCTGGCACCACCGGGTGCTACTAAGGGAACAGGCCAACAGCACCAGGGGCAGGGCTACCACTAGCAGATGGTCACAGATTCCTGTTCCCCAGGCTCCGGCCATTGGATGTTGAATTCATGAAGGCCCTGCATCAGCGGGTCAACATCGTGCCTATCCTGGCTAAGGCAGACACACTAACACCTCCTGAAGTGGACCGCAAGAAACACAAAGTGAGGGAAGCTGGTGGTGGGAGGAGTCAGGAGGGCTTCTAGAAAGGACGGAGTCCCCAGACTTGTAGGCCCCTCATCTGTTTGCCAGATCCGGGAGGAGATTGAGCACTTTGGAATCAAGATTTATCAGTTCCCAGATTGTGACTCTGATGAGGATGAGGACTTCAAATTACAGGACCAAGCCCTAAAGGTGGGGCCATCTTGTGTTTTCTGGGAGAAGAGGGGAGAAAGATTCTAAATGAGGGCAGGCTGTTGGGGTGGGAGAGGATCCTGGCTTCCTAGAGTGAAGCAGAAAAGACGAAAATACAGGTGGGAAGAAACAGGTGAGAATGAGGGGTGCTGACAGGTACCCCTAACTTCTTCTAGGAAAGCATCCCATTTGCAGTAATTGGCAGCAACACTGTTGTAGAGGCCAGAGGGCGGCGAGTTCGGGGTCGACTTTACCCCTGGGGTATTGTGGAAGGTAAAGCACTGAGTTTGTGACCAGGGTATCTCCTTGCCCCTAGTGGCTTTCCCCTACCATGCTCTGGCTGACCCCTAGCCTTGCTATGCAGTGGAAAACCCAGGGCACTGCGACTTTGTGAAGCTGAGGACAATGCTGGTGCGTACCCACATGCAGGACCTGAAGGATGTGACACGCGAGACACATTATGAGAACTACCGGGCACAGTGCATCCAGAGCATGACCCGCTTGGTGGTGAAGGAAAGGAATCGCAAGTATGACCAAAAGCCAGGACAAAGCTGGCAGGGGCATCCCAAGTGCAGTCTTGGGTGAGACCAAGTCCTTCCCTTGTTCTTCTACAGGCCCTGGGTTCAATCTAAGTGGGTACTGGGGTCCTTACCAATCTTCCTTTTCCCTTCCCCTTAGCAAACTGACTCGAGAGAGTGGCACTGACTTCCCCATCCCTGCTGTCCCACCTGGGACGGATCCAGAAACTGAGAAGCTTATCCGAGAGAAAGATGAGGAGGTGAGGGCAGTATGGGGTAGCAGAGGTTGACATCCTAGGAGGTTTCACTTTTGGTCATAAACATTAGTATTTCTTGGTTTGGGAATAAGAAAGATGTCACTGGGCAGCGCCTGTGGCTCAAGGAGTAGGGCGCCGGTCCCATGCCAGAGGTGGCGGGTTCAAACCCAGCCCCGGCAAAAATTCAAAAAAAAAAAAAAAAAGAAAGATGTCACCAAGGGTGACATGGCTCTGGATGCAAATCTGTGTCCTAGATTTGTCATTTGGTTGTTCTGCCCAGTCTCTCTCACACTTCAGAGCTTCCACAGCCCTGGCTCAAGGGATTAGAAAGAACTTGGGAGCACTTCCCCAATTTTATATAATACGAGACGCTCCAAAGGGCCCTATTTTGATGCATTTGCCTATTCCAGCTGCGGCGGATGCAGGAGATGCTACACAAAATCCAAAGACAGATGAAGGAGACTTGTTAACTGGCTTTTAGCACTGGATATTTAAATCTCTTCTTCTTCCTATTTGTGCCGGCCCCTCCCAGCACCAGCTCTGCTCAGGCCCCTGCAGCTACTGCCACTTCGCCTTACATCCTTGCTGACTCCCTAGAGACTCAGAGGAAATAAAGTTTAATAAATCTATAGGTGGCTTTTGGTGTCACTGTCTGTCTTTACCATCTCCTGGAGACCAAGATCCTAGGACCCAGTTTTGAAAAGCTGATGGAGGAAGATGTTGGTTTCTGGGTTTTAGTAGGAAGGGGAGAGTGGGGAAAATTTTCTCCTCCCAAGAGAGAATTTGGAATCCAGCCTGGTCTCTTCATCTTATTGATGAACATGTCTATGCTGCTTCTATTCTCTGACCTGGGCCTCTCTCCGTCTTTCCCACATATAGTAACTTCAGTTGTGTAGCTGTTTTGGATCTGATATCTTTCATTGGGAAAACACAAGGTACTAACTTCATGTGACCTCCTTTTTCCACTGATCTGGGAAAAGGAATACGTGGAATTAAACTCTATACTCTAGGAAGTCTGTGGTAGAGTACTGAACAAATGCTGAAGCCACTGTAATCATCAAACACTATAGTAAATGCTGGGAATGAATAAAAATACGATCATTGGCTCGGTGCCTGTAAGCACCGTGGTTACGATGCCAGCCGGCGGGTTCGAACCCGGCCCAGGCCAGCTAAACAATGACAACTGCAACAAAAAAATAGCCGGGTGTTGTGGCGGGCGCCTGTAGTCCCAGCTACCTGGGAGACTGCGGCAAGAGAATCGCTTAAGCCCTAGAGTTTAAGGTTGCTGTAAGCTGTGACGCTACAGCACTCTACCGAGGGTGTCATAGTGAGACTTTGTCTCAGAAAAGAAAAAATACCATTTGACAGAGTTCTGTATTCAATTAAATACTTAACTAAGAATCTGCTAGTCTGCAGACTCGGATCCATATCCCGGAGTTAAAGTAGTGAACACAGGCAAGTTCTCTGTCTTCCTGGAACTTACTAACTGTACTAGAAGTTCCAATGATGTATAAACAAAGACTCGTGAGGACACTAGCCCAGGGGCTTGATATTAAAAAAGCTCAGGCCCACTCTAGACTTGAGACTAAGTTGAGAACCTGAATCAACTTCTCCATTTCTGTAGGGTTGGTGGTATCGCGGGGCCAAGGCGACCTCCCGCGATCACCCTCCGTCCTGTTGCTTGTTCCAGGTCCCTGGGTGAGAGAGGGAGGGGTGACGAACCAAGTCCTTGAGAGCATCCTGTTTCCCCCTCCCTTTACAGATCAGGAGACTTCAACTAGCTAGTAGCAGTTTCAGTCCAGGTCCTATCTCTCGGACAGGAAATTTTTATTCAGAACTGGCGGCACAGCGCAGGTCATAAAGAACGGCAGGGTCGTTCGCCGATAGATAAAAAGAGCGGGTTGAAGGAACCTGTTAAGATACAGAAAAAGGGAAATCTCTGGGTCGCCAGTTGAAGAAAACCGAGACCGCGCTCCATACCCAGCCCTCTGCCCTTCCCTGGCCTGCAGGTTTTTCTCCCATGGTGCCTTTGAGACAGGATGACCGCAGCGAATCACAGGAAGTAGCTGTAAGTCTTGCGCCCCTACAATGCCCCGCCTCCAATTGCGCTACCATTAAGCGACAGGCCGCCCCCACTTCCGGTCCCCTGGAGCCGTATCCAGTCATCCCCTGTTTACTGCTCCCATTGGCTACCGCAGGGACGCGCTGTGATTTCCCATTGGTCGCGTCTCCTCCCCACGCGTTGCACCTCCTTTTTCCAGAGACAGACTCGTCTTCTGGCATCCGATAGGCTAAAGGTTGGGAGGGCGTCTGCCCTATTCGACTAATGAACGGTATGGAGAGTGAGGGCGGTGGCTGCGTGGTGAGAGGTAGGGCGGGACTTGGTGTGGCCATTGGCCAGGGCGGGCACAGGCCAGAAAAACGATTGGCTGAGGAGAAGGGCACCGTGGTGGGGTCGGGGCTGCGCGGTTTCAGCCGCTGCGGGAGACGGAAGTGGCGAGAGCGCGGCCTTGGAGGGTCGGGCGGACGCCGCCTGGGTGAGTCACTGTGCCCCGTGTACTGCCAGCCTGGGAACCTCAACGACTGCATCTTACCCGGCCCCCACCAGCTTTCCCGAGTCCCGCCTTCTGTCATTTGGGGCTCCGCCTCCGAGTCTTTACGCTCCACCCCTAGAACCTGGGCACCTGGGCTCCCCTGTCAGCCTGGCCCGCCCCTTCTGCCCACCCCTCCCCACCCCCACCGATCAGATCTTAGGTCCGGAAACTCTGGGCTTCCCAGGACTGGTCTTTGTCCTTCCTTTCCTCCGTTTTCCTGGGGCTGCGTGCCAGTGAGCGGTGAGGCAGCACCTCTGTCTTGCTTCTTGCGGGCTCCCCCTTGAGGGAGGGTGGCTTGGGGAAGAGGGTACTGTGAACAGGGAGGCATGTGGGACCACAGATGAAGGACTCTTATGCACTGCTCCTGAGCGTAGCAGGCATGAAGGAAAGTGTCAGTGAAACCTGGGCCTAGCTCCCTAAGTGGTCCTAGGAGGCTGCATCCTGAAATCTTTTATTTGGGCTCATTTGAAAGATTCTGACAAAAAGGCCTAGGATGGCTGATTATGTTCCTGTTGTGCGGGCTCCTCCCCATAACCTCTGCCCCACTTGGTGTCAAGCACGCTCATCAAGACCTGTCCAGCCTTGCTGCCCTCTGATCACAGGTTGTGGTCCCCTCCCTCTTGTCCTCTGGACTCTGCCCCCAGTAAAAAGTTCAGGTGGGTGCTACTCCCAGACTCAGAGACTGACAGAGCATTCCTGTGGATTCAGGCCCCCAAACAGGGCCAAAAATGAGTTCCAGTTGGGTAGCCTTTGTCTCTTCAGTGTTGGCAGTTCTGCTTTCACACAAAGAACAGGGTTTGACGTGTTCTACTTCTTCTGAGTCTGGGAATCAGGACTCTTAAGTTTTGCCGAATACTCTTGGATGACACTCATTCCTGCTTTAGAACTTTATGGCTGACTTCATGCCCTGCAGGATCACTTGTTGCTTTCTCCCCACATAGCTCCCATTGCCTCTCTCTGGCCTGGTGACTTGTGGGAGAGATTGGATTCTCTGTGATAGAGGAGAATAAGAGCTGTAGAGAAGTTCAGGGTAGATGTGTGGTATTTGTTGATTCCATGGTGATGAAAATGGTGTTCTTTACTCTTATGTTCCTCTGTCTCCTTATAGTGAGAAGCAGGCAGCCAGGACCCTCACCACGGTAGAATGGTGAGTACTCTCCCTTTCCTAGACCAATGTATATTTCTGTAATCTTTGTGCCTTTCTCAGTGAAGCTGCCTCACCTCTTGAGCTTCAGCCTACTCTGTTCAGCTCCTAAACTGGTTTGTCTGCCCTGGAGATAAAATAGTTTCTTTTGATTGCAAAACGTCAGCCAGCATACAGCACTAGGAGCCTCTAGAAGCCTTTTTTCTGCATGTGCTATGCCACACCTTCCTCACACTTCCTACACACCACTGGCTCTCTTAGATCTTCATAACAGCAATCCTCTTGGGGTTTTTTTGGGGGGTGGGGGAGTGTCTCTGGAAGAATGGAAGAATCACTGTGTTCTGGTCTAAAAAGGCAGGGGTTCTTTATCTCAGGATCCTGAACTTATAGTGGGTCCTTTGAATATTGTAGGTGTTATACCAGCAGTAACTCCACAAAAACTGTGGGGGTTTCTCCAGCTCCAAGGTGCTGCGTCTGTTAAGCCAATGCTGGCAGCAGCTGACTGAATATCTACCAAGATACCATCTTCAGAATGCTCAGGATATCAATAGAGGTGTTTTTATAATGATCCTGTAAATTTTCCATTAACCTGTAAACTGCCTTTCTCTCACCCCAAGTTCAGGGAACCCCTTAACTCTTGAAACGTAGGAGGAAGAAGCAGTGAGCTAAGAAAGGAGTAGAGAGATTCAGGCCCTGGCTCAGACCAGACCCTTAACCTGGCTGCATCTCTTCAGTTTCTTTCAGGTGTCCTCTATGCTTAACGACAGGTTAAAGAATTCAATTGATCATAGGATTTCCTCCCTTTCTTCCACAGACATGTGGATGTATGGTGTGTACTGTATTAGTTCATTCCCTTCTCAGAAACCCTGCTGGTCTTGACCCCCACCAACTGGCTTGGAAGTACTCCAGGCTGGGGGGCCCCTCCTCAGTCTGTAGGAAGGCCACAGTCCTCTCTTTTTCTCTTCAGGGACACCCTGAAAAGAGCATGGGCTTCAGAGCTAGCCTTATGTAATTTCAAATGCGAGCACCACCACTTAGGTAAAGTGCATACTTTCTCTCTAAGCTGGAGTCTCACCAGTAAAACAAGAGAAGGCTTACTTCAAAGGGGGAGTTCAATGGTTTTAGTGAGATGATGTTTGAAACTGCCTGGCTCATGCTAGATGCTTAATGAAAAGTTATGTTTTCTCTCATTTCTCCCCTCTCCCAAAATAAAGCAAAAGCCCTGGTTTCTGAAAGTTACCAAGCACAGGAAGTTTGGGGGTCCAGCCAGCTTTATCTGGGACTCTAGGTGACATTTTGATCCCCTTATCTTTGCTTCTTATTCCTTAGCCCTCTACCCAACTTCCCGCCTGCCCACCCCTGGGTTTCAAGTTTTGTTTTTGTATAGCTTCTGTGATCCATACTTCCAGCTCTTCTCTTTCCCAGATTAAGACAATCTTTCTCCCCTAAGAAGGAGGAGAGTTGGTCAGGGGTTTGGGAAGAAAAAACTCAGAGGATTTCCCTTTTAGGAGTGTGTAACGACTAACCAGGCTAGTATCCATTCTAAGAGTCAAAAAGGGTTTAGTGAAATCAGGGGATTAAAGGACACTTAATGGGCAGGGGTATGGTAGGTAGTGGTTTTGGAGAGTCAGGAGGAAGAGTGAAACTGGAAAGGGCATGAGGTGGAGATAGGTTATTTCCAACTTGGGATGCAGAGTAGGTGTGGGGGGAACTCAGATGAAGGGAGGGCATAGGGATGGTTGTGTGAGACTGGGGGAGGGTGGCTCACCTGGAAAGAGGGAAATGAAAAGATGTAGGCGGTCTTGCTTTCTGTTCCCATGCGGTCTGAGAGAGGTCCCACAGCCGTGACTCCCGAAAGCCCCTAGATGTCCCCGAGGATGCTCTTCTGCGCCGCCCGGGGGCTGCGGGGAGGGAGGAGCTTGGACTTGTAGGCGGGGCCCCTCAGAACCTCCCCGCCCCTGCCTCCCTTCCCGCCCCTGCCTCCGCCTTCCAGCCGCGGCCTCGGGCTCTCCCCTCTGCTGGCTCCCCTCCCTTCCGCGCTCGTGCCGAAGGGCGGAGCTGGGCCCGCTCCATTGTGGAGAGGAGAGGAGAGGCGCGAGGTAGCTGCGCCGAGGCCCCGCCACTAGCGCGCTCGACTCCTGGCCGCCGTCGTAGCTGCACCTGGCGGGCCCCGCAGCCGGGATGCGGCGGGCGCCCGGTGCTGGCGGGCAGCGCAGCGGCTCCGGGGACATGTGCGCTGGCCCAGATCGCCCGCGACCATGAGCCTGACCGCCCGCGTCTCCTGCTCCATGCTTAGCTGCTTCGTAAGTGCCAACCCCGCCTGCAGGGTACCAGCGGGCCCAACGGTTGCTGCACCCTGCGCGGCGTCTAGGACCAGCCCTTGAGATACCAAATTTCAGCCCAACCCCCTCCCCAGGTCCCCAAGCCCAGCCACGAACGTTTGGAGGCAGGAGAGGGAGGTTAACCCTTTTCTTTCTTGGACTTGCTTCGATCTCCTGGGTGCTGGGGGTTGTCGACAGCCTGGGATGGAAATTCTGTGGCCCATCATAGCCCCGCAGCGACTGCCCTTGACTGCAGATCCCTAGGCCCCGCCCTGCAGGGGTACATCCCTTTACCTCCGCCTCTCCATCTTGGTCCCACCCGCTGCATCCTTGCTTGGGGATGTGGGATGTGGCTAGTAGGCTGTGGGGGCTGGTCGGGGAGCATTGGATGTCTGTGAGCTGTCTCCTGGGCTTCAATCCCTACTCCCTTCCACCATTCCGTCCCTCACCTGACATGCCAGTCTGTTCTCCTTCACTGTCCCTCAGACAGCCTCTCTTTTCTCCATCTTCCCTGCCTCTGCAGGGCTCCCTACCTCTGCATCATTCCTACTCCTCCTCCCTGGCTAACGCTGCTTCCCAGCTTCCCCCATCTGTCCTCTCAGATGTCCCCCGCCCGCCCCGTGGGTGTCTGCCAGGCCTCCTCTCACTCTCCCCTGGCTGTCCTTGGATCTCCTGGTTCCTTGGAGGCATGTGGATCCCCTCTTCTTCCTTCCCTGGTGGTTAGGAGGGAGTTACTTCTGCTTGCCCTGGGTATTCTTTAGGAATTCCCCTCAGAACAGCAGGTGGGGCAGGATACTTGGCAGGTAATGGGGGCTTGTTAGCAGTGTGGGCCTAACAGAAAGATAAGCCCAGCTCCAAAATACATCCTCCTTTTGAAACGTCTCTGAAGGCCCTCTAGAGGCATGGGACTGAATCCCCCCACCCACTCCTCTTTGTCTCCTTCACCCATCAGATTGAAGCTTCATTGATGGCAGGTGCCGGATTTCCCTCCTTTCTCTATAACCAGCTGTCACGCCTGGTCCCCTGGCTCTTTTTCCTCAGGACAACACTTCTATCCCTGCTCTTGTCTTACCCTTACATTAGTCTGCTTTTCTTTAGTTTCCTCTCCTCTTCCATTTTTAAAATTATTATTCTTCAGGAGAGTCCCTCTTTGAAGAGTGCAGATTCCCAGTTCCTCCTTGGCCCTCTCTCTTTACTTAGGTCATAGGCTTGAGAAACCCTTCCATTGCACCCTTCCCTGCCTCCAGCCAAGTCAGGTCTCTTTTCCCCTTTCTGGTGACCAGAACCTTGTGACGTATATGTGGGGTTTGAGACAAGCCTGGGCAATGTAACAAGACCCTACCTCTGAAAAAAGTAAAAAAAAAAAAAAAAAATTAGCCTTGCATGGTGGTGCCTGTCTGTAGTCCTAGCTGCTCAGGAGGCCAAATCAGGGTTGCTTGAGCCCAGAAATTTGAGGTTGTAGTGAGCTGTGATTGCACCACCGCATTCCAGCCTCAGTGATAAAGTGAGACCCTGTCTCTAAAAATGAAAAGTATATGTGAGGTGTTTCTGTAGATTTATTGGTGAGGGATGGGAGCAGAATGAGCCTGGTATGCCAAGTAGTGCCTGGTGACTTAGGACTATGGCCTTCCTATAGGGTGAGGAGGGGCCCCCCAGCCTGGAGTACATCCAAGCCAAGGACCTGTTCCCCCCCAAGGAACTAGTGAAGGAAGAGGAGAATCTTCAGGTAAGGAGGAATGTGGGGCCCAGGGTGGGTGGTCCCTGCCCAAAACACCTCCACCCCCACCAAAAAAAAAATCTTCAAGGGAATCTAATACTGGAGCTCTGCCTTCCTGCTCTCTGGTCTCTAGAGGGAGAGGGGGGTCTGTCTGCATGTATATTATGGAGTCTTTGGCCCCGGGGAAGGAAAGACAACTTTCCTATACAGTTGTTGCCTAGTGCTGTTACCATGGAGAGGATTCTTCTCTCCTGTCTTGGTCCACCTTTCCCAGAGGGGATCCCACAGAGCAGGGGCTGTGCAGGAGAACGAGGGGGCGATTTACTTTTGGACTGAGGGTTCCTCTGGCCTTTGGCAGGTACCCTTCACAGTATTGCAGGGTGAGGGAGTGGAGTTCCTGGGCCGGGCAGCCGATGCCCTCATTGCCATCTCTAACTACCGGCTGCATATCAAATTCAAGGACTCTGTCATCAACGTGAGTTTCTGTGTTGTTCTCCCATACCTAAGTTAGAATCCCTGTGAGTTTCAAAGTAGGATTGTTTCAGTGTGCTCTCTGATCATGTCTCCAATAAAGGTATTCCTTTCTCTTTTTCACTGGCCTTGTGTTTTCTTGCCTCGTTCTCCCAACTATAGATCTGTCTTTCTATTACTGGTTCATTGTCCCTTCCCCTCTTGTGTCTTCTCATTAGTCTATTGATGGCTCATCTAAGGGGCACAGTGGCATTGTTGGAAGAGTATAGGCTTTGGAATCAGGCAAACCTGGGCTCTTTTACTGTACTGCCTCTTACCAGCTGTGTGACCTTGGTCAAGTCACTTGAGGCTTGGTTTTTTTTCTCCTTAATATGAGGTGAAAATACCTGGTTTGCAGGGTAATTGTGATTATTGTTTGGGGTCACATTTGTAAAGGACCCAGCACAGTTACCAGGCACTTAACAGGCCCTCAGTAAATGCTGGTTCCTTCCTGCTATTGATATATTAGTACCTGGTCTGGGGTGGGACTTAGGAGTGGTGCCACATGGAAGGGGTGGGGGTGGGGGCTCTGAGCTTCAGTTTGCCTTTCCTTTGAAGGTCCCCCTCCGGATGATTGACAGTGTGGAGAGCCGTGATATGTTCCAGTTGCACATTGCCTGCAAGGACTCCAAAGTGGTGAGGTGAGAACAATAGGGCCTCACTCAAGTCCCCTGATCCCAGTGTTGTCCAGACTTCTCTGCTACAGGGTCTCGCTGGTGCAGGAGAGAAAAGATACTGTGTCTTACTTTCCCCATTTGGAGAAAAAGGTGAAAACCCTATTCTGCGTTGGGAGGTCAATTTATCAACGTATAGTATCTTGACCTGAAAAATGGGTATAATGCTTAGTTCATGGAGTCATTATAAGGATTGAATGAGATAATGCATATGAAAGCACCTAGGATAATATCTGGCATAAGGTACCTACATTATTGTTGGTTCATTTATTTATTTGCTTAACAGGTATTTATTGAGTACCCCACCCTATTTATGCCAGACTGTTGTAAGCAGGGAACAACAGACACAACTTTCAGCCCTCATGGAGCTTATATTCCAGTGGAGAGAAACCAACAGTAAATAATAAATATGTGAAATGATAAGTGGAAAGGAAAAACGTAAGGCAGGGAGAGGGGATATGGAGTGCTATGGAGGTGAATATTGTGGGGGAAATAAAAGTGATCAGAGAAGCTGGACCTAAAAGGTGACATTTGAGTCAAGACCTGAAGATAATGACCTGTGGCCACTTGGAGGAAGAGTTCCAGACAGAGGGAACAGAAAGTATGAAAGCCCTGAAATGAATATGTATCTGTGTCTACAGATTAGAAGAATAGCAAGGCAGCTGGTGTTGCTGGGGTGTGTTGACATGGGTAAGGGTCATAAGGCATGAGAGCAAAGAGGGGGTGTCATACTGGTAGTCATAATGACTGGCTTTTAATTTTAGGGAAAGGAGTGACATGATCTGCTTCACGTTTTAAAGAATCACTCTTGTTGCTCTAATAAAAATAGATAGAAGAGATCGGGAGCAAGCACAAAGGCAGAAGCTGGAGACTAGTTGGGAAGCTATTGCAGTTGACCAGGGGAGAGGTTGTGGTAGCCTGTCTAGGGTGGTAACAGTCAAAATGGCGAGAAGTGGTTAATTCTGAGTATATTTTGAAGGTAGAGATTTGCTGACAGACTGGATATGAGAGAAAGAGGAGCCTGGGATGACCCTAAGGATTATCATAAGGATGCCCAGTTTAGATAGAGCCATGTGCTAAGGTCTGTGGGGGATTCAGAAGAAGAATCTATATTGCCCTTCCCTTCACGGAGGCTGAAGTTTAGTTGCTGAACAAAGACTTAATATGTGGCAATGTGCTATGGAAAAATTTATTGCTGAATATCCCAAGCACATTAAGAATCAATATGTCAGGCCAGATGTAGTGGTTCATACCTGTAATCCTAGCCCTCTGGGAGGCTAAGGTGGAAGGATTGCTTGAGGCCAGGAGTTCCAGACTAACTTGAGCAAGAGCAAGACCCCCATCTCAACAAAAAATTAAAAGATGAGCCAGGCATGGTGATGTGGGCCTCTAGTCCCATTTACTAGGAAGGCTGAGGCAGGAAGATTGCTGAAGCTCAGGAATTTAAGGTTGCTGTGAGCTGGGATCATGGCATTGCATCCTAACCTGGGCAACAGAGTGAGACCCTGTCTCCAAAAAAAGTAAAAAAGAAAAAAGAAAAGTGTCAATGTATGGCACCTGTGGCTCAGTGGGTAGGGTGCCGGCCCCATATACCGAGGGTGGCAGGTTCAAACACGGCCCTGGCCCTCTAAAACAGCAATGACAACTGCAACAACAACAACAAAAAAAAAAATGAAAAGAAAAGAGTCAATGTATCTGTGGGATGGAGTAAGCTAGGAAGAGTTCGGGGAAGAGGTGGGTCTCAAACTGTCCTCAAAGTGTTAGTAGGATGTGGCTAGGCAGAGAGGAGAGATTAGCAAACAGAAGGAAAATAAGGCTATGGGAATAACATAAGCAGGACTTCCTGCCTGAAGCAGAGGGTCTGTGTTAGGGAATCATGAGAGGTAACTTTGGTTCGATAGGTTAGGGTCAAGGAGTGCAGACATTCAGGGCCATCTGGTAGTGTTTAGGTTTGATATAAGAAGTGGTGGGCCCATTAGAGGGGATAAGTATGTCTCAAACACAGGAGTTCTTGGGAATAGAATTATCACAAGAGATGACTTCTCTTGGTTGTTGGCCAGTGTCCCTGGTTCCCTGCAGGATCCCCATTGCCTCACCTCCTGTTTCACAGTCTCCTTTACAGTCTTCCTGCGGCCAGGATTTTTTTTTTAAATTTATTTATTTATTATTTTTTTTGTGGAGACAAAGTTTCACTTTACTGCCCTTGGTAGAGTGCCATGATGTCACAGGACTCACAGCAATCTCTAGCTCTTGGGCTTACGCGATTCTCTTGCCTCAGCCTCCCGAGCAGCTGGGACTACAGGCGCCCGCCACAACGCCCGGCTATTTTTTGGTTGCAGTTTGGCCGGGGCTGGGTTTGAACCTGCCACCCTTGGTATATGGGGCTGGCGCTCTACTCACTGAGCCACAGGCGCCGCCCCCGTGGCCAGGTTTTTGACCCTTATGGCCACCTATTCCTTACCTCACCCAGGCCTGTGGTTTCTTGCCTGGCAGGTGCCACTTCTCCACTTTCAAGCAGTGCCAAGAGTGGCTCTCACGGCTTAGCCGGGCCACAGCAAGACCTGCCAAGCCTGAGGATCTCTTTGCCTTTGCGTACCATGCCTGGTGCCTGGGGCTGACTGAGGAGGACCAGCATACCCACCTGTGTCAGCCAGGTGAGGCCAGGTTATTTTCTTTGGAAGATTGCTTCTTGTCTCTTGGTTCTTATTCCTCCTCCACCCCTTGGGACCTTGGTGCTGTGGTAGGCTAACAATCATGGGGACTGTGTTTCAGGGGAGCACATACGATGTCGGCAGGAGGCGGAGCTCACGAGAATGGGCTTTGACCTGCAGAATGTCTGGAGAGTCTCACATATCAACAGCAACTACAAGTGAGAGAGCAGGGGTGGAGGACCAAAACACCAATCCAGACCCAAACCTCTTCCACATTTGCATAGTGGGCACCGCTCCTGGGTCTCTCTTCCTGGTCCCTTCCCACAAACCACCCGCTGGGGTCTTGTTATCACATGTCTTAGACCCAGTTTGGTGACCCCATCTGATCTCTTCTCAGATTGTGCCCCAGTTACCCCCAGAAGCTGCTGGTTCCTGTGTGGATCACAGATAAAGAGCTGGAGAATGTGGCTTCCTTCCGCTCCTGGAAGCGGATCCCTGTAGTTGTGTACAGGTGAGGGGAGAACAGGAAATAGGCAGGCTGTCTTTTATGCAGTAAGAGTCACAATTGGTTTTCAGCAGGCTAGTTGACTGTGGGGAAGTGTTTGAAATATTCAAAGAAAAGCTGCCTAAGCTTTTGGGGTGTTTAGTCACTTTTCCCCTTTTTTAGTGGGAGATATATGTTGCATATAAAACATTGCATTAGTACAGAGCTTGGCAAACTGGTCTGCAGACCAAATTTGGACTATAGCCTATGAGCTATGAATGGGTTTTACATTTTTAAAAGGTTATTTTAAAAAACAAAGAAAATACACAGCAGAAGTGGTTGTGACCTACAAGGCTGAAAATTTATTGTTTGGTTCCTTACTGAAAATGTCTGCTAGCCCCTACACAGGAAGATTATAGCTAAAATAGAGTGAGACAGGTAGTAACCCTGAGGTTTAGATTTTTTTTGTGTTCTTGGCTCTGGCCTTGTTCTCCTGCTGGTGTCTATACCTGAGCAGGTGCTGTGCAGATTTGATAAGTCAAGGTCACCTTGGGAATACAAAGCCCAGTTACGAAAATGTGTGTGATAGCACTTTGTAGACTATAAAGCCTTCTAGAGATGTAGGGGCTTTTGGTTGTTATATCATGGCCTGGATGAGTTGGTAGTCCTTGTTGTCTCTGGAGACCTTGATCTGGCCCCCTGAGGGTAGGCCTCAGAGTCTTTGAACGCCAAGGGCATTACAGTTTTTTCTGTTTTTTCAGACACTTGCGAAATGGAGCTGCCATTGCCCGCTGCAGCCAGCCTGAGATCAGCTGGTGGGGCTGGCGCAATGCTGATGATGAGTACCTAGTCACATCCATTGCTAAAGCCTGTGCCCTGGACCCGGGGACAAAGGCCACTGGGGTGTCCCTCAGCATCGGGAATAATGATACCAGCGAGGCGTGTGACACTGACTTCGGTAACGTGTGGATGGTGCTAGTCTCCCAGGGAATAGGCCCCCTCCCTGGCCTTATTGGCTCCCAGGGAGTCCCCAGTGAGAAGATGGGAAGAAGGTGACAATACACAGGGTGCCTGGGGCCCTGCCTTTTAAGGAAGTGTGAGGGGTCTCCAGTGGCATGTCCTTCTCTTCTTAGAGGGAGTTCCACAGGGCCAGAATGAGGCTGGGTAGCTGGCTGACCCAGGGTCTTCTTACTGTGTAGATTCCTCTCTGACTGCATGCTCCGGGGTGGAGAGCACAGCAGCCCCCCAGAAGCTGCTGATCCTGGATGCACGATCCTACACAGCAGCGGTGGCTAACCGGGCCAAGGGTGGAGGCTGTGAATGTGAAGGTATTACTGCTATTCCACTGTCTGTAGCCAGCCTGGCTCTGCTTGGCTTTGGTGAGGAGGGGGTTGGGGGCAGCTTGTGTAGTGGAAAGAAACAAACCTAGCTTTGAATCAAGACTTTGCCACTTATTAGTGTGACTATGCTTAAGTCACTTATCTGTCTAAGCTTTATTTTCTCATCTATCAAAGGGAGATGATACATACCTTGCAAAATTGTCCAGTTGATTAGAGGTTGCATATATAAAATTACTGGTACAGAGCAGCTATTCTTTATTGAGAATTTATTATATATTATCATTCTTAGTACTACTATCATCAATTGTTAGTTTACTGTTACTATTACTAGTTTATGGCACTTGAGTATCCAGAGATAAAAATGCGATTCAGATTTCAAGAGTGTATTTAGTTCCTGTCCTACAGTGTTCTGTCTTGCAGGGAAGCTTTGTCCAGCAGAGCCACTTCTGTCCTGGATGCCCGTTTGCAGGATGTACTCTTATATTCCACTCTCCTCTCATGTCTATAGAGTACTATCCCAACTGTGAGGTCGTGTTCATGGGAATGGCCAACATCCATGCCATCCGGAATAGCTTCCAGTACCTCCGGGCTGTGTGTAGCCAGATGCCAGATCCTAGCAAGTAAGTGTTCCCTGCTTCTCCCTCCCACCTCATCCTTCCCACCTCATCCTTCCCACCTCATCCCTCCCATCTGATCCTTTCCTTCCCATCCCTCCCCAGTACTTCTCATCCTTGGGAGATTGGATGGGCAGATGAAAAGTTTAGAGGTACAGTAAACCTGGGTAGAATTGGGTGCAATGCTCCAGTTCCAAGAACACTTCTTTCATTTCTCAGCCAACACTTTGGCACAGTCACAGGACACTGGATTCCTTTTGCTTAGATGAGTAGTCTTCAGAGAACTGGGGAGAGAAAGTGGCTACATGTGCATGTGACCCCTCCCAGTTCCTCTCTTGATCCTAAGAAGCTCTTATCTTCCTCAGGTCCTATCTTTCCTACCTTCCTGCTAGATAACTCTTGGCCAAAAAGGCCGTGGGTTGGACCTTTTAGTTTCACCTTTCACTGGGGACTTTTTTGGATACAGCTGGCCGTGGGTGGTAGAGAGACTGTTGGTGATGGACTTGATTTCTCCTCCTCTGTAGCTGGCTGTCCGCACTGGAGAGTACCAAATGGCTGCAGCATTTGTCAGTGATGCTGAAAGCAGCTGTGCTGGTGGCTAATACAGTAGACCGTGAAGGCCGGCCTGTGCTGGTACACTGCTCGGATGGCTGGGACCGCACACCACAGATAGTAGCCCTGGCCAAAATACTACTGGACCCATATTACAGGACGTTGGAGGTATTGAGAGAAGTTGGGTGGGAAAGACCAGAAGGAGTACGGGAGGAGAGGTATTGAACCCCTGGATCTATCATGGGGATCTGTCAGTGGAGGACATTGGTGGCTTTGAGTTCTGTTCTAGGTTCTTCAGTCCTATGTTTTTTGGAAGCTGCCTGCTTCCTGTGTTGGGCATTTCCCAGGGGAGTAGTACACAGGCCTACACTTGGACTGTTTCTTTTTTTTTTTACAGGGCTTCCAAGTGTTAGTGGAGTCTGACTGGCTGGATTTTGGACACAAGTTTGGAGATCGCTGTGGCCACCAGGAGAATGCAGAGGACCAAAACGAACAATGTCCTGTGTTCCTCCAGTGGCTTGATTCTGTTCATCAGTTGCTTAAGCAGTTCCCCTGCCTGTTTGAATTTAATGAAGCATTCCTGGTAAGTCTTAAAGCCTGTGACCAGAGCAGGGGGCCGCACCAGCCTGAGGCCCCCAGGTACAAGCTATCTTGGCCCTCTAGGTGAAACTGGTACAGCACACCTACTCCTGCCTATATGGCACATTCCTGGCAAACAACCCCTGTGAGCGAGAGAAGCGCAACATCTACAAACGGACCTGCTCCGTGTGGGCTCTCCTTCGGGCCGGCAATAAGAACTTTCATAACTTCCTCTATACACCTGGCTCAGACATGGTAAGTCAGAGCCCTTTTCCTGTAGGTGTTACCTGGAAAGCTATTGGGAGAAGAGTCTGAGTCAGTGGGGAGAAGGTGGACCCAGCAGCTTAGGGAAGAAAGAGGAACCAGACCAGGCGAGGTGGCTCACACCTGTAATCCTAGTGCTGTGGGAGGCCAAGGCAGGTGAATTGCCTGAGCTCACAAGTTCAAGACCAGCTTGAGCCAGAGCGAGACCCTGTCTCTAAAAATAGCTGGGTGTAGTGGCAGGCGCCTGTAGTCCTAGCTACTTGGGAGGCTAAAGCAAGAGAATCGCTTAAGCCCAGGAGTTTGAGATTGCTGTGAGCTGTGGCACTCTACTGAGGGTGACATAGTGAGACTCTGTCTCAAAAAAAAAAAAAAAAAAGAAGAAGAAGAAGAAACAGGAATTGGAAAGGGCTCTGACTTACCAGAGTACTAGTGTTGGGCTGCTTTCCTAGGTCCTGCATCCTGTGTGTCACGTCCGAGCCCTGCACCTCTGGACAGCTGTTTATCTGCCAGCATCATCTCCATGCACACTTGGGGAGGAAAACATGGATCTTTACCTTTCCCCGGTGGCCCAGAGCCAGGAGTTCTCTGGCCGTTCTCTGGACAGGTAAGAAAAGCCATTTTTGCTCTTTCCCTCTCTGTTAGGAAGGCAATATCTGTTTTCTGTCTTGCCTAGATGTCATTCTCTTTCTCTAATGAGATATTTAAAAGCAACTTTTTGAGTCAGTTGAAAGAGAAATTTGGCTCAGGACTTGTAGCTAGTCTGGGGTGCACTGTGTATTTTCAAGGTTTTCTCTTAAGATAAGATTGGATACTTTCTTTCTTAGAGCTTCTGTCACCCTGTGTGCATCCACAAGCAGGGGAGAGGAGAACAAAACAGGACTATTTTGGGAAGGTTTGTGGGAATGATCACTGATATAAGGCATGGGGAGGTGGCTATCTTAATAACAAACTTTGCTACATCCAGCAGTATCTTCCAGAAGCATCTGACTCTCAGGGAAATTGGTTCCAGTAGGAGGATGGCTTTGCATTATTCCCTCAGAAAAAGGCCAGAATTTAAAGGGAGAAATAAAGTTATCCTCTGACTGAGTTTTGCAGAGGGAAGTAGGATGAGAGTTGGTAAAATTACTGGGGTAATTCATATCCTTTATTAAAAAAAAAACAAAACAATATAAAAGTAGAAAATGATGATCTTTTCTTATAATCCTTATCTCTACAGTTATCTACTGTTAATACTTTGTGTTCTTCCAGATGTTTCTATAGATGTACCACATTCTCACACACTTATATTCAAACATTTTTTATGAACACCAGAGATTTTTTGCATATTCTTTTTACTCTCTTATGTGTTCTGCAAATTGTTTTTAACCATTTTGTATTAGATTGTCATCCCATGACAGCACATGTAGAACTACTTTATTGTTTTTTTGACTTCAGAGTAGTCCAAAATTAGAGTGCATCATAATTTATTATATAACCAGCTGTCTATTGGTCATTTAGGTAGTTTGTTTTTTTTTTTGCAGTCTTTGGCCAGGGGCTGGATTTGAACCCACCACCTCTGGTATATGAGGCCGGCGCCCTACTCCTTGAGCCACCGGCACCACCCCATTTAGGTAGTTTTCATTTTTTTTTTTTTATCACTACATATGTTCACATTTAATGAGCATCCTTATATGCCTTTTTTTAGAAAAAGCATCCTTATGCCTTTTTTAAAAAATTGTGAAATACACATAATATTTACATCTAAATCCTTTTTATGTGTACAGCTCAGTAGTGTTGCCTTAGAAGTGTATCTTTGCTTTGTGCTAGTATTTCTGCCAGATAAATTCCTAGAAATGAAAATGCGGTGTTCAGGGGATATGTTTATTTTAAATGTTGATATTTGCTTATTGGCTGAAGGTTAAAGTTAAAATATAATATATGTCATTGGTTAAATATCATAAAGGAAAACAACAAACTGACATCCCAAATTATTGGTTTTAAGGTCTTTTGAACTGAGTCCAGGAGATTGTACATAGGCTTTTGGAACTCTGTGATTTTCTCATTTCCCAGCCGATGTAGAATTTGAGTATAGGTTCATACATTTACTTTTCCATTCACAGTAAGTTCTGTGATCCATTTACCAATCATTGCCTTCAGTTAGTACCTAATGCTAATTCAATAAATATTTCTTTAGCACCTACAAGTTGCCTAATACTATACTAGATTTTGTGAGCAATACTGAAGAAAAATAGGATATTAGTCTCACTTTCAAGATACTCTCAAATTGGCTGGGTGCAGTGGCTCATGCCTGTAATCCTAGCTCTTTGGGAGGCCGAGGCGGGTGGATCACTTGAGCTCAGGAGTTCAAGGCCAGCCTGAGCAAGAGTGAGACCTCCATCCCTACTAAAAGTAGACAAAGGAAAACTAGCTGGATGTGGTGGCAGGTGCCTGTAGTCTCAGCTACTTGGGAGGCAGAGGCAAGAGGATGTCTTGAGCCCAAGAGTTTGAGGTTGCTGTGAGCTATGATGCCACAGCATTCTATCCAAGGCATTCTAGCTAAGACTCTGTCTCAAAAAAAAACAAACAACAAAACTTTCAAACTGTAAGATATGAGACAGAACAACTATAAGAAGGTGTGTAGTGCAAAGTTGTTAGAGAAAAGAGATTTTTTTAAAAAATATTTTTTATTTTTGGGTGGTGCCTGTGGCTCAGTGGGTAGGGTGCCGGCCCCATATACCAAGGGTGGCGGGTTCAAACCCGGCCCCAGCCAAACTGCAACAAAAGATAGCCGGGCGTTGGGGCGGGCACCTGTGATCCCAGTTACTTGGGAGGCTGAGGCAAGAGGATCGCCTAAGCCCAGAATTTGGAGGTTGCTGTGAGCTGTGACGTCATGGCACTCTACCGAGGGTGACAAAGTGAGACTTTGTCTCTACAAAAGTCTTTTTCTACTTTTTGGAGATAGTTTTGCTCTGTTGCCCAGGCATGAGAGCAATGGCATGATCATAGCTCATTGCAACCTCTAACTCCTGAGCTCAAGTGATTCTCCTGCCTCAGCCTCTTCAGTAGCTGGGACTATAGGCACCCACCACCACACCTGGCTATATTTTTTACTTTTTGTAGAGACAGGACCTTGCTATGTTGCTTAGGCTAGTCTTGAACATCTGACTTCAAGTTATCCTTTTGCTTCAGCCTTCCGAAGTGCTAGGATTATAGTTGTGAACCACCTTGCCCAGCCTGAACTTTTGTTTTTTGTTTTTTTTTGAAGCAGAATCTTGCTCTGTTGCCCCAGATAGAGTGCAGTGATATCACTGCAGCTCACTGCAACCTTAAAATCCTATGCTCAAGCCATCTTCCTGCCTTGGCCTCCTGAGTAGCTAGGACTACAAACATGTGCCACAAAGCCCAGCTAATTTTACTGTTTTTAGTAGAGATAGGGTGTTGCTCTTGCTTAGGCTGGTTTCAAACTCCTGAGCTCAAGCAATCTGCCCACCTTAGGAGTGTTAGGATTATAGGCTTGAGCTGCCTTACCTGGCCTAGAAATGAGATGTTTTTATAAAGGCACATGTGGGCCAGGAATGGTGGCTCTTACCTGTAATCCTAGCAATCTGGGAGGCTAAGGTGGGTGGATTGCTTGAGCTCAGGAGTTTGAGACCAGCCTGAGCAAGACTAAAACCCTGGCTCTACTAAAAATAGACAAATTAGCCCGGCATTGTGGTGCATGCCTGTAGTCTCAGCTACTTGGGAGTCTTGAGGCAAGAGGATCGCTTGAACCTAGGGGTTTGAGGTTGCTGTGAGCTATGACATCATGGCATTCTAGCCTGGGTGACAAAAAAAAAAAAAAAAAAAGGACATGTGGTTGTGTGCTTAGGAAATTTTCATGAGGGTGACGCCTGTGGCTCAGTGAGTAGGGCGCCAGCCCCATATACCGAGGGTGGCGGGTTCAAACTCAGCTCCTGCTGAACTGCAACCAAAAAATAGCCAGGCATTGTGGCGGGCGCCTGTAGTCCAGCTGCTCGGGAGGCTGAGGCAGGAGAATCGCGAAAGCCCAAGAGCTGGAGGTTGCTGTGAGTCCTGTGACATCATGGCACTCTACTAAGGGTAGTAAAGTGAGACTCTGTCTCTACAAAAAAAAAAGAAAAAAATTTTCATGAATGACTAGGCAGGAACCTTGGCTTTTTTGTGTTTCCAATATCTGGCTTAGAACCTGCCACGTAATAGGTACTTTACCAAATTTTTAAGTGGAGAAACGAATGGAATAAAGGGAGTCAGGAGTTTGGTAAAAAGGTTAGTGGAGAGGGGTCCAAAAGAACTGGATACATGAGAGATACTTTTTGTTTGTTTGTTGAGACAGTCTCCCTCTGTCGCTCTGGGTAGAGAGCTGTGGAGTCATCATAGCTCATAGCAACCTCAAACTTTTGAGCTCAAAAGATCCTCCTGCCTCAGCCTCCCAGGTAGTGGGGACAATAGGCACCAAGCACACCAGGCTAGTTTGAGAGAGAGTTTTTCAAAAGCAAAAACAAAGAACCTCTGGAGTTAGCAAGCATTGAGAGGGGGCTATTTTAAGGAATAGAAGAAGTATATAGGACAGGTCATCGAAGGCTTTAAAGATTACCATCAAGAGTTTATTTTGATTCAGTTGTTAATAATAAGTCATTACAGGAAGACATTGTGACCTGCTGACAATGGGATTTTGGGAGAACTAATCAGTGAGCAGGGTAGTTGGAGGCATATGTGCTACCCAGCACTGTTGCAATTCAAATAGGAAGGGAAGAATCCCTGAGAAAGAGAACGGATTAAATTCAGAAACATAGAGCAGCTGTTAGCAGGCTGTGGAACTGACTGAACATTGGAGGGTAGAAGTGAAGAGAAAAGAGTACCGAAATTCTCCTCAAGGTCAAAGGCAGGTCCTGAGTTTCTTTCTTTCTTTTTTTTTTTGAGACAGAGCTTCAAGCTGTCGCCCTGGGTAGAGTGCTGTGGCATCACAGCTCACAGCAACCTTCAGCTCCTGGGCTCAAGCAATTCTCCTGTCTCTGCCTTCCAGGTAGCTGGGACCACAGGCACCTGCCACAAGGCCCGGCTATTTTTTGGTTGCAGCCATCATTGTTGTTTGGTGGACCCAGGCTGGATTCGAACCCATCAGCTTAGGTGTATGTGGCTGGCGCCTTAGCCGCTTGAGCCACAGGCACCAAGCTAGGTCCTGAGTTACTGAGCTTAGAAACTAGGAGAATATTTATACCACCAATAGGCATTGAAAAGTTGAGAAAGCAAACCAGTTTGGGAAGAAAAAGGAGATTGGGATTGAAATATTAGTTGATAGCAAAGAAGAGATGTGGTACAGGCAGCTCAGAATGAAGAGTTGGATTTAGAGTAGAATAAAGATTTTAAAGGAAATGGTTTCTGTAACAACTGATCTGAATTACCTTCAGTTCTACCTTTCCCTAGATCAAAAATGTCCTGTTCTTTTTTCTTCTATTAAATCCAATATATTCTTCTATACTCAGCTCAAATCCTTTCCTTTCTGCATAGCCTTCCTTGATCACCCTAGCTGGGTGAGTGATCTTTCCTTGTACTAAATGTAGGCATTATGTCTATATGAGTGTTTTTCCTCTGGTGAACATAGGAATCAATTGTGAAGGATGGTGGAATATTGCTATTTGAATTTGAATGAAAAGTACATGGGAGTTACTTAGATTCTTCTTTTTATTTTTTCTGTATGCTTGAAAGTTTCCATAATAAAAGTAAAAAGAGGCTCGGTGCCTGTAGCACAGTGGTTACGGCGCCGGCCACATACACTGAAGTTGGCAGGTTTGAACCCAGTCTGGGCCTGCTAACCAACAGTAACAACTGCAACAAAAAACAGCTGGGTGTTGTGGCGGGTGCCTATAATCCCAGCTACTTGGGAGGCTGAGGCAAGAGAATTGCTTGAGCCCAACAGTTTGAGGTTGCTGTGAGCTGTGATGCCACAGCATTCTACCCAGGATGACAAAGTGAGACTGTCTCAAAAAAAAAAAAAGTTAAAAAGAAAAAGTTAGCCGTGGTACTTTTTTTTAAAATTTGAGACAGAGTCTCACTTTCTTGCCCCTGGTAGAGTACCATGGCATCATAGTTCACAGCAACCTCAAACTCTTAGGCTCAAGTGATTCTCTTGCCTCAGCCTCCCAAGTAGCTGGGACTATAGGTACTCACCACATCGCCTGGCTATTTGTTTTTTTAGAGATGGGTCTCCCTCTTGCTCAGGCTGGTCTTGAACTCCTGAGCCCAAGCAATCTACTGCGTTGGCCTCCCAGAGTGCTAGGATTATAGGCATGAGCCACCGCGCCTGGCCTAGCCATAGTACTTAAAAAAAAAAAAAATCGATGCATAGGGCTCACTCTTGGCCATTCTTATTCAGTAAGTCTTAGATGGGCTCTGTTTGTCTATACATCTGGAAGATCCCCGAGGCACTTGATACACATCAAATATTGACTTCTGTTGGTCTATTTCATTAAGTTGGCACCTGGAAATGGAACCTGATGTTATTAGATTTTAATCTCATTTATTCATTTTTCATATCATTTGCCTGCTACTGTGTAGATCTGGGGATTCCAATAAGACAGAGTCCTGCCATCAAGGCACTTCAGTAAAGGGAGTTAACAAGTAAATAGTTAATGTTATACGAAGCACTGAGCAATGAGCTTTGATGCACGTTAGTTTGTTTTATACTCATGATAGCTTTACAAGGTAGGTACTTTAACCTTTTTTCCAGAATTGTGGGAATTGAGGCTAGAGAAGTTAAGGTCACACAGCACAAGTTACCAAAGTAGGAGTAGGGTCCTGCCTATGGGACTGCAGAAACTGCAATCATAACCCACTGCTGTGGCCTTCTGGAATTTCATACACAAAAATAAAACCACAAAAATCAAGGTTGATCAAGAAAGTAAAATCAAGCATAAAAATATATTTAGAACATATAATAGTTTAGGGCGGCGCCTGTGGCTCAGTGAGTAGGGCGCCGGCCCCATATGCCGAGGGTGGCGGGTTCTAAACCCAGCCCCGGCCAAACTGCAACAAAAAAATAGCCAGGTGTTGTGGCAGGCGCCTGTAGTCCCAGCTGCTCGGGAGGCTGAGGCAAGAGAATCATGTAAACCCAAGAGTTAGAGGTTGCTGTGAGTCGTGTGGCGCCACGGCACTCTACCGAAGGCGATAAAGTGAGACTCTGTCTCTACAAAAAATATATATATATATAATAGTTTAATAGTTTCAAGAGCCAATTTCTTAGTATCAGCTACATTGTAACTGTGCCTTTGGATTTTTTTTCTGTAAAGGCTGACCTGAGGCATCTGAAAATAGGCCAGTGAAATCTCCACTGTCTCTTGGTGAATTTTCCTGAAGTTTTTATTGCTCTGAGTACTTTGAACTGCATTAAAAAAATCAACTGCATTAAAAATGAGGGCAACTATTCCTGAAACTGTCCATTACCCATCTGGGGTGTACAAATGCCTCTAGAACTCTTCGAGTGTGGTATACGAGGGGAGGTTTCCATGAGGCCTTACAAGTCAGAGGAGCACACTGCTGCTCAGTGGTTATAAAAAGCTGCGTTGAAGAGTCCCAAGTGGAGTCCTGAGTATAGTCTTAATAAGTTTGTGGGTGGTTACCTATATTTGAATACTCCACAAGGTATGATTTGTTATTATCCTTTTTTTTTTTTTTTGAGATAGAGTCTCACAGTCATCCAGGCTGGAGTGCAGTGGTGTGATTATAGTTCACTGCAGCCTGGAAC
The DNA here is from genome assembly GCF_027406575.1 of Nycticebus coucang. NCBI lineage: Eukaryota > Metazoa > Chordata > Mammalia > Primates > Lorisidae > Nycticebus > Nycticebus coucang. Next base: position 43,819,505 of record NC_069797.1, read on the forward strand.
TCTTGGGCTCAAGTGATCCTTTGGCCTTGGCCACCTGAGTAGCAGGGGCTACAGGTGAGCACCACCATGCCTGGCTAATTTTTAATTTTTTTGGTAGAGAGGGTTCTTGCTGTGTTGTCCAGGCTGGTCTTAAAAACCTGGCCTCATGCAATCCTCCTGCCTGAGCCTCCCAAAGTGCTGGGATTACAGGTGTGAACCAGCATGCCCCTGTTGTTATCATTTTATGGAGGAGGAAACCAAGTATCTGAGAGGTTAAATAACTTGCTTGTAGTCATTTAGCTAATCAGCGTCAGAGTCAATCTTATCTAGCTCTAAAACTTATCTTCTCTCTCACTGCAATAGAGGCAATAGAATTAAGGCTCATGTGTAGCCCTGGCTGGATTTAGAAGGCATCGGTATAGAAGGCAATTGAAACCACGGGAATGGTAGAGATTTCCCAGGGAAACTGTATAGGTTGAATACGGACAAAAGCTAAGGACAGATCCTGGGTTCTATAAGACAGATCCAAGTCTTATACTTTTTGCAGAATAGACTTTCAGTGAACATTGGTTATTTGTAATCTTTTTTTTTGGCCGGGGCTGGGTTTGAACCTACCACTGCTGGTATGTAGGGCCGGTGCTCTACTCCTTTGAGCCACAGGCACTGCCCGGTTATTTGTAATCTGAAATGTTATTATTATTTCTGGCTTTGATATTGCTCTGATGACCCAATTTCTATTTATTATATTGGAGGTGGCTCCCATCTCCTGACCAGGTGCTGTATTTGCTATTCCAGATTACCTAAAACCAGATCCATGGATGATCTCCTTTCTGCCTGTGACACAAGCAGCCCCCTGACTCGCACATCCAGTGACCCTAACCTGAATAACCACTGTCAGGAGGTCAGAGTAGGTTTGGAGCCCTGGCACACCAGTCCTGAGGGATCAGAGACAGCCTTCATGGAATCTGGCATAGGAGGTCCTCAGGAGACTGTAGGAGAAGTGGGTCTTCCTCCCCTTCTACCCAGCAGCCAGAAAGACTACTTGAGCAATAAACCTTTCAAGAGTCAAAAAAGCTGTTCTCTAAGTTATAAACTGCTTAATACTGCAGTGCCACAGGAAATGAAGAGTGGCACCACTGATCCAGAGATCAAAGTCTTGGAGGAGACTAAGGTACCAGATCCAGCTCCTTCTGCCCAGGATGAGCCAGGCAGGACTTTGGATGGCACAGGGGAGCCACATGAACATTGTCCTGAAACAGAGAGTGTCAATGTACTCTCTAAGGTCATTTCCAACAAGTGCGATGGAATTTATGATTCTCCTGAGTCCTCCAAGGACTCCCTTACAGGTGCCCCTCAACAGGCCCAGCTAGACCCCGCAATAGATGTGCCCTCCAGCTGTGCTCTTGATCACAGTGTCGGCATCCTTTGCAACCCACCGAGTGCCACCTGCCAAACTCCTCTAGACCCAAGCACCGACTTCCTCAGCCAAGATCCCTCAGGGTCTGTGGGAAGTATATCCCAGGAGGAACAGCCCAGTTCCGTGCTGGATGTGATCCATGGGGAGGAAGACACTGGTAAAAGAGGCAATAATAGGAATGGACAGTTATTGGAAAATCCTCGCTTTGGGAAAATGCCATTGGAATTGACCCGAAAGCCAATTTCTCAGAGCCAGATCAGTGAGTTCTCTTTTCTAGGGTCCAACTGGGATAGCTTCCAAGGGATGGTGACTTCCTTCCCCAGTGGGGAGACCATCCCTCGGCGGCTGCTTTCCTATGGCTGCTGTAGCAAGAAGTCATACAGTAAGCCAATGCGGGCAGTGGGGCCCTGCTTTGGGGGCCAGTGGGCTCAAAGAGAAGGTGTGAAGTCACCCATCTGTTCTAATCATTCCAATGGACATTGCACTGGCCCAAGAGGAAAAAACAACCGGATGTGGTTATCTGGTCACCCAAAGCAAGTCTCCAGCACAAAGTCTGTTCCCCTGAGCTGCCCTTCTCCAGTGCCTCCTCTCTATTTGGATGACGATGGACTCCCCTTTCCCACGGATGTGATCCAGCACAGGTTACGGCAAATTGAAGCAGGGTACAAGCAAGAGGTGGAGCAGCTGCGTCGACAGGTGCGTGAGCTTCAGATGAGGCTGGATATCCGTCACTGCTGTGCCCCTCCAGCGGAGCCCCCCATGGACTATGAGGATGATTTTGTAAGTATTCACCTCCTGTCATCCACCCATTTGTTTTATTCTGTCCATCCAGCCTTCCATCCATTCAGCATTTATTCATCAGGTACTTGCTATGCCACTGAGTAGATGCTTCAGCTGTATAGAATGAAAGACTAGTAGACAATTAAAATGATGTTAAGTATTATTATTGAGGGATGTGTTAGGTGGCTGGAAGGGAGTAAAACATCGAGGACGGTTTTCCCAAAAAGATAATGCTTGCTTCTTGCCCTTTAAAAAAAAAAAAAAAAAAAAAAGATAATGGCTGATCTGAGTGCTAAAGAATGTGTAATATTTAGCTAGGAAGACAGTGAAAAGGAAACAGTATTTGTAGAGGCATGAAGGCAATAGGTAAACAAAGGGGTGAGCAGGCCGGGCACAGTGGCTCACGCTGTAATCCTAGCACTCTGGGAGGCTGAGGTGGGTGGATCACTTGAGCTCAGGAGTTTAAGGGCAGCCTGAACAAGAGTGAGACCCCATCTCTAAAAAAATAAACAAACAAACACAAAGGGGTGAGGTGTGTGTGGGTGTATGTGTGTACACATTGAACATTGAACTGGGACTGTGAGGGAGAGTTGAGTATTGGAGAAATAGATAGGGATTGCAATGGTCAGCTTGAGTGTCCTTCCTGTTTGGATTTTATACTCAAGGCAATAAAATTTGAAGCCAGAAAGTAAAATAATCAGATTTGTATACTTTAAGAAAAATTTTTTTAGCAATAACGTAGAATTTTGAAGAGGCAGTTGAGCCCCCAGATTGAGAGATTGGTTAGGACATGTTAGAATAATCCAGGTGAGAGGAGCTGAGGACCATCTAGGCTTTGCTGTGTTGGGCGGCCTCAGGTTCTACACCATGGTCCTTGGGAAGCTTCTAGGAGCTACCTTCTTCCCCTTCTACACAGACACTTGATTCTGTTAAGACACTCTCACTTGGCTACTGCCCACTTCTCTGATGTTTTAAACAGGAGTCGGCACACTTTTTTTTGGTAAAGGGCCAAATATTTTAGGTTTTGTGGGCTGTTGTAGCACAAAGGCAGCCATAGACAACACATAAATGCTGAATGCAGCTATCTTCCAACAAAACTTGATTTACAAAAGCAGGCAATGGGCCATAGTTTGCCAATCCCTGCTTTAGAACGTAACAGAGAATGTTTCTGCAGTGTGGTATAGGATATTGGTTAAGAGCTTGGGTCTGAAGCCAGAATACTAGATTCAGATCCCTGCTTTACTACTTATCAGCTCTTAACTTTCTCTGTGGCTTAGTTTCCTTATTTGTAAAATGGGAATAAGAACAGTATGCATCTTAAAATTGTTGTGAGGAATTAAATACATTCATGCATGTAATGAAGCTAGAACAATGCCTGACACATAGTAAAGTGTGAGCCGATAAAGATGATGTTGATGTATTTGCCTGTTCTTCAGACATGTTTGAAGGAATCAGATGACAGTGATACAGAAGATTTTGGCTCTGATCACAGTGAAGACTGCCTTTCAGAAGCAAGCTGGGAACCTGTTGATAAGAAAGAGACTGAGGTATGTCTAGGCAAATATGTAAGTACTTATGTGAGCTAGTGAGTTATCACATTTCCCAGAGATGAGAGATACACTGTAGAATGAGCTCTCCCCCAAATTTGTGTCATCTTTGTAAGCAAGTAGTAGCCAGTTTTGAGGATCAGCTTTGTCATTTTTTCCTGTGATGCTTTCCTTGTCGCTCTTTCACTCTGTTGACAAGGACCTGGAATTTTTCCTTGTGCCTTCTGTTAGGTGACTCGCTGGGTTCCAGACCATATGGCATCACACTGCTATAACTGTGACTGTGAATTCTGGTTGGCCAAGCGAAGACACCACTGCAGGTAACTTGTTTTGATATGATTCAGTATGACTCATAAAGCAGCGTAGTACTTATGTATAGAACTAAATTGAATTAATCTGACAATTGAGATAGCTCTATAGGAACTATTTCGTTTACTCCCAACTTTCTTTTCATTTAGTCATGGAAAGGCTTTTTGACTCTCAGTTATTCTCAGCATATTGTTGGGGTTTTTTAAATTAAGTCCCAATACTGATTTGGCATTTCTGATGAATGCTTCCCTCTTTGTGCTTTGGCAGGAACTGTGGGAATGTATTTTGTGCTGGATGCTGCCACCTGAAGCTGCCCATTCCTGACCAACAACTCTATGACCCAGTTCTCGTCTGTAACTCCTGTTACGAACACATTCAAGTATCTCGTGCCAGGGAACTCATGAGCCAACATCTGAAGAAACCCATCGCAACAGCTTCCAGTTGAATACCAGGGGAGATGACCTGTCCAATATTAGCAGGTTTGAAGGGAGCATCTGCTTCAGGTGTAGTTTGGAAGGTTCCTTGGTATGGCTCATGAAATCACAGAGCTCAAAGATACCGTCTTGCGAAATTCTCCTTGGTACCACGATACTGGAGCAGAGGAATTTCAATTTGGCAGGAGGTCCTCTACTGGTGAGACCCTCACCTTGGGTAATGGTCCTGCTCCAGACCCAGAGTCTGGAATCTTTATGTTGAGTTGGTGACTCCAGTGTCTTTCTCCTGGAGGTCACAAGATGATGATTTAATAGATGTTGCCTGGTGCAAAGTGCCCCAAACAGCAATAGAAAGGCATATGTTTAACCAAACTCCAAGTGATAACCAGACCCATCTCTCTCCCACCTTGAAAAAAGCAGATTATAGTATACAAGATAGGAATTCCTGTCCTATTTGAGATGAACTATATCCTGTACCTCTGTGCTCTGTGTCTGTGCATGAAGGCTCAGTCTTTAGAGGCACTCCCTCTAGTTGCATTTGTACTGTCTTTCTGTGGAGTTTGGTTTAAAGATTGATTTGGCAAGTGGAGGGTTTCGATGTATTTTTCACTTGGCTCATCAGTTAGCATCAGTGAATCTTCCGTTTAGGGGGATGGGACAGTTCTAAGGAGCAAGACATTTTTGGGAGCAGAAGAAAACCCTGCTAATGTTCAGTCCTGGCAAAAATCAGTTATGCTGAGCTGTGAAAGCAGCAGTCTCTGTTATACAGTGGCAGCTCTTGAGGTATGCACTGTGAAGAATGGGAAGGGAAAAGCAAAAGTTGTCCTTGTGAATTATCTGCTGATTGTGCCCTACCCTTTGCGCCTGACTTTTCCTAGTTGTCCTGGTGCTAACACAGGAGCTACACCTTGATCCTCTCCTGGCATGAAAATAAAACAAAGGTTTTTGTTGTTCCATTGCCCACTTCCGCCATGTTGTCTTTCCCCTGGCTGCTGCCTCCTCTGGGTCACACTGCTTCTTATCCTGAACACTTGACACCTTGAGGGTAGAATTTAGTGTTTGGTTTTTACCTCCTAGAATTTGCTGTTTGGTATGTGAGGGTTTCAGTACAAATGCTGCTGTCTATTTCTGTGCACTTAACAATGGAACCCAAACAGAAGAGAATAAAGCCTTGATACCAAAATTGGGAGAGAAAATGTGTCCATTTGGACCAAACATTGTTATTGTTTTTTTTTAATCTTTATTTTTCATCTTAATATGTACCAGTGGCACTTAACCAAAAGATACAGTGATATAGCCATGTACTGTGGTTGGGACAGATACAGTCTCTTTGGTCTATAATGAGACCACTAGGATGGCCTGTATACATTTTCCTTGATTTGTTGATATATAAAAGGTAAATCATATTTAGGCTTATCCTCTTTTAAAGCTGTGGTAGTTGTCTTTTTTCACTGCTACTTTCATGTTGCTTTCTAGAAAAAAATTTTTTCATTCCAAAATAACTAGGATCTGCATTCGGAACAAGAATTGTTACTTGTCCTGACCTTTTCTTCAGTCCTACAGAGAAGCATCTGTGGTTCTTTTATACTCACCATGGATGTAACCTAAAAAGTTTTGGCGTATTTAGATCAGCCTGCCAGAATTCTTTTTTGTTTGTTTGTTTAAATGGAGCTGAATAATGGAGAATTTGTGTATGCAAAATTCCTGAGATCATTGAAAAAGTAACAAACTACTCCTTGTGTCGGATACATAAAATTCTTTTAAGCATTTTCTCAATCATTAAAATTTACTGCCAGTTGTGAGTGGCTTTTTAATTATCTTGACTTTCCTTGCACTTCACTCTGCCTGTTTTCATGGAAAGTAAGATTGGTAACGTTTGAGGAGACTGTATCTGTCTACTTTGTATGGCTGTTTTGAGGGACTGTCCCATCAATGAACAAACTGCATGGTCTTGGAGAGAGACTCTGGGCTCTTGGCTCAGATGTACTCATTCAAATACTCCTTTCAGAGCTGTTGTGGGTGTAAGTGACATGATGTGGCCAAAAATCCAAAGTGTGCAGTTGCGTTGTGACAAACATGCAATGTGCTGTAAAAACTCAATACAGTTTAAATAAAATCTCTATATTAGTGCTGTTTTGTTGGGTCTTTTTATTCTTTTCAATTTCTAAGACAATTTAATACTCATTCCTTTGACCAGGAGAAAAGAGTAAAACATTATGCCTCTTCCTCCAAAATTTTCATTTTTTAAATGGACCCCTCTTGTTTGATCAGCGCAGCTCTTGTTACAGTCTTATTTGTTGATTAGATAGGAGCTATTTTTTATGGATTTTGTAGAATTCTGTCTCTATAAGGTGAGGTTTACTTCCCTTTAATATCTAAAATGTCACCAGTTGGTGAGCAAGCACAAGGAGTTGTACTTATATTCTCACAATTCCCTTCTAGGCATAGAATCTGTTGATCTAACATTCAGCAAACTATCCTAAGCAAAATATTGGCTTGAAAGGGTATATATTATTTTTATTTTATTTTAAGACAGCCTCAACTTTGTCACCTTTGGTAGAGTGCCATGGCATCATGGCTCACAGCAACCTCAGTCTCTTGGGCTCTAGCAATCCTCTTGCCTCAGCCTCCCAAGTAGCTGGGACTACAAGTGCCTTTTACAACATGTAGCTAGTTTTTAAGACAGGGTCTTGCTCTTGCTCAGGCTGATCTCGAACTCCTGAGCTCAGGCAATTCACCTGCCTGGGACTCCCAGAGTGCTAGGATTACAGGCTTGAGCCACCCGCCCGGTCTAAAAAACTATTTTAAAACATAAAATGCTACTGCCTAAACAGTGAATTTGTTCACTCAAGATACTTACTGTACCTCCACCACCACCGTTTTTATTTGGCAAGATGAACAATTCAACTGATAGTAAAAATTACAGAGTTGGGCCCTTTGTCCTCCAGAATGACTGACTTAAGTCATCTCCTAACGCACATTTTCTGCATTCGAAATCCCCACCCGCTGGCTGTGCTGAAATACACGAATCTTCGTATTCCACGGGTGGATAACTGGGCTCTTTTCTTTTCAGGGCTTAGAACTTCCTGGCGGGCAGCCTTCCCCGCCTGAAGCTGGGAGCCCCCCAGGCAGACCCTGCCCGCCGCGAGGCCGCGGAGGGGGAGGGCCGGCTGGCGCCGCGTGCGGCCGCGCGGCGGGAACTCGAGGCCCCATTGGCCGCGCTGCGAGGCGCGGCGGGGACTCGTGCGCCAACGGTCCCCGGGTCCGCGGCGGCCGGGCGCTGGCAGGAGGGGGCAGGGCGAAGCGAAGGCCGGGGGGGATCGAGAACGGGGTGGGAGAGCCAGGCTCGGCGGGGCGAGGCCCAGGGCCCGGGCCGGGGCGATGGAGGAGGCTCTGCTCTCCACCCCCATCAACCCCAACAACTTCCCCGCTAAGCTGTGGCGGTTGGTGAACAGCCCCCGGTACCGCTCGATCCGCTGGGACGGCCGCGGCGAGGGACTGCTCATCGACCAGCCGCTCTTCGAGGCCGAGCTGCTCAGCCCGGCCGGGGCCGGGGCCGTGGGCGGCGGCGGTGCCGGAGGTAGCGGGACCGGCGGCGTCGGGGCCGCGGGGACCGAACCCGAACTCTTCAAAACCACCAACTTCACCAGCTTCATCCGCCAGCTCAACCTCTACGGCTTCCGCAAGGTGGTGCTGGGCGGGCCGGGCGCGGCGGGGCCCGGGCCGGGGCCGGGGGGCGGCGGGCCGGCGGGCGACGGGCCGCTCCACCACTTCCACAGCCCGCACTTCCGCCGCGACCAGCCGCAGCTGCTGGTGCACCTAAAGAGGCTCACCAGCGCCAACAAGGCCAAGCTGGCGGCCGGCCTGGAGGTGCCCTGCCGCCCGCCCAACCGCTTCCAGAGGCTCCTCATCACGTCGGCTTCGGCCTCGGCCTCGGCCTCCACCTCCCCGCTGCAGCACCAGGAGCCGCCGCTGCCGCCCTCTGGGCCCCGTCCCGAGCCGCACGGTGAGTCCGGCAGCCTCGGCCCTCGCCCCGGAGGGGCACATGGGTTGCAGGGAGCAACCGCCACTTGGGAGCGCATTTTCGCTCGACTGCACCTCGGAGGTGTCCGAAAGGCGCTTGGGATCCACTTTCCGCTCTGCTCCCCGAGACTGTAGGCCCCACCACCTCGTGATTCTCAGTAGCGCCCGTGGCCGTGAGCATTTGGTCCCTTCTGAGTCCACTAGCAGCAAAAGGGACCTCTGCTTCAGGCTTTCTTTCTACTCTTCCCAAGGGTTGAAGCCCCCAGAGCTCAAACCCTAATAGGTTCCCCCACTTGCAGACCTCCGTAGTCATTTCCCTTCCTGACACTCACGTTCAACTTTTAACATTGAGAATGAGTAGCTCTTATTGGAAGCTCTGGGTCTGAAAGAAACACAGAAGGGTCTCTCCTTTGCTCCAGCGGGAAGGACAACAGGGTCACTCTGCCCGTTAAGGTGGGAAGGAACAAAGTCGCGACTAAGAAAACTTAGGACATTATACCAACCAAGGGAACGGTTCAGAAAAGGTGCCTCTAGTGGAAGTTTGTCCTCGAAGAGGCCTGCCACCTTCCTTCCACCTATTGATTTCTTCATCTTGGAAGAAGTCTTATGCCAATAATCACATTTAAGTTTCCAAGTTGTGTGTGGAATGGTGGACTTACATCTTAAGAGCAGAAATACAATAGATTGATTTACAAGTTATTGTTTCTACTAAGAATGAATTGGCTAAACATTTCATTGTATGTAATCAGAGCTTGATGGTTACATAAGGTGTTATGATGAGACAAGTAAGGCAACAAGGTTTTTCTTTACCCCGTTAGGTTTTAGTTAAAAAGAATTTTAGGGGGAAAAAAAGAATTTTAGAAAGCTCACAGCTCTTGAATTTTTTCATTATTAGCTATACTCTTTCAGTAGGGAAAGAACTTTGTATGTGTAAATCTGTATTTAGTAAAAGCTCAGAAATCTTCTGTGACGGTGCCTTATTTTATGACTTGATTTCTGATGTGCTTTCCTTTCTTCCAGAAAGGTGAGGGTGGCAATATTGCCTTTCTCTGTTTAATGAGTTAATGATAGGAGGCCGTAGGCAGTCTACCAAGAAAGCCACAGGATCTAATAATGAGAGTGTATTCATCATTTTCAGGGGAGTAATAGAAACATTTTCAGCATGTTGGCATAGATTTAACATAAAGAAGCCTGGGTTTAATTTAAATATACTAAAATAACAGTTTATCCTAGGCCCAGGGGTTATGAATGACATAGTACTGTGTTCATTTGGAATTTGGAAGGTAAGGGGGAGACTAGGTTGAGTGTCTGTGGAGTTTAGAAGATAAGGGATTAGGTTAGAGTTCTAGTAACAAGTTGAAAAATAGCAGTGGCGGGGAAACAGATAGAGGGACGGAGGGAGGGGGGTGGGGCCTTGGTGTGTGTCACACTTTATGGGGGCAAGACATGATTGCAAGAGGGACTTTACCTAACAATTGCAATCAGTGTAACCTGGCTTATTGTACCCTCAATGAATCCCCAACAATAAAAAAAAAAAAAAAAATAGCAGTGGCATAGGAATGTTCTAAAGGAATTCTATAAGAATATTAAGGCACTTCCACATGATGTCCATGGATCTTGGTAGTGAATAGTATGGAGAAAAGCAGTAGACATAATACCATTGCATACTTTTGGCGGAACCTGATGTGGATTTTTTTTCCCTCAGGTTGTGTCTCTAGGGTGTATAAGGAGAAAAGACCGGAAAATATAGTTTTGGAAGAAACGGGCTACCCACTTCAAACAAAGAAATACACATATATACACACATAAAACCCAACTCTTGATCATTTTTTTCTCTTCTCTGATCTTTTTTACTTACATTAAACCCAGTTCATTTTATAGAAAAACCCATTTTAATTGAAGAAATACCAGAGCTCTAGAATCTGATTTCATTCACTTAACAGTTCAGTTAGTCAGCATTTTAAAGACTATTTGTTCAAAAACATAAAAATTTAATTCATGCTTTTTCAGTATAGGTAATATGTCAATCCATATATACCTAGGTTATTGTTTTCATGCATTTCCTGTTTTTTACTATTTTACTTGTTGGTATGTGCAGAAGGTATGTCAGGTGTGGATTATCTGCACCAGTGACTTGGTTGACTAGGATATTGTGTTACTGGTTCAGGTGGATGTAATTTTGCTACAAGTTAAAGAATACTGGCACAGATTTGCTTTGTTCTCATTCTGTGTTCTAGGTCCTTAGCTCTTCTATCTTTCCTCACCTAATTTTTATTCTGTTTGAATCTTGCCTTTCTTATATTTCTGACCAGCTACTTTTACTCCTTTTTTTTTTTTTTTTTTAAGACAGGGTCTTGTTCTGTTGCCTAGAACTGGGGTATGGTGTTGGGAGCTCACTGCAGCCACAAACTCCTGGCCTCTGGCCATCCTCCCATCTTGGCCTCCCAAAGCACTGGGATTGCAAGCATGAGCCATGGTGCCCAGCTTCATTGCTACTTCTTAATTTCCATTTTGTTTTCTTTTTTTCTTTCTTTTTTTTTTTTTTGAGACAAAGTCTCACTTTGTCACCCTGGGTAGAGTGCCATGGCATCACAGCTCACAACAACCTCAAACTCTTGGGCTCAAGCAATCCTCTTGCCTCTGCTTCCCTAGTAGCTGGGACTACAGGTGCCTGCCAATACGTCCTGGCTAGTTTTTTTTTACTTTTAGAAGAGACAGGAAAATGTAGTTTTCCTCTAGCTCACTCTAGCTCAGGCTGGTCTCCTGAGCTCAGGTAATCTGCCCACCTAGGCCTCCCAGGGCATTAGACCTGTTCATTTTGTTTTCTGTTGTTTTACTTCAGTTTATGTTTTGAATGCTTCTATCTCTTTTACAATAGAATCCTCTGTTTTTAGAACCTAATTCTCTCATTTAAATCCACTGGGTTAACTGTCACCTTCCAAGAATACAGTTGATAAGAAATATAAAGAGCACCTGTTTTTCCTTTTGTTTGGTCAACTTTTGTTATTTAGTTCTTGGTGGCAGTTGATTTTACCATATTTGTTAAAACGTTTTATTTTATTTTTTTTTTGTGGCTTTTGGCCGGGGCTAGGTTTGAACCCACCACCTCTGGTATAGGGGACCGGCGCCCTACTCCTTGAGCCACAGGCGCCGCCCTGTTAAAATGTTTTAAACTGAGTAATAAGACTGACAAGTAGATAATCTGTGTTTGCCTGAGGACACCAAGCTCTCAAGAGGCAAATTTGGGGGTTCTTTCTTGGGAATTGATTACTTCAGGTTTGCTTCCATAAAAGGAATAGAACTTCTAAGAACACAAATCTATCCTGCCCTACATTTCCAGAATTCTGGATTCAGACTTTGCTGAATATATATTAAAGATGTTCTGAAGATAGTTGGGTGTAATCCTAGCACTCTCGGAGGCCAAAGCAGGAGGATCATTTGAGGTCAGGAGTTCAAGACCGGCCTGAGCAAGACGGAGACCCTCATTTGCCAGGCACAGTGGCATGTGTCTGTAGTCCCAGCTACTTGGGAGGCTGAGGCAGGATGATGGCTTGACCCATAAGTTTGAGGTTGCTGTGAGCTATGATGCTACTCCAGCTTTCTAGCCATATGGACAAAGCAAGACTCTGTCTAAAAAAGCAAAAACAAAAGATAGTCTGAAGACATAAGGTGATGATGCTTTGTGAAGTTGGTCAGAATAGTGTCTTATGGGTAACCCTTAATAGAAGAATGAATAACAGCTGAACATATTTAATTATTTAATTTAAAAACAAGCCTAAAAAATACTCTTCTAATCTGACAGTGCTGATTTTAGCAGTATCTAAGATAGATAAGATAATTTGCTATCAGAGTTTATTGTGAGAGAAGTAGAATTTATATTTTAATTCAAATATAAATCAGAATTTGAGTCAAGGTACATAATTCTTTAATTAGCTGCTTATATTCTTGAATATAAGTCTGAAAATTTAGCAACAGCTTATCCTTTAAGAGAGCAGAAGAACTAGCAAGCTCTGATTGCACATGGTAGGCAATGTGTAGTTCTGGCATGTGAAGCATCCAAGGAGGATAGTTTTTGACACTCAGAAACACCTGTTGTGAAGAGCAAAAAAAATTTCTTTAGGAAACCAAGGATTGTCAATAGTGAGCTCAAAGTGTGTGTACATATAGAACTACAAGTCAAGTAGCATAGAAACTATTTTTTGTGCTTTAAAGGAAACAAGGAAAAGTAGTTTTAAGAGGCCCATCATTTGAATACACTCAAATCTTCTGAACTAGGTTCTTTTTCCCCCATTAGATTAAAGAGCTCTTGATTTCCCTGGTTCCAGAATTGTATAGATTATATATGTATTCGTTTGTTTCCTTTTGGCATTAATTCTTTAATCTTTGAAGGAAAGTAAACACAGAAATAGAATAATGAGTGATGGGTGACACATGAAATCGGTTTACAAACACATGAAATTAGTTTACAATGTATTTAGAAAAGTAGATATTTGAGGGCCCTCTTTCAATGCATAAACACTCAAGTGGCCTATAAATTAGGTTTTTCCTTTTTTTTTTACAGATTAGTCTAATAAATTGGAAAGAATTTGTGAACCACATCATATATATATTTTTTAAGTTTATTGGTTCAGTTCAGCTCCTGTGGCTCAAACGGCTAAGGCGCCAGCCACATGCACCTGAGCTGGTGGGTTTGAATCCAGCCTTGGGCCCGCCAAATAACAATGACAGCTGCAACCAAAAAATAGCCGGGTATTGTGGGGAGGCGTCTGTAGTCCCAGCTATTTGGGAGGCAGAGGCAGGAGAATTGCTTGGACCCATGAGTTGGAGGTTGCTGTGAGCTGTGATGTCATGGCACTCTACCCAGGGAGACAGCTTGAGGCTCTGTCTCAAAAAAAAAAAAAGTTTATTGGTTCATTTATTTTTCAGAGACAGGGTCTTGCTCTGTCACCCAGGCTGGAATGCAATGGCAGGATCATGGCTCATTGGATTCTTGAATTCTGGGCTCAGGCAATCTTCCTACCGTGGCTTCCCAAGTAGCTAAGACTACAGGTGTGTGCAACCATGCTTGCCTAGTTTTTAAAATTAATTTTTATAGAGACAGGGTCTTGCCCTGGCTGGTCTTGCACTCCTGGGCTCAAGTGATCCTCCTACTTTGGCTCCTCAAAATTACAGGCATGAGCCATTGTGCCTGGCCCAATTTAATCTATAAAACTCTTTTTAGGAATAAATTAGGGTAGCTTTGTTTGTGTTTAAGAATCATTACCTATAAGTCCTGCAATATTTTTATTTTTCCTTTCCTCATTACATACTATTGCCCTTTCTTGCTCTTCTTTATCTCCACTTTTTTTTTTTTTTTGTAGAGACAGAGTCTCACTGTACCGCCCTTGAGTAGAGTACCGTGGCGTCACACGGCTCACAGCAACCTCTAACTCTTGGGCTTACACGATTCTCTTGCCTCAGCCTCCCAAGCAGCTGGGACTACAGGCACCGGCCACAATGCCCGGCTATTTTTCTGTTGCAGTTTGGCCGGGGCTGGGTCCGAACCCGCCACCCTCGGCATATGGGGCTGGCGCCCTACTCACTGAGCCACAGGCGCCGCCCTATCTCCACTTTTTATTCCTTTCTACCTTGCTAGATAAAAAAAGCAAGTATCACAATGTCTGGGCCTGGAAATGTGGATTTTTAATAAACCCGTGAAGTAATTAAAATCATATAAACAGCAAAGTTTGAGAGCCACTAATAGCTGGAGAGATAAGATAAAAAAGACCACAGAAAATGATTGATTGTTTTAAGGAATGAAAAAGAGAACTAAGTCAACTTTTTAAGCCTGACTTTTCTACAAAATTATTTTGTAGAAATGATAATTTCTGAGAATTTTTAAAAACTGAAAGGGAGCAAAGAATATTATATTTCTTTTGGTTTGTGTTATAATTCTTATATATTTCACACTTAATTTATTTTATGGTGGAATGCCAATTTTCATGCCTATTATTGATGTTTCTAAATGGTTTGAAAGACTGGAAAATTTCTAGAGTAGCTTACATAGTGGAAAAATCCAGGTCAGTCAATTAAGGTAAAAGGTAAGATGGCTGAATCATCTATAAAAAAGGCTTTAACATTGAATATGTGATTTAACACTTGATTTAATGTTACAGTTTGAGTACTTCATTTCTTAAGACAGTTATATGGAGAGCCAAACAAAAGTTTATTTGGTTATTCTTTCAGCATTACATGAGAATCCAGAATCCATTACAGAATCCAGCAATCTCGTATTCTGGATTCTGAACTTTTTATCAAAACTGAACCTCTCGTGTTAAAAATGGCTGATAGGTGAAGAGTAGTGTGTTTTATGACCTTTGGTTTACAATGGTAGTGTGATGTAAAGTTAGTAAATGTGCTCTTCCTCTTTTATGCAGGACCAGTGGCTGTAGGACAATTTCACCGGTCATTCCGGCGAGATAGTTTGTCTCCTTACTCCTACGTATCAACTTCATCCCACAACCACAGTACTTTCCCTCTGAAAGGTTTAGATCGGACCCCGATTCCTCCTAGAACATGGCAGAACTCCCTTGGAATGCACCCTGGACAAGTGGAGACGTCTCCCACTTTTTCAGATAAAGGGGTTCCATTTCCTGTACTGCAGCGGTTTCCAACTGAGGTTACCTATACACTGCAACCCAGCGCCACATCTGTACACGTTCAGCAAGGTCCTCAAACAATGGTCAGCTCCTCCCAAAAATATAGTAACTACACACCCTCAGCGCAGTACTCCCAAGCCTACTATCCAACAGGTATGAGAAAGTTCACTGGCTTCTATTAAGGTAGTTTACAATGAGCATTTATATTTTTTAATGCATTTTAATCTCTGTGTGCTTAAACACAAATAGGACTTTGTGTGTAAGAAATGTCAAAGATTTCTTAGCAGGACATATTTTTAACAAATATCTAAAATTTCATTGTGTTCTTAAGGGTTGTGAAAATTCTATTGGTGTATAAAGGTGTATGTTTTTGGTGAAACTTTTGTATCCTCAAAATGTGTCCTAGTTATGAAATTAAGACTTAGTACCCCAGAACCTTGTTTTAACTTCACCCTTGTTGCAATAATTTTTGTTTTGTTTTTAAAATATTTATATCTTAATACTTTTTAATTTTATAGGTGAGATTACCTCATAATGAAATCATTTAAGTATCTCAGGAATGAAGTTTAATAAAAAGCATAGTCTCTGAAAACTACATTCAATTCTTTAGTAAAAGCATGAACAATGGAATACCTGCAGTGACAACTGACCTGGAACTCAACCAAAGGCACTGAGGATGTGCTGGTAGATCCCAAGTTACTAGCTGGGAATCCTTATAGTGACCGTGTGTTTTGCTTCTTGGGAATAAAGGTTGTGTGTGTGGTTTTTCTTTTTTTGAAACAGTCTCACCCTACTGCCCTGGGTAGAGTGTGGTGGCATCATAATTCACAGCAACCTCAAACTATTAGGCTCAAGGGATCCCCTTGCCTCAGCCTCCCCAGTAGCTGGGACTACAGATACCTACCACCATGTCTGGCTAGTTGTTTTATTTTTAGTAGAGACAGGGTCTCACTCTTGCTCAGGCTAGTCTGGAACTCGTCAGCTCAAGCCGTCTACCCATCTCAGCCTCCCAGAGTGCTAGGATTATAGGTGTGAGCCACCATGCACCGCCCTGTGTGTTGTTTTTAAAAAAAAAAAAAAGTGGGCTCGGTGCCCGTAGCACAGTGGTTACCACACCAGCCACATACATCGAGGCTGGCAGGTTAGAATTCCGCCCGGGCCTGCTAAATAACAGTGACAACTGCAACAAAAAATAACCGGGCATTGTGGGGGGCACCTGTAGTCCCAGCTACTTGGTAAGCTGACAGAAACACCATAGCAGTGCCATGTGTTTCATCATGTGGTAGACTTTTTACACGGAGTGATGAAATGGGGCAATAGAAATAAGACAAGGGTGAAAGCTTTCAGAAAAGAGAAGAGGGGACATTCCT
Source organism: Nycticebus coucang (assembly GCF_027406575.1). NCBI lineage: Eukaryota > Metazoa > Chordata > Mammalia > Primates > Lorisidae > Nycticebus > Nycticebus coucang. Next base: position 43,836,002 of record NC_069797.1, read on the forward strand.
TTGCCCTGTGAATTAAGAATTAGTGGTGGAGAGCTTGTGGCCTTGGGGTCACATGTTGCCCTTCAGATCTGCAAGTGGGCCCCCTAACTGAATCCAAACATCACAGAACAAATCCTAAATTTTCTCAGTTATGTAAATTTGGAAGCAATCTCTGGAGGTATTTTGTTAGACCACTTCTCAGCAGTACTAAATGAAAAGCTAAAATAAGTGGAGAGAATGTAAATTAGAAAAGGGAATTAAATTATTTGTTGCCATTTAAAAATTATAAATCTGGTGACTGTTATATTTATAATAGTACTCAACTATTTTCTAACTGTTAACACCCCAAAATATACTTTTATTGTTGGCTCATTGCATTCTACCTAAATATTGTAGTAAAAGGGATAACTTTATTTTCTCAAAATGTGTAGGTTTAATGATATTAAAACTAGAGGTTGTTTATTTTTTTTTTTGTAGAGACAGAGTCCCACTTTATAGCCCTCGGTAGAGTGCCGTGGCCCCACACAGCTCACAGCAACCTACAACTCCTGGGCTCAAGCGATTCTCCTGCCTCAGCCTCCCGAGCAGCCGGGACCACAGGCGCCCGCCACAACGCCGGCCATCTCTTGGTTGCAGTTTGGCTGGGGCCGGGCTCGAACCCGTCACCCTCGGTATATGGGGCCAGCGCCCCACCGACTGAGCCACCCACCCAAAACTAGAGTTTAAATAATATTGGGTTTCATAGATTTTTAGAACTGCTACTCTTGGTAGATGGAATTGAGAAGGAAAAGGGGGAGGAACTTATACGAGCAAGGATGATTTAGCATTTTTAATCATGCCTATTAGAAATTGAAAAAAGTTTTATCAACTTACACAGTAAAATGGCTGAGGTCTACTATTTTTTGCAGATTTGCAGTTACTTTGAAGAACAGAAATATCTGTGTGATCTTTAAAAATAGAAGTTGGCTAATTTGATGTTTGTAAGTCATGTGTAGCAACTAATAGGATCACTTTTTTTTGTGGCCGGGGCTGGGTTTGAACCTGCCACCTCCAGGATTGGCACCCTACTCCTTTGAGTCACAGGCACCACCCTAATAGGATCACATATTTATAACTGGGTGTTTAATCTGTTATCTTAATAAACACATTAGACATTGCTATCTAAATTATGATTTTTGGCTGCATTCCATGTATGCAGAGAATGTATATATGTAGAGAGATGCAAAATCTGTCTTCCTTGCCTGTGCTTTACATTCTGTAGCCCAGTTGGACACTTCCCCTACATCTTCCCTTTCACTAGTAGATGTAACCCTTTCCTTTTCCCAAACTGCTAAACACTCAAAAGCTTCTGGGCAGTTGAAATTTGGAAAGACTGTGGCAGGGAGATGTAGAAATGTGCTCTGGGATTCTAGTTTGGAATTTGAGACTTTTTCCTTTGGAAATAATAGATATGGTAGTTACCCATATCTACTATTAGATAGTAGAATTCTATATTACTATTAGTCCCATACTTAAGGCACAGATGGTTATAGTCTGCTTTAGGAGCTAAACCAGCCTGTATGATGTGATTTCTATGGGAAAATGTATTCCAAGTCCTCATAGAAACTCTTACTTTTAAATTTTATAAGAAGCACTTAAATATTGTGTGTTATTCACCAAAAAACCCCACTACAAATAGTTAATATTATTCATTATAGAAATGCTATTTGTTAAACCATTATTATTTTAGAAATGTTAAAGATATTTTAGCTTGATATGAATTTATAAATTGAGAGTTGTCTCTAACAGTTTAAGGTAAGGATTAGGAAGGAAATTTTATTAAAAAAGAACAAGTAAGTACTGCTACTGCTGATGTTTTGATAGTATATGGCACATATAAAATAGAATCTTGTGTTATCTGAATTTTCATTTTATCTGTCTTCTTTAATAGAGATAATTAAAATGACTATAGGATTTCTGAGATTATGAGAATAAGAAATTTCATGATGATGGGCAGTACCTGTGGCTCAGTGGGTAGAGTGCCGGCCCCGTATACTGAGGGGGTCGGGTTCAAACCTGGCCCCAGCCAAACTGCAACAAAAAAATAGCCGGGTGTTGTGGCCGGTGCCTATAATCCCAGCTACTCAGGAGGCTGGGGCAAGAGATTTGCCTAAGCCTAGGAGTTGGAGGTTGCTGTGAGCTGTGTGACGCCATGGCACTCTACCGAGGGTGATAAAGTGAGACTCTGTCTCTTAAAAAAAAGAAAAAAAAGAAAGAAAGAAAAGAAATGAAAAGAAAAAAAAACAAATTTCATGATGATCTCTAATACATAGAGTAGTTCTATGATATAATGTAGGTAAAACTGCTTTGAACATACTGAAATACTAAATAAATAAAAAGTTGTATTGTTCAATGAAAAAGACCTGTAATAGAAAAGAAAATGCCATAGAAATACTCTATAAGTACTTAATCTTCCAAATTATGGGTGAAGAAACAAAAAATAGCGATCAATTTATTCAATATTTAGTACTATCTATTTTTGAAGAGTATTACAAGTGACTTTCTCAAAGTAAAAAAGAATATCATTCTCAGAAGCAAGATAATAAGTTATTCTCAAATTCACCTAAGTCATAACAAAGGGACTAATTTTAGAATAACGGTTATATTTGAGTTTTTCAAAGTGAACTATATCATTTGAGGTTTAGACCAAATTTTAATTAAAAAATTACTTGTGTTTAAAAAATCCTCTTTTTCAACCCAGAACTTGCTCAGTATGAGTTTTGATACATGTAGAAGAAATATTATGAAAAAATAAGAAAAAAAATTGTGTCAGAAATACAGTTGGATCTGGTCTTCAAGTATACCTAATACATTTTATGTTTTATAATGTTTCATAAATAATTTCTCTATTAAAGCCAAACACTGAAACTAAAAAGATTTCTATCAGACTGACACATAAAATGACTCATTATTATAATTTATGCATAGCAACAAACAGGGTCATATTTTTTATGTTTGTTGTTCTCCCCTTGAACTATCAGTTTTCCTTGCCTGTCTTGTTTACATTTTTTCTGTTCTTACCACTCCTTCAAAGATAAAATGCTGTAGACCTAATATTATTGGACTCCTTCTATTCTTGTCTTATCTAGAATTTATTTTCTTTCCTCTGATGTTATTTTCACAGGGTACTATAATTTAATTTCCCTCTTTTATAAAAAAACTTCATTTTATTTATTTGTTTTATTTTTGTAGAGATGAGATCTCACTGCCTTGCCAGGCTGTTCTTGAACTCCGAGGCTCAAGCAATCCTCCTGCCTAAAACTCCCAAAAAGCTGGAATTACAGGAATGAGCCATAGGGCCTGGCCAAAAACTTCATTTTATACCTTTTATTTTACTTATTCTCCACTACATACTTGATATACATTAAGGATGTTCATTGAGTCATATTTCTATAAAGAGGCCTATACTGAAGAATTGTTTTTCATTGACTAATGTCATAATGCTAAATTGACTCAAAATCAACTTTATCTCTTTTTCAAAGTTAAGTTTTGAAGTTAAAGCAGTGATTAGCAAATTATAGCTACCCTTCATCTCATGCTTTGTTTAACAAGTATAGCAGTCACTGTGACCAGTGAGTACTTTAAAAATATTCATATACGGGTGGCGCCTGTGGCTCAGTCGGTAAGGCGCCAGCCCCATATACCTAGGGTGGCGGGTTCAAACCCGGCCCCGGCCAAACTGCAACCAAAAAATAGCCGGGCGTTGTGGCGGGGCGCTTGTAGTCCCAGCTACTCGGGAGGCTGAGGCAAGAGAATCGCTTAAGCCCAGGTGTTGGAGGTTGCTGTGAGCTGTGTGAGGCCACGGCACTCTACCGAGGGCCATAAAGTGAGACTCTGTCTCTACAAAAAAAAAAATATATATATTCATATATTTAATCCTCACAATAATCTTATAAAACAGATAGTATAATTATCCTCATTTTATACATGAGAAAACTAAGGCACAAATAGTAAATGGCAGGCTGGGAAACAAACCCAAGCAGTCTGACTCAAGAAGTCTATTCTTGGGCCACTGTGTTCTAATGCCTGCTTACTTATAAAAAGGGTCTTTTGCTTTTTTGTTTTGTTTTACTTTTGTGAGAATTTTTTCCTGATATAACTCTTCACCAGGGTTAGTTATTCCCAGATGCGGTAGACAATGGCAGTTGGCAGTGGAATCTACTCTGAGTTGTTGAGTTGGCTTGTCTAAGAAGAGAAAACATACTCCAACTGCTAGAGTGGGCGTCTATATTACTGTAAACTCCAGGGCTCCAGGGAGTGGGGCTGCCTCTAATTCATTTCCCTATCCCCTTACACCCAACATAGTGCTTGTCTATAATGGGCCCTTAGTAAATAATTTATTGAGTGGAATGAACTAGTTCTAATCTTGGCTTTGCTATTCATTAATCACTGGATGTGAACTTCAGATTATTTCAAGTCACTCCCTTTTCTATAAAGTAGCCATTAAAGTTTTGGGTCAGGAATTAAATGAATTTATGTATGTGGATAACCTTTGTAAAATTTAAACACTATTTACATGTAAAGGATACTTTATTTATTTTTTTTTTTTTTGAGACAGTCTCTGTCACCCTCTGTCACAGATAGAGTGCTGTGCTGTCATAGCTCACAGCGACCTCAAACTCTTAGGCTCAAGTGATCTCTTGCCTCAGCCTCCCTAGTAGCTGGGACTACAGGCCCCCACCACAATGCCTAGCTAATTTATTATTATTATTGTTGTTAATTTTTATCAGAGTTAGGGTCTTATTCTAGCTTAGGCTGGTATTGAACTCCTGAGTTTGGGTGATTCACCCACCTTGGCCTCCCCAAGAACTAGAATTACAGATGCGAGTTACCATGCTTGGCCAGGATAAAATATTTTAAAAGCTGTCTTTTAGATTAGCCTAGATGTTAACTCTTTAATGGCTAATTAATTTTAAGAATATATTCTTTGCCCCAAAGTCCGAACGATATTTTTATTTAAAAAAGTATATATTATTATCTTTTATTATATTATTTTCTTCCAGCCCAGGCTGGAGTGTCACAATTATAGCTCATTGTAACCTCAAACTCCTGGGTTAAAGGGATCCTGCTGCCTCAGCCTTCTGAGTAGCTAGGACTATTGGCTCTGGCACCCTGACTGGCTAAATTTTTAAATGTTTTGTAGAGGTGGGCTTCTTATTATGTTGGCCATGCTTGAACTCCTGGGCTTAAGCCTTCCTCCTGCTTCATCCTCCCAAAGCACTAGGATTATTGAGTGGGAGCCACCATACTACCCCTATCATTATTTAAATCTTTTTTGAGTTGACTCTTGGGCAAAAGAGGTGTTATTTCAGATTAATATGAGGGTACAACATTGCTGTTCCTCCTTGCTCAGGTAGCCAATAAAGTCAGTTTTTCTCAAAAGACCTGATTTTATATTTATGGAAAAAAGGGACTTGGCACTAGAAAGCTTTCCTTACATACCAGAAGAAACTAAGGAAAAGCACAATTATATAATACTTAACTTTTTTATGGTAAAAAATACATAATATGTATGTGGTGAAATAAACATAAAACTTAACCCTTTTAACTCTAAGTGTGATGGCATTAAGGACATTCACTATCATCACCATCAATCTCCAGAACTTCTTCATTTTCCCCAACGAAAACTCTGTACCTGTTAAACGCTAACTTCCCATTCTGTCCTTGAGGCTGAGAGGTTGCCCCTGGCAACCACCATTCTATGAATTTTACTAAATACCTCATATAATTGGAATCATGCCATATTTAGTACGTAAATTTGCCACTGGCACTAAATATATTCACAGTATTGTGCAGTCATGACCACTATTATCACAGCTTTTCATCACCCAAATGAAACAATATACGCATTAAGCAATAACTTCCCATTCCCACTTTCTCTTACCCCTTGGTAATCTCTAGTCTACTTTTAATTTCAATGAATTTGACTATTCTAGGAACCTCATATGAGGAATTATGCAGTATTTGCCCTTTTGTGACCAACTTATTTCACTTCATATTCTCAAGTTTCATCCATGTTATAGTGCTTGTTAAATTTTTCTTCCTTTTATGGCTGAATACTATTCCACCGTATGTATGTACCACATTTTGTTTTTCCATTCTCTGGTTTTTCCATTCACAACTTTTGGCAGTTGTGAATATTGCTACGATGATATTTCATGTACAAATGTCTTTTCAAATGTCTCCTTTCACTTCTTTTGAGTATATACCCAGAAGACCTCTCTTTACCTTACCATGAATGAGTCTAGGGACCTAGGTATTATAGAAGCTATCTTGAAATTAAATTTACTATTGTTGTGTTTTTCCTTTTGAGTATTTATATTATTAGGCATTTTTCTTACTGTTGAAGTATACTATGATAAAGTAGAGTTAGGTCCAAAACATTTAAATTATATATTTGAATTACCTCCATAGGATGAAGTATTTAAATTGTTTACCTCTCCTAAAGCAGGAGTGATAATTTTTAATAATTCTGGCTTCAATTTTTTTCTATTACATAAGACAATTTTTTTAAATTTCAGATTATTGTGAGGGTACAAACAACCAGGTTACAATTTTTGAATTTGTTAGGTAGAGTACCTCTTGGAGTTGTGTTCTGTACCACACCAATCCCTCCTTTTCTTCCCTTTCCTCATCCCCCCCAACCCCCAACTTGAATTAAGTTTTTCTCCTATGTGGGTGTGTGTTGAGTACATTGGATATTTGCTTTTCCATTCTTGGGATACTTTACTAAGAAGAATGTATTTCAGCTCCATCCAGATTAATGCAAAAGATGTAAAGTCACCATCTTTTTATGGCTGAATAGTATTCCATGGTGTATATATACCACAGTTTGTTAATCCATTCCTGAGTTGATGGACACTTAGGTTGTTTCTACATCTTGTCAATTGTAAATTGAGCTATGATAAACGTTCTAGTGCAAATGTCATTATGATAAAATGATTTTTTTTCTTCTGGATAAGTGTGGGATTATGGGGTCAAATGGGAGGTCTAATTTGAGTTCTTTGAGGACTCTTCCTACTTTTTTTTTTTTTAAAAACGTTTTCAAGTCATATTTATATCTGAAATCAAATTTTGTTCATTATTTACAGGTTTTACTTCTGCATGCAATTTATTAAAGTTTCTTCCTTTTTTTTTTTTTTTTTTAAAGAGATGAGGTCTCAATGTATCCCTCAAGCTGGAGTATAGTGGCATGATTATAGCTCCTTACAGCTTCAAATTCTTGGCTTCAAGTGGTCCTCCCACCTCACCCTCCCTAGAGGGTAGGAGGATCACTGGAACTACAGGTACATGCCTCCACTCCTTGCTAATTTAAAAAATATTTTTTATTGATGGAGTTTCATTGTATTACCCAGGCTGGTCTCAAACTTCTAGTCTCAAGCAATCCTCTTGCCTCAGCCTCCTGAGTTGCTGGGAGTACAGGTGTGAGCCACTGTGCCCAGCTTCTACATGCAGTTTAATGCCTAATGTCTTTCTTAAGTAAGACACTAAAAATTGAAAAGTATCTTTATGCAGATGAATGTGTCTTAGAACATAGTGATGAACTCAGTTTTATAAATGTTGGTGCCTTCATAATGCACATGCACAGTAGCTTATCATATAGTAAGCATGTATTTATATTTCTATACTTAGATTTTCATACTCATTAAACTTACTAATACTTTCCTTTGTTCTATTTTGTTGACTACATACAAAGTAGAAAGGAACTATGTACAAAGTAAGGCTATTTCCTTACTAATGCCATTGAGGAATTTTTTTTGATTATAGTCTGTTAGTCTCCTTTTCTTCATAAAGTACCTTTCTTATTTCCTTTTTTTTTTTTTTGAGACAGTCTCAAGCTATTGCCCCTGCATAGAGTGCTGTGGCATCATAGCTCACAGCAACCTCCAACTCTTGGGCTCAAGTGATCCTCTTGCCTCAGTTTTTTCTATTTTATTGGAGATGAGGTCTCACTTTTGCTCAGGTTGGTCTTGAACTCGTGAGCTCAAGCTATCCACCCACCTTGGCCTCCACGAGTGCTAGGATTACAGGCATGAGCCAATAGGCCTGGCCTCTTACTACCATTTATTGCTAGACACTTTAAAGAACATTGACTATTTTGGGTGGCGCCTGTGGCTCAGTAGGTAGGGCGCCAGCCCCATATACCGTTGGTGGCGGGTCCAAACCCGACCCTGGCCAAACTGCAACAAAAAAAAAGCTGGGCATTGTGGTGGGGGCATGTAGTTCCAGCTACTCGGGAGGCTGAGGGAAGAGAATTGCCTAAGCCCGGGAGCTAGAGGTTGCTGTGAGCTGTAACGCCGTGGCACTCTACCGAGGGCAATAAACTCTGTCTCTACAAAAAAAAAAAAAAAAAAAAAAGAATATTTACTATTTTGCTGTTTCCTAAGACAAAATCAGCTATCAAATATAGATTAATATGTTCTCTGTTGCATGTTCTTAATTTTTATGAGAATTTATTTTAAAGTAAATTTTAACAGCTATTCAAAATGTGTAAATGGTGAAGTCAGAACATAGATATATCAGAAAAATAAAGCTAACACCTTTCATTGATTTATTTGTAATGAAACACTGCTCTTTGGTACTCTTAGTGGAATGAATCTGCAGCGCCTCAGTCTTGTCTTGCCGCTAGGGGGCTGAGTTTTCCATAACGGTTCTAACTCTAACAAAAAAAGTTTATGTTTTTTGGTTTCAGCAAACCGTGCAGACTCTGCCCGGTGTGTAGCTATTTGGAGTCAGTTAATTTCCCAGGGTATCTTTGCTTTCAAATACCTCAAATCAAATTCAAATCTAAAACATTTCAATTATGTATTTGAATAACCTCCAAGGGATCAAATTTAAGAATCTGTTGACCTAACCTGTGTTGAAAGTGACAATAGCTTGAATTTTATGAGGCAATCTTAGCAATGTATGGCTTTTTTTAGTCACTGAAATTTTTAAAAAAATCATATTCAGAAAATATCAACCTTTGTATCTGAACTGGAATTCTTTACATTGTTTTCAGTTTTCTATGTGCAAATGTAATGCCTTGAATTGCACATGACACAGTGAGAAAATGTTTATTCTAGTATGCCTTCTGGTATTTTAAAAATCAATAGTCAATAATGAAGAAATAGGGGAGCATTTCAGTTAATTTTTTACAATTCTTAGGCTAATTTCCTTTCAAATATTAAGGAATGGGATTATTTAGTACTTTTATTAACATACTCAAAATAAAAATATAGACATAAAAAGGGAAATTTTATAATAGGTGTCCCTATTATAAAGACACCTTTAAAGATATTCAATAAGTGGAGTTCTAGTAAAATTAAAATACTATATTTCAGGAAGAAGGAACAGTTAGGGGAAGTATTGTGGTATACAACTTGTGCTTTAGAGTTGGATTACTGTCTCTGTCACTGCCAACTTTATGAATTAATATTGCTGAGCTTTATTTTAGTTCGCTTATTTTGTAAAAGTGATATATTTAAAGTATTTGCTACTGTGCCTGGAACATGGTAGGCACTCATTATATATCATTGTCTGTTTAACCCAAAATTGTGATGTTATAACAGATTATCATTCATACTAGAGAATCTCTCTGACTAGAAAAGGGGATACTCAACCTATTAAGACCATATCTGTAAGTGCAGCTATCCCAGTGCAAAGAGTTCAGTCTTTCCATGAACTAACTATGGAGGAAAAATTTGGAAAATGCATTTCTTTTTTTTTTTTTTTTTGTAGAGACACAGTTTCACTTTATGGCCCTCGGTAGAGTGCCATGGCATCACACAACTCACAGCAACCTCCAACTCCTGGGATTAAGCGATTCTCTTGCCTCAGCCTCCTGAGTAGCTGGGGCTACAGGTGCCCACCACAATGCCCGGCTATTTTTTTGTTGCAGTTCAGCCGGGGCTGGGTTTGAACCCGCCACCCTCAGCATATGGGGCCAGCACCTTACCGACTGAGCCACAGGTGCCGCCCGGAAGATGCATTTCTTTAGTTAAAATAATAACACCTAACATTTCTTGGTTGTTTATTCTCTGCCATTACATTCTTTGTGGATATTAGTTCATTCATTCCTCACAAGCGCCATATTAGATAGGTTCTGTAATTATCGCTATCTTAGTAGGATATAGAAATGGAAGCCCGAAGAGATTAACCATGCTCAAATTTGCACAGCTATTAAATGGTAGAGCTGGGCTCCAAAGCCAGGCAGTCTGGCTCTAGGATCTGCATTCTTAAATTCTTGTCTAAATGATGAAAACATTTTATGTGTATTTCTTCTGGATGCATTGTTTAATGGCAGAACATTTGGAGAATACACTTATTCTTTTAAAATACTGTCCCCAATTGATTAGGTTAAAATAATTAAAACAATTATTTGGAATTTCAAGTATATTCTGATATTTCAATAAGAAGAAATTACTTTCAGTAAGAATAAATGTTTGATTAGGAAAGTAAAAAAATGTTTCTGTGCTAAAGAAATCACTTATAAAAGTAGACATGACCCTTTTAAAGGCTTTTAAAATCAGTTTTCAATAAATAATAGCACCTAATTGGACTAAATATCATTTTTTTTTTTTTTTGTAGAGACAGAGTTTCACTTTATTGCCCTTGGTAGAGTGCCGTGGCGTCACACAGCTCACAGCAACCTCCAACTCCTGGGCTTAGGCGATTCGCTTGCCTCAGCCTCCCGAGTAGCTGGGACTACAGGCGCCCGCCACAACGCCCGGCTATTTTTTTGTTGCAGTTTGGCCGGGGCTGGGTTTGAACCCGCCACCCTCAGTATATGGGGCCGGTGCCCTACTCACTGAGCCACAGGCGCCGCCCTAAATATCATTTTATTAGAGACAGAAAGGCAATTCTTCAAATTCGCAGTTCTTTCCAGGTTGAAAGAGGGCACATCCTGGATGCTGAGACTCATTTTGGTTGATGGCTCTTCTGTGTTTGAATTTGTTCCAGCTGTGCTACAGTGCTGTTCTCCTTCTACCCATATGGATGCTCTAAGTAGTTGCGTCACTCCCACTGCCTCTTCCTACGCACACTGCAACTACTTCCAGGTAAGATTCATGAACAGTAGCCACGCTGTATGGGCCTTGCAAAATTTCAAAGTGTAATTTTATATTAATGAATGGTCACAGGTAAGCTGTGATTAATAAACTAAGTTTTATCAATTCTAAAAAATAAGAAATTAATATAAATGATGTCTGAGGATTCTTTTAGGCCATTTCTGTTTAATATGTTAGCCACTAGCCACATGTGGCTATTTAAATTACTTAAAATTAAATGAAATTTGAAAATTCATTCCCAAGTCACACTGGGCACATTTCAAGTGCTTAGTAGTCTCATGTGGTTACTTAAGTGAATTAAAATAAAATAAAATTTAGAATTTATTTCTTAGGGTGGCGCCTGTGGCTCAGTGGGTAGGGCACTGGCCCCATATACCAAGGGTGGCGGTTTCGAACCCAGCCCCGGCCAAACTACAACAAAAAAATAGCTGGGCGTTCTGGTGGGTGCCTGTGGTCCCAGCTACTCAGGAGCCTGAGGCAAGAGAATTGCCTAAACTCAGAAGTTGGAGGTTGCTGTGAGCTGTGACACCACAGCACTCTACTGAGGGCAATAAAGTGTCTCTAAAAATAAATGAAATTCATTTCTTAGTTAAAGTAACCACATTTTAAATTCTCAATAGTTTCATTTGGCATGTGGCTATCAAATTGTACAGTGAAGATACAGAACATTTCCATCATTTTTGAAAGTTATTTTAAATTGTACTATTCTAGAATTCCATTGTGAAATGAATACCAGATAAACTCTAAAAGTATATGTCACCAGATGACATTCTTCCAAGGTGGCACAGATAATTAGATGTTTTAAAAGGAAAGAAAGGATGATGTTATAAATGAGAAATTTAAGTGGTGGCTCCCTTCATCCTTTGCCTGCATTTTGAAGCATCATACCAGTTGAGCATCCCTTCTCTGAAATGCTTGGCACCAAAATTGTTTTGGATTTCAGATTTTAGAATATTTACATATATCTAATGAGTTATCTTATTAGGGGATCCCCTTACTTGGGGATCCAAGTGTGAACACAAAATTTACTAATGTTTCATATATATCTTATGCTTTGTCCATGAAACAGTTTATGTTAGTATTTATGAGTGGAATTTTCTGCTTGTAATCTCCTGTCAGTATTCAATGCTCCAAAATCTGAAACTCTTTTGGATTTCAGATTTTTGGATTAGGAATGCTCAACCTATACTTCAAATATCTTATTATTATTTCTTAGGATACTGTTGCTTTGATTTAAATGTTTTTTCTTTTTGTTTTTTTTTTTTGAGACAGAGTGTCACTTTGTCACCCTAAGTAGAGTGCTGTGGCGTCATAGGTTACAGCAGCCTCAAACTCTTGGGCTCAAGCAATCCTGTTGCCTCAGCCTCCCAACTAACTGGGACTACAGGCGCCCACCACAATGCCTGGCTATTTTTGGAGGCGGGGTCTTGCTTTTGCTCAGGCTGGTCTCAAACCTGTGAGCTCAAGCAATCCACCTGTTTGAGCTTCCAGAGTGCTGAGATTATAGGCGTCAGCCACTGTGCCAGCATGATTTAAATGCTTTATACTGCTATTTCTAGAATAAGATTAAATTACATGCTTTGTATTTTTATACTTGCTGAAGATGGCAACTGTGTGTTTGCCTTGGATAATCATGTAGCCAACATAGCTTCAGTTCTTAAGAGAATATCTTACTAGGGGCAAAAGAACATTTTTTTTTTTTTTTTAGAAAATTTATGTAGGGAAGTCAAATTATAATCAGACTGTTGTTTGAAGAGAATAGAATCAGACCAAGGGAATTTATCTGGCCTTTTTTCCTGGATAACATCAGCCTTATATCCCAATCTATTCATCTTCACTGGAGGGACATACCTATCCGATAGTTAAATGTTCTTGTTTGTAGATCTAGGCATTCTCTCCTCTGGATCATACTGGAGAGATGTGTCAGTGTTTATATTTTGACTATGTTCATTTTTTATTTTTTATTTTTACTTTTTTGATAGAGTCCCAGTCTGTCTTCCTGGGTAGAGTGCTGTAGTGTCAGAGCTCACAGCAACCTCAAACTCTTATGCTTGAGCAATCCTCTTGCTTCAGCCTCCCCAATATCTGGGAGTACAGACATGAGCCACCACACTCGGCTAGTTTCTTCTATTTTTAGGGGTCTCACTCTTACTCAGGCTGGTCTTGAACTCCTGAGCTCAAGTGATCCACTCATCTCAGCCTCTCAATGTGCTAGGATTACAGGCGTGCCTGGCCCTATGTTTATGTTTTAAATAGATAATTTAAGCAGGGCACGGTGGCTCGCATACATAACCCTAGCACTCTCAAAAGCCACCGTGGGTGGACTGACTGAGCTCAGGAGTTCCAGATGAGCTTTAGCAAAAGTGAGACCCCGCCTCTACTAAAATTAGGAAAATTAGCTGGGCATTGTGGTGGGCGTCTGTAGTCCTAGCTACTTGGATGGCTGAGACGAGGATCGCTGGAGCCCAGGAGTTTGAGGTTCCTGTGAGCTATGACACCACAGTATTCAACCCCAGGGTGACTGAGTGAGACTCTGTCTCAAAAGAAAAAAAAAATACATAATATAAAACATTTTTGTAAAGACTATTTCTTATTACAGAGGTAATACATGTTCATTATAGGAAAATAGAGATAAGCGCACATAAAATTTAAAAATAGGAAAAGGGAGAGTATTTCAGATTTCATCCTGAAAATGCAATAAGTGGGTTGGACGATAGGAATTGGAGAGAGTGTGTATTGGTTATGAGCAAAAGCTCTTTAGTCAGGCAAACCTAGGCTTAAAACCCTGCTCTGTCAGTTTTTCATTGCGACTTTGGGTAAATTATAAAGTTTCTCTGAAACTCAGTTTTGTCATTTAGAAATGGAGATTATTATTTTTCAGAGGGCTTCTGTGAGGGTAAAATGGAATAATGTTATACAAAGTGCTTGACATGTGCTTGGGACATAGTAAGAACTCAGTATATGGCACTTTTGGCCATAGTAGCTTCGTGCCTACCTTAGACCATTTGAATTTACATTATTTGGCATTAGGGCCTTCTAAAAATCATTGACATGATCTTTGTAGTACATTTGGCAACATCAACCCACTGTTTTATTTAATCATAACTCTTCCGTATTTTATGTTTATAATCTGAGATAATCAACGAACATTTATTAAATGCCTGCTCTGCCGGGTGCGGTGGCTCAACCCTGTAATCCCAGCACTTGGAAGGTTGATGCGGGTGGATTGCCTGAGCTCACAAGTTCGAGACCAACCTAAGCAAGAGCGAGATGCCCATCTCTAAAAAATAGCTGGGTGCTGTGGCGGGTGCCTATGGTCCCAGCTACCTGAGAGACTGAGGCAAGAGAATCACTTGAACCCATGAGTTTGAGATTGCTGTGAGCTAAGATGCCATAGCATTCTACGAAGAGTGACTAAGTGAGACTCTGTTTTTTTTTTCTTTTTGGTTTTTTTGGGGGTATTTTTATTTATTTATTTATTTATTTATTTTGAGACAAAGTCTTACTATGCTGCCCTGGTTAGAGTGCCATGGCGTTACAGCTCACAGCAACCTCAAACCCTTGGACTTAAACGATTCTCTTGCCTCAACCTCTCAACCAGCTGGGACTACAGGCACCTACCACAACGCCCAGCTATTAAGTGAGACTCTGTTTCAAAAAAAAATACCTACTCTATGCAAAACTTTGCATTTGGCAATAGCAATTCATTACATGTTTTTTTGTTTTTAGAGACAGAGTCTCGCTTTGTCACCCTTGGTAGAGAGCCGTGGCGTCACAGCTCGCAGCAACCTCCAACTCCTGGGCTTAGGCGATTCTCTTGCCTCAGCCTCCCGAGCAGCTGGGACTGCAGGCGCCTGCCACAACGCCTGGCTATTTTTTGTTTGCACTTTGGCCAGGGCCGGGTCTGAACCCGCCACCCTAGGTATATGGGGCCAGCGCCTTACTCACTGAGCCATAGGCACCACCCTCATTACATGTTTATTTAATCATTATTCTTCCTATTTTATGTTAACAGCTTTTGGTCTTTGTTACCAAGCATGTATTGAATGCTTATCTGTGCCTATATGTAAAAGAATATATCTTAAAGATATATGTCTAAAAGCAACAGTTATTTTTATTTTCTATTGCTTTATTATTAAAAATATACAATTCCAGGAACCAAAGGATAGTCGATATTCCATCCATTTTTTCCCAGATCATTTGGAACAGAATATCAGTACCTCCATCTGAAGCTATAGAAGTATTGGTGGACTTGTGAGCATCTTGTGTTTGACATTTCCTTAGTGGTTTTCTAAAACAGTACATGATACTTACAAGTGATATGATATTTTTGTCCAACAACCTTTATGAAAGAATTTGGTATATAGACAGCAAACAGGTATTGGCTATTATAGCTTTTTGGTGTTGTATAGTCCAATCCTGATAATTATTGGTCCATTCCAGTATAAAACTTAGCATAGTGTGGTTCACATATAATAGATGCCAATTAAATCTTAACAGTAGATTTGAAGTTACCATTGCTGAAAAGTAAATTAGGATTCAGATTTTCTTGATGAGCTTTAAGTTTAACAGTATATTTATGTTTAGCATTCATCACCCTGAATGCTGTTGCTTTCCCCCAATCTTATATTTGATTTTCTATCCAAACAATTGTATTCTTTTCTTTCCCCAGAATCCTCCAATGCAATCCTCTTATCCAGTTGAATTTCTGCCTTCTAATTGGCCCTGCAGTGCTACTGATGAAAATAAAAAGACAGAAGTAAACCTAGAGGCTGTTTTTCAGATAGTGGATGAGTTGCATTCCTCCCCTAAATTGGAGATGGTAAAGGTGGAGCCTGTTGAGAATCAGTGCCCAACATCTCAGTCCAACAGAGGCCAACACATCTTAGCTAATTCGAACAACAGCAATCCATCTTCCACAAGTCAGGCTAGCCAACTGGAACCACTTACTCCTGTAGGCTCAGATATTACATCTTTTGTGGTCGGAACAGAACAAGCAATTACCTGCTCTCTACCACAATCACCGGAGTACATCTATACCATTCACACAGCTCAGCCTGTTGAAAATAACACAATGCAGGAATCTACAGCCATCCAACAAGCTCATGTCAAACTGAAGGAGCAGCTAAGTCATAATCCATCTCCGTCTTCAGTAGTATTTGTGCAGGAAGGGCTACCGTTCAGCACACACCAGGTAAAAGAAGAAAAGAAAAAAATCCTAATAAAGCTCAGAGTACCTAGAGCTTCTTGCTAAAGATTATTCTAGTAGAGAATTTGTCCAGATTTTATTTGGGCTTAGCACCAGTTTTTACACTTTCCAGAAGATCATGTCCCAGTAGTTTTGCACAAAAGATTCAGAAAGAAGAAGTTAACTTACCCCCAGGCATCCTCTCCCTATGTTATAATCTGAAATCAACCTGTAGAGAGGTAATCCGGTTGAGCACTGTGGTATAAAACTTATTGTCATGTTAAAAAACATTTCTTGAGTTTTTGCATTCTATCTTAATTTGAATGGACTTGAGTATACTTGTCTGATATAATTCCGTTGCCCTTGAGAGATGATTTATTTGCAAGATATTATGAGGAATTTCCTAGCCATTTGTAGAATGAAAGTAAGGAGATGGTTGGAGGTATTTTCTTACTTTACTATATAGCATTATTCCGCTCCACCTTGTATTTTGTGTTCGAATTTCCTTACTAATGTCTACATTCCTAAAGTAGAAGTCTGCCTCTAGTTTGAGAGACATATTTTGAAGGAAGAGGCTAATTCCTTTATTATTGCTAATTTATGACCAGAAGATGAACAAACTTTGGTTCTTTTTGTTTTTTTAAAACTTTGGTTCTTAATACTTAGTAAGAATAATTCATCAAAGGTACATTTAAACTAAAATCACATTTTGCAAATTAAGTATTTTCTACTTTTATATTTTTCCTCGATCTTAGCCTGATTCATATATATTTTTTTCATTTTGGATTTTCTTTTTTTAATTTAATGGAGCTGAAAATCTCCTCATTATTAGAGATTCCCAAGATAACTTTTGGCAGCTTTTTTTTTTTTTTTTTGACAGCCTTTTTTAGGTCCAACTTTAGATTCAAATTTCTTAAGTTTTCTATTAATTCATTGTCCTTTTTGAGCCTGACTATTCGACCCAGTAGATTACATATTAAGATAATATTGTAAATTCAGTAGACAAAAGATAGGCCCATTATGTTTTATGAATATGCCTATAGAAAGAGCACAAAATTTGTCTTTGTTCCTTCATAGCTACATTTGAACTATTTTGTATCTTAAAACTACATTCACACACACAGTAACTTTTCATTAGCAAATACTGTATATCTTGACAGTTTTGTTTTTAACTTTTAACTTTATTTCTTTATATGGTTTTATTTGAAAATAAGTAAAGAAAGAGAGTGTTTTAGAAGCTAGCCACTTTGACAAAGGGATTTGACATTCCAAAGAAAATTTAGAAACTCCAAGAAAGAAACTTGTATCTTATAAATTAGGCATACTGTATAGAGGCTGAAGCTTATAGAATTTCCAGTGCCTTTGTAAGACAAAGAATGCAAAATTAGTAGAATAAAGTGTCCATGGCCCACTGACACCATTTAACAGGATTATACCTATGGCCATTCCAATATCAAACAGCAAGGGAATTCTGATGAAACTTAAGCTAGAGTGAAAAAAAGACAGTGATATTAACAAATCCTAATTAAAATATCTTACTTTTATAAATTAAAAAAAGAAAGGCTCATAGTACATCTTCCCCTGATCATAAATAAATATTTCGGCTCCATATACATTTTCAGTGGTTTGTGTATGGGGAAATGTATTTACTACTGAATATTTAAATAGCAAAGGTAGTATCATTCATAAGGATGAAAAGCTTTACAAGTTTCTTTGTTAGGTTGTGTTTCTGTAATACAACTCCCTTGATAAAATATCTTAACTTTTAGTAAATATTTTGGGGAAATACCAAAATAATAAGTGTGCTTAATATTTTAGGTGGATGCCAGTATAAAATGCCAGACCAATCCACCTGAGAATATCTTGCCTTCAGAACAGATGGGATTCCTCATTTCAGAAATTGGGCCTGCTGCTAGCAAGGCTAGTAAAGATACAGGTTTATCCACTCCAGCCAGATACAGAGAGCGAAGAAGCAACTCACAACAAGGAAAGTCCCCCGGTAAGGATTATTGTGCTATAGAATGAAGAAGACCCACGGTTTCGAAATATATCAATGACAGTTTTTGTGGGTCTTTGTATGTTATTCATAATTATATTATACCTGTCACATTGCAATTTTTACACATAGCTGTAATTTAACTATATTAATAATTATAAAGTATGTAATGCTTTCCTAATATTGTGTGTGAGAATTTGAGCTTTCAAAATTATTGAAAGTATAAGGAAAAGGAAAGGAATTTAGATTATTTAACTTGAGAAGGGAAAGATAGTGATTTAGTAACTATCTTCAGACGCCAAAGACTGTAATTGTAGATGTACTTACTCTCTATTAGCACACTATAGGACAAGAGGGAATGTACTCAGATTGTGAGAGGAGAAAATTAGATGGACATTAAAGATACTATCCTGAGCATATTATAAAGATTCTGTAAAGTATGCCTCTATGAATTGGATTGTTTTTCTTGTGGGCTCAAGGGATCTTCCTGTTTTAGTCTCTCAAGTAGCTGAGACTACATGTCTCCATGTCTGAGTTAATTTTGTTGTTGTTGTTTAATTTACTATAAAGATTCAGGCCTGTTCTGTTGTCCAGGCTGGTCTTGGACTCCTGGCTTCAAGCCACAAACCATCCTCCTACCTTGGACTTCTAAAGTGCTGGGATTACAGGTGTAAGCTAGTATCCCTAGCCTCTTTTGTCTATTTTTTAATCAGGTTTTTTTTTTTTGCTGTTGAGTTGTGTGAGTTCTTTATATGTTCTTTATTTTAACCTCTTGTCAGACACATGGTCTACAAATACTTTCCTCTATTCTGCAAGTTGTCTCTTAAAAGATTTTTAGTTTGACATAATCTTGTTTGTTCATTTCTGTGTTCCTTGTGCTTTGGGGTCTTATTCTAAAGGTCCAATTTCATGACACAGGATTTCTTCTGTGTTTTCTTCTAGTAATTGCATGGTTTTGGCTCTTATATTTTATAAATCTTTAATTCAATTAGAGTTGATTTTTGTTTTTTGTTTTTTTTAGAGACAGAGTCTTACCTTGTCACCCTTGGTAGAGTGCTGTGGTATCACAGGTCACAGCAACCTCCAGCTCTTGGGCTTAGGTGATTCTCTTGCCTCAGCCTTCTGAGTAGCTGGCACTATAGGCACCCGTCACAACGCCTGGCTATTTTTTTGTTGCAGTTTGGCCGGGGTGGGTTTGAACCCACCACCCTTGGTATATGGGGCCAGCGCCCTACTCACTGAGCCACAGGGGCTGCCCTAAAGTTGATTTTTGAATATGGTGAGAGATTGGTAGGTCTAATTTCACTTTTCTCCATGTGGATATCCAATTTTTCCAGCATCATTTATTGAAGATACTGTCCTTTCCCCACCATGTGTTCTTGTTACCTTTGTTGAAAATCAGTTGGCCGTAAATGCTTGGATTTACTTCAGGGTTCTATTCTATTTTCTTGGTTTATGTATCTGTTTTATGCCAGTAACATACTATTTTGGTTACTGTAGCTTTATAGTGTATTTTGAAATCAGGTAGGTGATTTCATCAGGTGATACCTCCAACTTTGTTCTTTTTGCTCAAGATTGTTTCAGCAATTCAGTACATTTTACATTTCCATATGAATTTTAAGAATTCTTTTTCTGTTTCTGTTGAATGTCATTGGCTTTTTGATAGGGAGATCAGATTAAAAGCAGTCCCCATCAGTTTGGGTAATATGGGCACATTAACAATATTCTTCCAGTTTGTGAGGATGGGAAATCTTTCCATTTACTTGTGTTCTTGCTTTAGTTTCTTTCATCAGTGTTTTATAGTTGTCTTTGTAGAGATCTTTTACCTCCTTGGTTAAGTTTATTTCTAGGCATTTAATTTTTTTGGTATCTATTGTAAATGGAATTGCTTTCTTGATTTTTTTCCACATAGTTTGCTGTTAGCATGTAGAAACATTAACTTTTGTATTTTGATTTTGTATCTGCAACTTTACTAAATTCACTTAGTAGTTCTGACAGTTTTTTGGTAGACTCTTTAGGGTTTTCTATATATATGATCATGTTATTTGTAAACAGGGACAATTTGAATTCCTTCTTTCTAATTTGGCTGCCTCTATTTCTTCCTCTTGCCTAATTGCTCTGGCTATAATTTCCACTGCTGTGTTGGAAAAAAAGTGATGAAAATGGGCATTCTTGTCTTGTTCCAGATCTTAGAGGAAAAGCTTTCAACTTTATTCAGTGTGATGTTACCTGTGGGCCTTTATTATGTTAAGGTGTGTTCCTTCTGTTCCTCCCAGTTTGTTGAGGGTTTTTTTATCATAAAGCACTCATTTCCCCCCCATACACACAGGAAAGAGAAAAGAAGCTATACAAAGTGAAAAGTGCAGAAGGAAACTATACAGAATGACACAAAGGGAAAATACATTTCAGAGAGAGGAATGAGTGGAGAAAGACCTTATCAAACGATGTTTTCAGCATCTATTGAAATCATAATAGGTTTTTACTTTGATTCCATTAATATATCATATTTATTAATTTGTGTATGCTGAACCGTCCTTGCATCCCTGGATGAATCTCACTTGATCATAGAGAATGATCTTTTTAATGTGTTGTTGAATTCAGTTTGTTAGTATTTTGTTGAAGATTTTTGCATCTATGCTCATCAGGGATATTGGCCTGTAGTTTTTTTTTGTGTGTCTTTGTCTGGTTTTGATATCAGGGTAATGCTAGCCTCATAGAATGAGTTTGGAAATAGTCCCTCCCCTTCGTTTTTTGAAAATAGTTTGCATAGAATTAGTATTATTTTTTCTTCAAATGTTTGATAGAAGTCAGCAGTAAAGCCATCGTGCCCTGGGCTTACTGGAAGACTTCGTATTATATTTTTGATCTCATTATCCATTATTGGTCTTTTAAGATTTTCTATTTCATGATTCAATCTTGATAAATATTATGTGTCCAAGAATTTATTTCTTCTAGGCTTTCCAATTTATTGGTATACAAATTGTGCATAATAGTCTCTTACAGTTCTTTATATTTCTGTAGTATCAGTTATAAATGTCTCCTATTTTTTTTCTTTCTTATTTTATTTTATTTTTTATTTTTTTTTTGAGACAGAGCCTCAAGCTGTCGCCCTGGGTAGAGTGCTATGGCATCACAGCTCACAGCAACCTCCAATTCCTGGGCCCAAGCGATTCTCCTGCCTCTGCCTCCCAAGTAGCTGGGATTACAGGTGCCTGCCGAAATGCCCGGCTATTTTTTGGTTGCAGCCATCATTGTTGTTTGGCAGGCCCAGGCTGGATTTGAACCCGCCAGCTCGGGTGTATGTGGCTGGCACCTTAGCTGCTTGAGAGCCACTTGAGCCACAGGCGCCGAGCCTTTTTTTTTTTTTTTTGAGACAGAGCCTCAAGCTGTCACCCTGGGTATAGTGCTGTGGCATCATAGCTCACAGCAACCTCCAAATCCTGGGCTCAAGCGATTCTTCTGCCCCCGCCTCCCAAGTAGTTGGGACTACAGGCATCCGCCACAATGCCTAGCTATTTTTTTGGTTGCAGCTGTCATTGTTTGGTGGACCCACGCTGGGTTTGAACCCGCCAGCTCAGGTGTATGTGGCTGGCACCTTAGCCACTTGAGCCGCAGGCACCGAGCCAATGTCTCCTATTTCATCCTTGAATTTTTTTCTTTTTCTTCTTAGTGTAGCTAAAGGTTTGTCCATTGTGTTTATCTTTTAAGAAAACCAGCTCTTTGTTTTGTTGATCTTGGGGTTTTTTTCTTTTTTTAGTGTCTATTTCTTCTCTGATGTTTATTGTTTCTTTTCTTCTACTTATTTTAAGTTTAGATTCCTCTTGGTTTTCTAATTCCTTAAGGTAGAATGTTAGGTTGTTTGAGATCTTTCTACCTTTTTGATTTAGATATTTGTTGCTATACAGTTCCCTCGTAGGACTGCTTTTGCTATATTCCATAGGCTTTGGTATGTTGTAGTTTTATTTTCATTTGTCTCAAGGAATTTTTAAATTTTCTTTTCAGTTTCTTCATAGATACCTATTGGCTGTTATAAGCATGTTGTTTAATTTTCATGTATTTTAACAGTTTCCAAAGTTCCTTCTGTATTGATTTCAATTTCATTGTACTGTAGCCGGGAAATTTATATTTGGTATGGTTTTATTTTATTTATTTATTTATTTTTTGAGATAGTGTCACTGTGTCACCCTTGGTAGAGTGCCATGGCGTCACAGCTCACAGCAACCTCAAACTCTTGGGCTTAAGCGATTCTCTTGCCTCAGCCTCCCAAGTAGCTGGGACTGCTGGTGCCTGCCACAATGCCCAGCTATTTTTGTTGTTGTTTGTTGCAGGTGTCATTGTTATTCAGCTGGCCCAGGCCAGGTTTGAACCCACCAGCCTTGCTGTATGTGGCTGGTGCTGTAACCACTGTGCTATGGGCACCGAGCCTATGTTTTGTATGACTTTATTTTTTTAGAATTTTTTAAGATTTATTTTGTAACCTAATATATGATCTGTCCTTGAGAATGTTTCGTGTGCTGTTGAGAAGATGCCTGTTAGGTCCATTTGTTCTGGGGTATCATTTAACTAAATGTTTCTTTGTTGATTTTCTGTCTATATGATCTGTCTATTGCTGAAAGTGGGGTATTGAAGTCCCCTACTATTATCATGTACCAATCAATCACTCCCTTTAGGTCTGTCAGTATTTGGTTTTTATGTTTGGGTCCTTCAGTGTTGGGTGCATGTAAATTTGCGATTGTTATATCATCCTGTTGTATTGACTCCTTTATCATTTTATAAGGGCCTCTTTTCTCTTTTTTAAATTGTTTTTACTTAAAGTCTATTTTATCTGATGTAAGTATAGCTATACCTCTTATTTAGATTAAAAGATGGAATATCTTTTTCCATTTCTTCACTTACAGTCTATGTGTCTTTATATGTGAAGTAAGTTGTAAGCAGAATATAGTTGGGTCTTGGGTGGGTTTTTCTTGTAATCTATTCAGCCACTCTGTCTTTTAAATTTTATATATGTATTTTTTATTTTTTATTTCAGCTTGCTTGTTCATTCTTCTTCGTTTGAAGTACTCTTTTTTGTTGTTCATTTTCTTCTTCCTCTGGCAATGCTCTGTCCCACTATTTTTGATGTTAGTAGAGATGGGGTCTTACTCTGGCTCACTACTGCTCATACTGGTCTCGAACCTCTGAGCTCAGGCAATCCACCCACCTTGGCCTCCCATAGCGCTGGGACTACAGGCGTGAGCCACCATGCCCAGCCCACTCTGTCTTTTAATTGGAGAATTAATCTATGTACATTAAAGGTTGTTATTGATACGTAAGGACTTACTACTGCTATTTTGTTACTTGTTCTCTTGTAGTTTTGCAACTCTTCTCTTCCTTCCTTTCTGTTTTTCTTTGTGGGTAAGTGATTTTCTCTGGTAGTGTGTTTTAGTTCCTTGCCTTTTATATTTAGTACATCTCTTATAGGTTTTTGCTTTGTAGTTACCATGAGGCCTACAAAAAAAAAAAAACATCTTATGGTTATAACAAGTTACTTTAAACTGATGAAGACTTGACTTTGATTGCAAAGTAAAGAAAGAAAAAAAAAAAAACTTGGGCCGGGCACGGTGTCTCTTGCCTGTACTCCTAGCACTTGGAGGCCAAGGTGGGTGGATTGCCTGAGCTCACGGGTTCGAGACCAGCCTGAGCCAGAGCAAGACCTTGTCTCTAAAAATAGCTGGGTGTTGTGGTGGGTACCTATAATCCCAGCTACTTGGGAGGCTGAGGCAAGAGTTTGAATTTGCTGTGAGCTATGATGCCATGGCACTCTACCAAGGGCAACAAAGTGAGACTCTGTCTCAAAAAACAAAACAACAACAACAAAAAACCTTAAAAGCTATATTATCTTTATCTCCCTTCTTTTATTAACTTCTGGATTTCTTAATTTACATTTGTTCATATTGCTTGTCTCTTAACAAATTATTGTGGTTATTAGTTTTAATAGTTTTGTTTTGTAATCTGCATACTAAAGATATGAGTGGTTTACACACCAAAATTGCAATATTAGAATATTCCAAATTTATCTGTATACTTACTTTTCTAATATTTTTTCTTCTTTCACATTAGGATCCTTTTCCTTCAGATTGAAGAACTCCCTTTAGCATTTCTGGAAAGACAGGTCGGGTGGTGATGAATTCCCTCAGCTTTTGTTTGTCTCAGAAAGTCTGTTTCTCATTAATGTTTGTACATAGCTTTGGTAGGTATAGTATTGTTGGTTGGCAGTTGTTTTGTTTTTCCCCTTTTCAGTTCTTTGAATATGTCATCTCACTCTCTCAGCTGCTTAGAAGTATTGGAGCCGCTTTATGTATTATTTGATTGTTTTCTCTTGATGCCTTTAGGGTCTTCTCTTCATTCTTGACCTTTGAGAATTTGATTATTATAGGCCTGGGGGTAATCTTATTTGGCTTCAATCTGCTTTGTGATCTTTGACCTTTAGATATTTATGTCTTTATTCTGTAGGTTTGGAAATTTTTCTGTTATTATTTCTTTGAATAAGATTTCTATGCCTCTTATTTTTTCTTTCTTTTTTTTTTTTTTTGAGACAGCATCACTGTGTCACCCTTAATAGAGTGCTGTGGTGTCACAGCTCACAGCAACCTCCAACTCTTGGGCTTAAGCAATTCTCTTGCCTCAGCCTCCCAAGTAGTTGGGACTGCAGGTGCATGCTACAATGCCTGGCTATTTTTTGGTTGCAATTGGCATTGTCGTTGAGCTGACCTGGGCCAGGCTCAAACCCACCAGCCTTGGTGTATATGGCCGGCGCCCTACTCACGAGCTATAGGCATTAAGCCTCATTGGTTCTTTTTTGTGCTTGATCAGTTCTGCCGTTCAGATCTTTTAGTGCCTTAGTTGGCCCATTATATTTTTCAACTCCAGGACTTTTTGATTTTTTTTTTAAAAAATTATTTCTATTTTTGTTCAATTGCACTAATAAATTTCTGAACTGTTTCTCTGTGTTTCATTGAAGTTAAATGAGTTTCTTCAAAACAACCATTTTGAATTCTGAAAAATCATATATTTTGTCTGAAAATATATATTTTCTGAAAAATCATATATTTCTCCCAGGATTGATCACTGGCACCTTATTTAGTCTGTTTGATGAAGTTGTATTTCCATGAGTGTTCTTTTTTATGTTATTTTATTTTATTTTTTTTTTTTTTGGTTGCAGTTCAGCCGGGACCGGGTTTGAACCCGCCACCCTCGGTATATGGGGCCGGCGCCTTACCGACTGAGCCACAGGCGCCGCCCTTTATTTTATTTTTTTAAGACAAAGTCTCACTCTATTGCCCTGGGTAATAGTGGCTGGGTAGAGTGCCATGGCATCATTGTAGCTCACAGCAACCTCAAACTCTTATGCTCAAGTGATTCTCCTGCTTCAGCCTCCTAAGTAACTGGGACTACAGGCACCCATCACAATGCCCAGCTAGTTTTTCTATTTTTAGTAGAGACAGGGTTTCACTGTTGCTCAGGCTGGTCTTGAACTCCTGAGCTCAAGCAATCCACCTGCATTGGCCTCTCAGAGTGCTAGGATTACAGGCATGAGCCCACAGTGCCCGGATTCCCTGGATGTTCTTGATTCTTATGGACATTTGTTGATGTCTGGGCTTTAGAAAATTAGATACTGGCTCAGCACTTGTAGCTCAGTGGTTAGGGTACTGGCCACATACACTGGGCTGGCGTGTTCAAACCCAGCCAGGGCCTGCTAAACAACAATGACAACTCTGCAACAAAAAAATAGCCAAGTGTCGTGGCAGGTGCCGGTAGTCCCAGCTACTTGGGAGGCTGAGGCAAGAGACTCTCTTAATTTGAGGTTGCTATGAGCTGTGATGCCATAGCACTCTACCGAGGGTGGCATATATCTGAGACTCTGTCTCCAAAAAAACAAAAAAAAGGAAAGAAAATTAGATATTTATTCCAGTCTTTGCAGTCTAGCCTTATTTCTACATCCTTCCTCCATGGGCCTTGCAGGAATTCAAAGGGGCTTGACTATCAAGACTCCTACGCCTCTATCCTTGATGCAGTTGGGGGAGACCAGGGAGAGTTTTGATCAGGGGGAGTTTCCAGGTTAAGTCCCCTGCACTCTTTCTTCTCTTCCTCCCAAGCAGAAGGAGGGTCTCTCTCCATTCTGTACTTCCTGGAGTTGGGAGAGGGGTGATGTATATACTCTTATGGCTGCCACCACTGGCACCATTCTGGGTTGCAACTGTAAGCCCATAGTCCTCTAGAGTGGTACAGCATTGATACTCACTGAAGGCCCCTTGCCTATACAGACTGACTACCACTGATACTTATGTGGGGCCCAAGGCCACTTTAGTCAGCTGGTGGTGGAGCCAGCCAGGACTTGGGTCTGTCCTGCCAGGGTAGTGGATTCCCTTTTGGCCCAGGATGAGTCTAGACATGCCATCTGGGAAGACTGGCCTGGAATTGTAGGGTTCTGCCCAGTGCTATTTTACTTTAGTGTGGCTGGTACTAGGTTCAAAAGCAAAGTTCTCTGCTTTCTTGTCCCTCTTTCAATCAGAAGGATTATCTTTCCATGTTGCACTGCCAAGAGTTGAGAGCTGATGCGTCTTCTCTCATAGTCATTGCAACTGATGTTGTGTTGGGTGTCTCAGATTAGTGCAGCATTGGGGTTTGCCCAAGGACCACAGTTGCAATGGCCTGCCTACCACTAAAATTTATTCAGGACCCAAGGCTACTGTAATCACCCCATGGTGAAGTAGGCTGGGACGTGGGTTTCCCACCAGGTTGTTAAATTCTCTTCTGGCCCAGGGCAGACCTAAATGTTCCCTCTGTGGGCTCTGGCCTGGAATCAAGGGCTGCAGTTTTCTGCCTGGTTCTGTGTTTTAGTTTGATGGGGCCAGAGCTAAGTTCCAGTGAAAAGTCCTCCACCACACACTTTCCCCTTCCTCTCTACAGGGAACAGATTTTTTTTTTTTTTTTTTTTGGAGACAGAGTCTCACTATGTCGCCTTTAATAGAATGCCATGGTGTCATAGCTCACAGAAACCTCAAACTCTTGGACTTAAGTGATTCTCTTGCCTCAGCCTCCCAAGTAGCTGGGACTACAGGTACCCACCACAAACAACTCTTGGCTATTTTTTTGTTGCAGTTGTCATTGTTGTTTAGCAGGCCTGGGCCAGCACCCTAACCACTGAGCTATGGGTGCTGAGCCAGAACAGATTTTTTTCTCTATGCTGCGCTGCCTGGAGTTGGGGGAGGGGTGCTGTGGGGAAGGTGAGGCTGTCCGTTTTACCCTCTTCAATGCATCTTTTCCTGGTGTTATGCTAAAATAAACAAACAAAAAGATTTTTTTCAGCTGTTGTGAGGGTGCTTTCTTGCATGGATAGTTTAATTTGATGTTCCTTTGAGGGGACTATTGTTGGAGGGCTTGAAACCACCATCTTACTCTGCTTCTGCCCCATTTTTTTTTTTTTTTTTTACCATTTTTAAGTATATAATTCAAAAGTGTTAAATATATTCCCATTATTGTCAAAAGATCTCCAGAACCTTTTTCTTGCAAATCTGAAATACTATACTGATTAAGCAATAACTTACCCCTTCCACTATCTCCTGGGTAACCACGATTCTATTTTCTGTTTCTATGAATTTGAGTACTTCAGATACCTTGAGAAAGTGGAATCATACAGTATTTGTTTTTTTTTTTTTTTTTAATTTGGCCGGGGCTGGGTTTGAACCTGCCACCTCCGGCATATGGGACCGGCGCCCTACCCGCTGAGCCACAGGCGCCACCCCATACAGTATTTGTTTTTTGTTTTTTTTTTTTTTTTTTTGTGGCTGGCTTATTTCACTTGGCATATTTCCTCCCTTCCCCTCTCCTCCCGGAGACAGAGTCCACTCTGTTGCTGTGGGTGGAGTGCCATGACGTCATAGCTCACAGCAACCTCAAACTCTTGGGTTCAAGAGTTCCTCTTGCCTCAGCCTCCTGAGTAGCTGGGACTGCAGGCGCTTGCCACAACCCCCAGCTAGTTTTTCTGTTTTTAGTAGAGACAGAGTCTCGCTCTTGGTTAGGCTGATCTCTAGCTCCTGAGCTTAGGTGATCCTCCCATCTTGGCCTCCCGGAGAGCATATTGTTTTCATCTATGTTGTAGCATACGGCAGGATTTCCTTCCTTTTTAGGACTGAATGATATTCAGTATGTATATATACTACATTTGTAGTATATATAATACATTTTGTTTATCCATTCCTCTTTTGATGGACATTTGGGTTGCTTCTACCTCTTGACTATTGTGAATAGTGTTGCTATGAACTTAGGTGGATAAATATCTGTAATTTTGTTTTTGTTTTAGAAATGGGGTTTTCTAGATATGGGGGTCTCTTACCTTGTTGCCTACTAGGCTGCACTTGAACTCTAGGGCTCAAGCAATCCTCCTGCCTTGGCCTACCTAGTAGCTAGGATTACAAGTGTGTACCACAATGCCAGGCTCCAAATATCTCTTTGGGACCTGATTCCATTGGCATATTTATCAGTAGTGGATTGCTGGGTCAGATGATTACCGTATTTTTAATTTTGTGAGAACCTCCATACTGTTTTCTATAGCAGTTGGACCATTTTACAATCCTACCAATGATACACAAGCATCCTAAATTCTCCACATCCTCACCAAGACTTTTCTATTTTTTTTTATAGTGGCCACAAATGTGTGGTGATATCTCATTGTGGTTCAGATTTGGATTTCCAGATTATTAGTGATGTTTAGCATCTTTTTGTTGTATGCTTGTTAGCTATTTGTATATCATCTTTGGAGAAATGTATATTCAATTTCCTTACCCATTTTTGAGTAGGAGGTTTTTTGTTTTTTTTTTTTTTTGTTATTGTTGTTTGTTTGTTTGTTGAGACAGTCTCACTCAGTTACTACCCTGGGTAGAGTGCTATGGCATCATAGCTCACTGCAACCTCAAACTCCTGGGCTTAAGCAGTCCTCTTGCCTCAGCCTCCCTAGTAACTGAGACTATAGGTGCCCGCTGCAATTTCTGGCTAGTTTTTCTGTTTTTGGTAGAGACAGGGTCTAGCTCTTGTTCTGGATGGTCTTAAACTCCTTAGCTCAAGCAACTCACCTACCTCATCCTCCCAATGTGCCAGGATTACAGGCACGAGCCACCATGCCCAGCCTAGGAGTTTTTTTGTTTTTGTTTTTATAAATTCTGGATATTGGAAGATGACCCTAAATTCTTGAAAACTGTTGATGCTACCATTGTAGATATGATTCCTGGCAAGCCCATGTATGTTGAGAGCTTGTCAGACTGTCCTCTGGCTTGCTTTGCTGTTCATGACATGAGACAGACAGTTACTGTGGTGTCATCAAAGCAGTGGATCAGAGAGCTGCTGGAGCTGGCAAGGTCACCAAGTCTGCCCAGAAACCTCAGAAGAATAAATGAATGTTACCTCTAATACCTGCCACCCCAGTTTTAATCGGTGGTGGAAGAAAGATCTTAGAACTATTTGTTTCAATTGGCCATTTAATAGTAAAAGACTGATTAATGACAACAATGCATCGTAAAATCTTTAGACTAGAAAGAATGTTTTGTGACCATTTGTTTCTTTTTGTTTAGTAGTTTTAAGTTATTAGTTTTTAAAATCAGTACTTTTTAATGGAAACAACTTGACCAGAAATCTGTCACAAAATTTTGAGACTTGTTAAAACTAAGTTTAATGAGAAAAAATAAATAAATTCTGGATATTAATCCCTTGTTAGATAATATTTGGAAATGTTTTCTGTCATTCTGTAGGTTCCCTTTGAGCACTACTTACAGTATTCTTTGATGCACATTTTTAAGTTTGATATAGACCTATTTATCATTTTTTTCTTTCTTTCTTTTTTTTTTTTGAGACAGAGCCTCAAGCTGTTGCCCTGGGGAGAGTGCTGTGGCATCACAGCTCACAGCAACCACCAACTCCTGGGCTTAAGCGATTCTCTTGCCTCAGCCTCCCAAGTAGTTAGGACTATAGCCACCCGCCACAATGCCTGGCTATTTTTTTTGGTTGCAGCCATCATTGTTGTTTGGCGGGCCTGAGCTGGATTCAAACCCGCCAGCTCAGGTGTATGTGGCTGGCACCTGAGCTGCTTGAGCCACAGGTGCCGAGCCTATCATTTTTTCTTTTGTTGCCTGTGCCTTTGGTGTCATATCCCATAAATCATTGCCAAGTCCAGTGTTACAAAGTTATTCCTTTATGTTTTCTTCTAGGATTGTTACAGTGTTAAGTCTTACATTTAGGCCCATAATCCATTTTGAGTTAGTTTTTGTATATGGAATAAGAATTTAACTTCATTCTTTTGCATGTGGATATCTAATTTTTCTAATACCAATTGTTAAAGAGATTCTTTCTCCATTGAGTGGTCTTGGCATCCTTGCTGAATATCCTTTAATGATATATATGAGAGTTTACTTCTGGGCTGTATTCTATTGAATATTCATTGGCCTATTTGTCTTTCTGCCAGTACCACACTTTGTTGTAGCTTTGTAATGTGTTTTGAAATCGGACAGTGTGAATTTTCTGATTTTGTTCTTTTTCCAAATTGGGATCCCTTGAGATTCCTTCTATATGAATTTTAGAATTAAGTTTTCTATTTCTATAAAAAAAAATTGCCACTGAGATTTTTGATAGGGATTATGTTGAATCTAATCTATAGATTGCTTTGGGAGTATAAACATCTTAACAATATTATGTCTTATAATCCATGAATATAGAGTGTCTTTCTTTCTTTCTTCTTTTTTGTTGTTGAGACAAGGTTTCACTCTGTCACCTGGGATAGAGTACTATGGCATCATCATAGCTTACTGCAACCTCAAACTTCTGGGCTCCAGCAGTCCTCCTGCCTTAGTGTCCCAAGCATTTGGGACTACAGATATGCACCACTACCTGGCTAATTTTTCTATTTTTGGTTGAGACAGAATCTCGCTCATGCTCAGGCTGGTCTTGAACTCTGGCCTCAAGTGATCCTCCTCCCTCAGCCTACTAAAGTGCTTAGGATTATAGGTGTGAGCCACCACACCTGGCCTAATGTTTTCCATTTATTTTTTATCTTATTTATTTCAGCAGGATTTTTTGTTTGTTTTGTTTTTGAGATAAGATCTTTCTTTGACACCCAGGCTGGAGTACAGTGATGACAACATAGCTCACTGTAACTTCAAATTCCTGGGCTTAAGTGATCCCCCTGCACCTCTGCCTCTCAAATAGCTAAGATTACAGGCATGTGCCACCATGCCCAGCTAATTAATTTTTTTTTTTTTTTTTTTTTGTAGAGACAGAGTCTCACTATTTTACCCAGGTTGGTCTCAAACTCCTGACCTCAAGCAATTCGTCTGCCTCAGCCTCCCAAAGAGTTAGGATTACAGGCATGACCACTGCACCCAACCTCAGAAGTGTTTTGTGGTTTTCAGCATACAAATCTTTCACATTCTTGTTTAAGTTTATTTCTAAGCATTTTATTCTTTTTGATGCTATTGTTAAGTGAAACCTTTCCTTTTAATTATTAATTTCACAAACAATGCACAAATACATTCTCCTTTTAAAAACACCCACTAAGACCAGAGTTTGCTTTGACCATTGCCTCTTCATACAGTTGGTTTAACCACATTATTTTTCTACATTATGATTTTAGCAATGGCAGAATCATTAGAATAAACAGATAACCTTTCTAGGTAAATATTTTGGAGGGAAAAGTTTCTACATAGTATATAAGTTTGGTATATTTGTTAAAAATTATTCTCATTACTTTATGGTTAAACCTGGACATACTAGACTATTGAACAAAAATAAAAAAGAAGAAAAGAAATTTAAAGGATGCTTGTGATTATAATTTAAGTACAAAATATTCAAGGATACAAAGACAAATAAGATGATTTTTTTCAGTATGTACAAAGGGAGGGAGACTTAGAATTGAGAGAAAGGGTTGGTTGGTAGGGAATGGGTTGAGGCAGAGGGCTTGAAAGCAAGCAAGTTGATGAATAGATCACGTACAGAGAAGTTAACACATCCACATACCCTTGCCTCCTTCCCAGGGATGTTGGCAGCTAGAAATTGGAGGTTTCTTTAAAGAAATTGAAAGGCAAAGGTATGGGACTTAGAAATCCTTGTTCCAGCAGTGGGCAAGTTGGATAGCTAAGAGTGGAGGCACTAAAATTCCAGCCCTTGTCTTCCACCCTGTATATGGAGCACTGGCAGCCAGATGACACCCTCAGGAAGAAGGTCAAAGGTTTCTCCTTTGGAAAACTAAATGCCTGGAGAAAACCTTCATATATTGGCATTTGAGGTTTCTCCATAGAAAACGGGTAGTATACACTGATTGATCAGCATTAACCTAAGCCCACCCAAGTTGACAAGTCTTGTCAACAGAGATGCCAGTAAACTTTTTAATGCCCCTTTTTAAATATGGAAGAAAGCCAATGAACAAACAGAAGAAACCTAGAGGAAACAGAGACATGCCATGAGAAAACAAACAACTTTAAAAGCAGCCCATCCATTTAGTATCCCCAGAGAGATTATGAGAAGATGTTATATCCATATAAAAGAACAGGAAGTTCTAAAAAAGGAAACAATTGTAGAATAAGAAAGAGCTGTTAGGGCGGCGCCTGTGGCTCAGTCGGTAAGGTGCCAGCTCCATATACTGAGGGTGACGGGTTCAAACCCGGCCCTGGCCAAACTGCAACCAAAAAATAGCCGGGCGTTGTGGCGGGCACCTGTAGTCCCAGCTACTCGGGAGGCTGAGGCAAGAGAATCGCTTAAGCCCAGGAGTTGGAGGTTGCTGTGAGCTGTGTGAGGCCACGGCACTCTACCGAGGGCCATAAAGTGAGACCCTATCTCTACAAAAACAAAAAAAAAGAAAGAGCTGTTAGAAGTTGCAGATTTCATACCCCAATTTAAACGATTAAATAAAATGATGCAAAGTTTAAACTGAGGAACATTCCAAAAAATAGAAATAAGGCAAATAAAAAACAGAGGTTCAACACATCATGTCCAATATTGGACTAAAGATAGAATAGGAAAAATGGCTGGATAAAGAGGTAAGAAATTTTTAAAAATAAAATTACCGCTTCTTGTAATGGTAGGCTTGGTAATTAAGACTAGCTTTCGTACTGAAGACAACTAAAAAAACTGGACAAAATGTAAAAACAGTATTTTTAGAAAGCTTCAAAAGCCAATGAGATTGTAAACAAGTACTGGGTTGAGTGCCAAGTGAGAGTGGGAATCTAGAAAGGTCAAAACGCAGTACTTGAGCTGGTTTTGCCTTTGTGGTATTTGCCTTCAGCTAAGAGGCTGAACTGTACCTTCTGGATCAAGAGAGACAAAAGTCAAAGGTCAGGCTTGCCACAGATTGGGCTCTGCTGAACTAGTTCCCTTTTTATGACTAGGACCTCAATAGGCTGCACCCCAAAAGTAAGGATGAACCAGAGGAACACTAACTAACCCTTGCACAGATTGCAAACAGAAAAACCTCAAGCCGTGAACTCAAAAGGAAGCGTGGATAATAAAACATGTAAGATAGGTTAAGAAAAAGACATAGGGGATTCAGGGAGTACAGAAGATCTTGAACAACATATTCCACCACCTTAGTCTCACTGACAGTGAGCACTATAGCCAACAACTGCAGAGTGCACATTACTTTCAAGCACACATGGTATGTCCTATATGATAGACCATGCGCTGGTCCATAAAACAAGTCTCAATAAATTTAAAGGAGCAAAATCATACGAAGTGTATTCTCTGACCATAAAGAATTAAATTAGAAATCATAATAATAGAGTAACTAGGAAAATCTCAAATATCTGGAGATAAAACAACACACATTTAAATAATTCATGAATCAAAGATAATGTCATAAGCACAATAAGAAAATATTTTTAAGTCAGTGACAGTGACAGTGAAAATACAGCACCAGAGCTTGTGGGATGCAGCTAAAGCAGTGTTTACAGGGAAATGCATAGCTTTAAAAAGCTAATATTAGAAAAGAAGAAAGATATAAAATCTGTGATCTGAAGTTCTACCTTAAATAACTAGAAAGAGAAGGGGAAAGTAGGCCCAAAGTAAATACAAGGGAGGAAATAATAAAGATAAGAGTAGAAATAAATGAAATGGAAAATTGACAGTCAAGAAAATTAACAAGTACAATAGCTAGCTCTTTGAAAATAAGTAGTCAATAAAAACTGAGTTGCTCCCCTCCCCAGAAATGCATACTCCCACGGACTACTTTAGATGAGGCTGTGAAGGCTAGTAAACAAGGAAGAGCCTACTTGGTGATCGATGACAACAGAAAGTTATTCTACTGCCACTACAGAAAACCTCTGCAGTTTCTGTCCCACAGGATTTGATAAATTTTACAAAACAGCAACTATTGTGTGTTTCCTGTTTTTCTCTTCTTTTGAGTGAAAATTTTATTATTAATTTTCCTTTTCTATTCTAATGCTCTAATTTGGATATGTGTGAGTAAAAGGAAGATGGATAACTTGTTTTTTTATAAGATATTAGACAAAGAGGAGCCATCTAATAGAATAGAATTTCATAATACCCAGAGATCCTGACTTTAAGTAGGGCACTGTAATCGTATGGGTCTTTGAAACTGTCTCTCTTAGGGAGAATGTGAGCATGTTCTATGTATACTAGGATGGGGGTGCCCTGATAATTGGATAGTCAAAGCTGTGGATTTGGCAGTCTTTTCCCTAAAAGTCATTCACTTCTCCTTCGATGGTGGAAGAATTCTTAGCTGGGTACATGGTCATTTAGGTAAAGTTTCCCCCTCCCCCAAACTACTCTGCAATAGATATGCCTATGTGATCAAAGCCAAAAGGAATACGGACATGCATGAGGCATGCAGCTTCTCACCTCATTGCAATGGTGTGAGGCTCTCCAGTAAAGGTTAAATACAGTGGTGAAAGTGGGCATCCTTGCTGGTTCCCAGTCTCTAGGCAGGGGTCCTCAAACTTTTTAAACAGGGGGCCAGTTCACTGTCCCTCAGACCGTTGGAGGGCGAGACTATAGTTTAAAAAAAAAAAACTATGAACAAATTCCTATGCAAACTGCACATACCTTACTTTGAAGTAAAAAAACAAAGCGGGAACAAATACAATCACACCGCAGCATGTGGCCCACAGGCCTTAATTTGAGGACCCCTGCTAGGGTATACAGCTTTATCTTTCACTGTTAACTGTCACCTTCACTGTACATAGTTTAGAGATACCCTTTTTTCAGTTTGAGGATTTTCTATTATTCCTAGTTTGTAGAGAGGTGTTTTTTTTTTTTTTTCAGTTTTTGGCCAGGGCTGGGCTTGAGCCTGCCACCTCTGGCCTATGGGGCTGGTGCCCTACTCCTTTGAGCCACAGGCGCCACCCTGTAGAGAGTTTTTATTATGAATGAATGCTGAATTTTGTCCATTGCTTTTTCTGCCTCTATTGAAATGATGGTAGTTTTTCCCCTTTATTCTCATAATGTGAATAACATTGTTTAGCATTTGAAAAGTAGTCAACCCTTGAATTCCTGAGATAAACTCTATTTGGTTGTAGTGTATTTACAATATTTTTAAAAAATTGTTGGATTCATTTACTTTTATTTTGTTAATGATTTTTGTACCTGTATCCATGAGAGTGATTTGTATTTTTTTTCTTTTGGCGACAGTTGTTTTTGTTTGTTTGTTTATGACAGAGCCTCACACTGTTGCCCTGGGTAGAGTGCTGTGGCATCACAGCTCACACAACTCCTGGGCTCAAGCAATTCTCCTGCCTCCACCTCCCAAGTAGCTGGGACTATAGGCACCTGCCACAACGCCCAGCTAGTTTTTGGTTGCGGCCATCATTGTTGTTTGGCAGGCCTGGGCTGGATTCCAACCCACCAGCTGAGGTGTATGTGGCTGGAGCCTTAGCTGCTTTAGCCACAGGCTCTGAGCCAGGGGGACAGTTTTTTAATAAAAAATTCAATTTCTTTAATAGATGTGGGGCTTTTCATATTTTCTACTTTTTTTCTTTTTCTTTTTTTTATTGTTAAATCATAGCTGTGTACATTAGTGCAATCAAGGGGTACAATGTGCTGGTTTCATATACAATCTGAAATATTCTCCTCAAACTGTTCAACGTAGCCTTCATGGCATTTTCTTAGTTACTGGATGTAGACATTTGTATTCTGCATTTAGTAAGTTTTGCCTGTACCCATTCTAAGATGCACCATAGGTGTGGCCCCACCAATTACTCTCCCTCCACCCTAACCTCCCCTCTCCCTTCCCCTTCCTTGGCCCTTTCCCCATAGTCTTGCGCTATAGTTGGGTTATAGCCTTCATGTGAAAGCTATAAATTAGCTTCATAGTAGGGCTGAGTACATTGGATATGTTTTCTTCCATTCCTGATATACTTTGCTAAGAAGAATATGTTCCAGCTCCATCCGTGTAAACATGAAAGAGGTAAAGTCTCCATCTTTTTTTAAGGCTGCATAATATTCCATGGTATACATGTACCACAATTTGCTAGTCCATTCGTGGGTTGATGGGGCACTTGGGCTTCTTCCATGACTTAGCAATTATGAATTGGGCTGCAATAAACATTCTGGTACAGACGTCTTTGTTATGTTGTGATTTTTGGTCTTCTGGGTATAAACCTAGTAAAAGAATTATAGGATCAAATGGCAGGTCTATTTTTAGGTCTCTAAGTATTCTCCAAACATCCTTCCAGAAGGAACGTATTAGTGTGCATTCCCACCAGCAGTGTAGAAGTGTGCCCTTTTCTCCACATCCACGCCAACATCTCTGGATTTGGGATTTTGTTATGTGGGCTGCTCTTACTGGGGTTAGGTGATATCTCAAAGTAGTTTTGATTTGCATTTCTCTGATGATTAAGGATGGTGAGCTTTTTTTCCATGTGTTTGTAGATCATGTATCTGTCTTCTTTAGAGAAGTTTCTCTTCAAGTTCCTTGCCCACCCCGAGATGGGATCACTTGTTCTTTTCTTGCTTATACGTTTGAGTTCTCTGTGGATTCTGGTTATTAGACCTTTATTGGAGGTATAACCTGCAAATATTTTCTCCCATTCTGAGGGCTGTCTGCTTGCTTTACTCACTATGTTCTTGGCTGTGCAGGAGCTTTTTAGTTTGATCAGGTCCCAGTAGTGTATTTTTGATACTGCTTCAATTGCCTGGGGAGTCCTCCTCATAAAATATTCACCCAGGCCGATTCCTTCACAAGTTTTCCCTGCACTTTCTTCAAGTATTTTTATAGTTTCATGTCTTCAGTTTAAATCTTTTATCCAGTGAGAGTCTATCTTAGTTAATGGTGAAAGGTGTGGGTCCAGTTTCAATCTTCTACAGGTTGCCAGCCATTTTACCCAGCACCATTTGTTAAATAGAGAATCTTTTCCCCACTGAATGTTTTTAATTGGCTTGTCAAAGATCAAATAATGGTAAGTAGCTGGATTCATCTCTTGGTTCTCTATTCTGTTCCAGACATCTACTTCTCTGTTTTTGTGCCAATACCATGCTGTTTTGATCACTGTCAATTTATAGTACAGTCTCAGGTCTGGTAGCGTGATTCCTCCTGCTTTGTTTTTATTGGTGAGTAATGTTTTGGCGATTTGAGGTTTTTTCTGATTCCATATAAAATGAAGTATTATTTTTTCAAGATCTTTAAAATATGACAATGGAGCTTAAATAGAAATTGCATTAAAATTGTATATTGCTTTGGGTAGTATAGACATTTTAACAATGTTGATTCTTCTCAGCCACGAGCATGGTATGTTTTTCCATTTGTTAACATCTTCAGCTATTCTTTTCTTAAAGTTTCATAGTTCTCTTTGTAGAGATCTTTCACGTCCTTTGTTAGGCATACTCCCAAATATTTCATCTTTGGCTATGAAAGGAATAGAGTCCTTGACTGTTTTTTTAGCTTGGTTATTGTTGGTATTTATAAAGGCTACAGATTTATGGGTGTTGATTTTGTAGCCTGAGACATTGCTGTATTCCTTGATCACTTCTAAAAGTTTTGTAGTAGAGTCCCTAGTGTTTTCCAGATATACGATCATATCATCTGCAAAGAGTGAAAGTTTAATCTCTTCTGACCCTATGTGTATACCCTTGATCGCCCAGCTAAAACTTCCATTACAATGTTAAAGAGCAATGGAGACAATGGGCAACCTTGCCTGGTTCCTGATCTAAGTGGAAATGATTTCAGTTTAACTCCATTCAATATGATATTGGCTGTGGATTTGCTGTAGATGGCCTCTATTAGTTTAAGAAATGTCCCTTCTATATTAATTTTCTTAAGTGTTCTGATCATGAGGGATGCTGGATATTATCAAAAGCTTTTTCTGCATCAATTGAAAGAATCTTAGGGTCCTTATTTTTTAGTTTGTTTATGTGCTGAATTACATTTATAGATTTACGTATATTGAACCAGCCTTGAGAGCCTGGGATAAATCCCACTTGGTCGTGGTGTATAATTTTTTTCATGTTGTTGGATTCTGTTTGTTAGGATCTTATTGAGTATTTTAGCATCAATATTCATTAGTGATATTGGTCTATAATTTTCTTTTCTTGTTGGGTCTTTCCCTGGTTTGGGGATCAAGGTGATGTTTGCTTCATAGAATGTGTCGGGTAATATTCCTTCTTTTTCTATATTTTGGAAGAGATTTAGTAATATAGGTACTAGTTCTTCTTTAAAGGTTTGGTAGAATTCTGACGTAAAGCCATCTGGTCCTGGGCTTTTCTCTTTAGGGAGATTTTGTATAGTTGATGCTATTTCAGAACTTGATATAGGCCCATTCAACATTTCCACTTCATTCTGGCTAAGTCTTGGTAGGTGGCATACTTCCAAGTATTGGTTGCTATCTTTCAGATTTTCATATTGCTAAGAGTAGAGTTTCTTGTAGTATTCATTAAGGATTTTTTGCATTTCTCAGGGGTCTGTTGTTATTTCATCGTTACCATTTCTGATTGATGAAATTAGAGATTTTACTCTTTTTTTCCTGGTTAGGTTGGCCAAAGGTTTGTCTATTTTATTGATCTTTTCAAAAAACCAACTTTTGGATTTATTGATCTGTTGTATAATTCTTTTGTTTTCAATTTCGTTTAGTTCTGCTCTGATTTTGGTTATTTCTTCTTCTGCTGGGTTTGGGGTTGGAGTGTTCTTCCTTCTCCAGTTGCTTGAGATGTCCTATTAAGTTATTAACTTCCTCTCTTTCCGTTTTCTTGAGGAAGGTTTGCAGTGCTGTAAATTTCCCTCTTAGGACTGCCTTTGCAGTATCCCAGAGGTTCTGATAGTTCATGTCTTGATTGTTGTTTTGTTCCAAAAATTTGGTGATTTCCTTCTTGATCTCGTCTATAACCTATCTATCCTTCAGCATAAGGTTGTTTAGCTTCCATGTGTTTGTATGGGTATGCAGGTTCCTGTTGTTATTGAGTTTGACTTTTATTCCATGATGGTCTGAGAAGATGCAAGGAATAATTTCTATTTTTTTAAATTTGCTAATGTTAGATTTGTGGCCTAGGATGTGGTCGATTTTGGAGTACGTTCCGTGGGCTGATGAGAAGAATGTGTATTCAGTTTTGTTGGGATGAAATGTTCTGTAGATGTCTGTTAAGTCCAGATGTTGAATGGTTAAGTTTAAATATAAAATTTCTTTGCTTAGCTTCTTTTTGGAGGATCTATCCAGCACTGCTAAAGGGGTGTTAAAATCTCCAACTACTATGGAACTGGAGGAAATCAAGTTGCTCATGTCTGTTAGAGTTTCTCTTATAAATTGAGGTGCATTCTGGTTGGGTGCATAAATATTAATAATTGAGATCTCATCATATTAAGTATTACCTTTAACAAATATGAAGTGTCCATCCTTATCCTTCCTTATTTCGGTTTGTTTAAAGCCTATTGTGTCTGCAAATAGGATAGCAACACCTGCTTTTTTCTGCTTTCCATTTGCCTGGAATATAGATGACCATCCCTTCACCTTGAGTCTATATTTGTCTTTTAATGTAAGATGCGATTCTTGTATGCGGCAGATATCTGGCTTGAGTTTTTGTATCCAGTCAGCCAACCTGTGCCTCTTTAGAGGACAATTTAAACCATTCACATTAATTGAGAATATTCATAAGCTTTTCAAGAGTCCGGTGGACATTTTTTTTAAGCTTTCATACATATTTTAATAATTATTATTATTATATTTTTTTATTGTTGGGGATTCATTGAAGGTACAATAAGCCAGGTTACACTGATTGCAATTGTTAGGTAAAGTCCCTCTTGCAATCATGTCTTGCCCCCATAAAGTGTGACACACACCAAGGCCCCACCCCCCTCCCTCCGTCCCTCTTTCTGCTTCCCCCCCATAACCTTAATTGTCATTAATTGTCCTCATATCAAGATTGAGTACATAGGATTCATGCTTCTCCATTCTTGTGATGCTTTACTAAGAATAATGTCTTCCACTTCCATCCAGGTTAATACAAAGGATATAAAGTCTCCATTTTTTTTAATGGATGAATAGTATTCCATGGTGTACATATACCACAGCTTGTTAATCCCTGGTGGACATTTTTAATCCTTTTGCGACTGTGGAAGTTGAAATTTGATCAGAATTTTCTGGGTGGTTTACTTTTGTGGTGGAGGATTACGCTGGTCTTTATAGAGGATAGGTCTGAGAATGTGCTGGAGAACTGGTTTAGTTATGGCAAATTTCTTCAACACGTGAATGTCGTTGAAGTATTTATTTTCTCCATCATAAATGAAACTCAGTTTAGCTGGGTACAGGATCCTGGGTTGAATGTTATTTTGTTTTAGGAGATTAAAAGTCGGTGACCATCCTCTTCTAGCTTGAAGGGTTTCAGCAGAGAGATCTGCAGTTATTCTAATATTCTTGCCCTTGTAGGTGATGGTTTTCTTTCATCTGGCAGTTTTCAGAATTTTCTCCTTCATATTAACTTTAGTGAAATTGATTATGATGTGTCTAGGGGATGTCTTATTTGGGTTGAGTTGTGCTAGAGTTCTGAAACTGTCTGCTATCTGAATTTCAGAATCTCTTGGCATGTCTGGAAAGTTCTCCTTCATAAATCTCATGGAGAAGAGACTCTGTGCCTTGTGATATCACTTTGTCGCTTTCGGGAATCCCTATAAGATGAATGTTGGTTTTCTTCGAATTGTCCCAGAGCTCTCTGAGAGAGTGATCTGTTTTTGACCTCCATTTCTCTTCTTTGAGAGTTTGGGAGTGTTCGAAAGCTTTGTCTTCAGTGTCAGAAATCCTTTCTTCTGCTTGCTCCATTCTGTTGCTGAGGGATTCTACTGTGTTTCTCAGATCTTTGAGGGCTGCAACTTCTTGTCTCAATGTGTCAAAATCTTTGGTCATTTGGTCTTTGAATTCGTTGAATTCTTGAGATATCTTTTGCGTTACTGCTTGGAATTCTAATTCGATTTTATTTGCTATCCAGATTCTGAATTCAATTTCTGACATCTCAGCTATTTGTTTGTGCGTGGGATCTTGTGCTGTGTCTGCCCCATTGCTCCTTGGGGGAGTTGATCTACTCTAATCATTCATATTGCCAGAGTTTTTCTGTTGATTTCGCCTCATGATTATTTTCACTGTTGCCTCTGGCCATCCTCAGAGTTGGGGAGGTGTCTCTCCAAAATTAGAACCCAGCAGGATCACTCTATTATTGCTGGATCTTTGTAGGGAGTGACCCTGTGTAGTTCCTCTGCAGCTGCCCCAACAAGGGAGTTCTGGTTGTGGAAGCAGCTCCGGAGTATGACACACCTGTATCCAGCAACGGGGCGGGAGGTGGTGCGCACTGTTCTGGGAGTGCCTGGCGCCCAGTTTGGCACAGAGAGCCCAAGGCTCCAGCAGTCTCTGGCCAGGGGAAGGGCTCTGCGCAGAGGCAGGGAGGGCTTCCGGGGGCACGTGGCTACCAGTGTCCCTGGCCAGACGAGGGGCCTGAGTGGAGGCAGGGTGGGTACTGGAGGGAGGGAGGATGTGGGGTTTTACGGTTCCCGCAGTTCCTGGTCAGGGCAGGTGGAGGCCCTGCGGGCGCAGGTCTTATGGAGGTCCGGGCAGTGCCAAGCCCAGGATTTTGAGGTTGCTATGAGCTTTGATGCCACGGCACTCCACCCAGGGCAACAGCCCGAGGCTCCATTGTGCCAAAACCGGTCTCACTCTGCCCCTGAGGGTTAAAGCTGTAAGACAGCTCAGTCCCTGCCTTTCGGCTGCTCAGTCACTAGGTTACTAGCTTCTGCCCGATCCTCTGGGGCCCTGAGGGCAGAGCTTGCCAGGGCAGTTCTCTCACAATGGCTCCCTGTGGCCCACAGTCGAATACTATTAGCTCTGTCAGGCTCAGCGGCTTAGTCTGGGGCCCTACATAATGCCCAAAGTTCTCCGCACTCCTGCTCAAGCTCTCTCCAAGGCAGTTCAACTGAGTGCCAAGCCCAAAAACACCGAGACAGTTCACAGGTAAGGCCTTTCCGGTTTGCAGTCTCACTGCTGCTTGTACTTACAGTTGCTGGCAGGATTAGGTCAATCGAACACATGCACCACTTGCCAGGTTTCCACTGTTTTTGTCCTTCTCTTGGGGTCCAGAAGTCCCTTGCTGACTCCCTGTATCATCAAAGGGATGTTATAGGTAGATCCCACCAGCCAGAGATGCCTGGAGTCTTATCTCCCCAGACTCACCATGCCCAGTTGCAGGGAAGCTGTTACTTGGCCGCCATCTTGCTCCACCCCCATATTTTCTATTCTTGTGTAACTTATAAGAACTTGTGTTTTTCAAGAAAAATTTAAGTTGACATTAAGTTATTCATTTGTCAATTCATTGACAAAAATTGTCTATAATATTCCATTATGTTCTTTTAATATCCATAAATTCCAAGATGATAACTCCTTTTTCATGCTTGATAGTTAATGATTTGTGTTCCCTTTTTCCTTAACCAGAACTGTATTAAAGGGTCATAATATTAGGAAGGTTGAGAACCACTGCTCTAGAAGCTTGTCAGTTTTGTCTTTGTTGCCCACTTCCTGCAGAATTAGATCTAAAGGGTATAGAGATTACGTTAGGGGATAATGAGCAATCACACATGTTAACGGACCAAGCTAATTGTTTCTCTGGCATTTTAGTTCTTTTTTTAAAAACTTGCTAGATTTCTGTCTTATCTGTGTTTGGTCATTCTAAATGTGAGTTACAATAGCTAGAGATCTCATTTAGGTAATTCTACTTGTTTGTTTGTTGAGACATAGTCTTGGTCTGTCACCCTGGCTAGAATGCATGGTATTATCCTAGCTCTCTGCAGCCACAAAGTCCTGGGCCCAAGGGGTCCTCCTGCCTCAGCTTCCCACATAGCTGGGACTGCAGATGTGCACCACAACCCAGGGCTAATTTTTCTAGCTTTGGCAGAGAGGGGGTCTCCCTCTTGCTCAGACTGGTCTCAGACTTCTGAGCTAGAGCTGTGCTCCCACCTCAGCCTCCCAGAGTGCCAGGATTACTGGCATGAGCCTCCATGCTTGGCCTCATTTAGGTAGTTTTTTGTTTTTTTTTCCCCAGAGACGGAGTCTCACTTTATACCCCTCGGTAGAGTGCTGTGGTGTCACAGCTCACAGCAATCTCCAGCTCTTGGGCTTTTGCAATTCTCTACTAAAAATAGAAAACATAGCCACGTGTTGTGGTGGGCGCCTGTAGTCCCAGCTACTTGGGAGGCTGAGGCAAGAGGATCACTTAAGCCCAAGCGTTGGAGGTTGCTGTGAGCTATGAAGCCATGGCTCTCTACCCAGGGCAACAGAGTGAGACTTTGTCTCAAAAAACAAACCAAAAAAAAAAAAAACCCCAAAACAACAACAGGGATATATTCTAAGAAATGTGTCTTTAGATGATTTTGTCATTGTGTGAACATCATAGCGTGCACTTAACACAAACCTAGATGGTGTAACTGCTATGCATCTCGGCTGCACTGTAGCCTACTGCTCTGGGCTACAAACCTGCATAGCATGTTACTGTACTGAATACTGTAGCCAACTGTAACAGAATGGTAAGTGTGTATCTAAACATATCTAAGCATAGAAATGATACAGTAAAAATACAGTGTTATAATCTTATGGGATCAACATCGTGTATGCAGTCTATCCTTGACCAAATGCAGCACATGACTATAATGCCATGATGTAAAGAATGAGAATCAGTATTAGGAGATGACTTGAAGTCTCTGTCACGTGAATGGAGAGAAAATATTTACAACACAAAATATAGGGCACTGTATTAAAAAAGAAAACACAAAAAAACTCCTACACATCAATAAGAAAAAGGCAACCCAATAAAAATAAGGTATTATGTGCAATTCAGAGTAAGAAATACAAGTGATCAATAAGTATATAAAAAGG
The DNA here is from genome assembly GCF_027406575.1 of Nycticebus coucang. Classification (NCBI taxonomy): domain Eukaryota; kingdom Metazoa; phylum Chordata; class Mammalia; order Primates; family Lorisidae; genus Nycticebus; species Nycticebus coucang. Next base: position 43,880,618 of record NC_069797.1, read on the forward strand.
TATTCAACCCCCTGGTAATCAGAGAAATGCAAATTAAATCAACCAGACATTTTTGCCAGTCTGATTGGCAAAACTTTAATAGAATCAAGATTTGATAAAAGTATAGGGAAAAAGAACCTCCTCTACACTGTAATTGAAATGCAAATTTGTATAGCCTTTTGAAGGACAATTTGGTATTATCTATAAATAACTAAAATGCTCATGTTCTTTGACTCAGGAACACTGGTCCTCAGAATCTCTCCTGTAGAAATACGTATATTCCCAAAGGTACTCAAAAGAAGTTCATTACAGCATTACTTACAATAGCAAACATTTGGAAAAAGCATAAATGCCTGGCAATAGGGAACTAGATAAATTATGACAAATTCATGTAGTAAAATGCTATGAACTATTTAAGAAAATAAAGTAGCTTGATATGTTGTAAACCAAAGAGATAATGTGTTATTTGTGTGTTAAGTGAATGGGCAAGTTATAGCACAATGTGTTTAGTCCTCTTTTTCTGGAAAGAAAAGAAAAAAGTATATTCTGTAAATTTACAGAAAAAAGTCTGGAAGTGTGTAATAATTGGATAAATTTAACATTGGTTACCCCTGAGAAGATAGCATTTGAGGGTACAGGGGTATTTTTGTGTATGCATATACATAATGGTAGGATAATATGAAATTTTTACCCCCTTCGTATTTTCCTATATTTTTAAAATTAAAAAATAAAGAAGTAGTTTAATACTTTAAAGTGTTCCTGTAGCATGATATAAAGGGGCTCAAAATAATAGAAATGAGCAATTTATAGAATGTTTTTAAAAAATACTTATTATACCAGATATTAAGCTGACTTTGAGTTTTAGATATGAATGATTCAAGCTAAACGTATCCTACACCAGAAATGCCTTTCCAAGATTTCTGAGAATTGTGAGGGCTCACACTGACTTTTATTTTTGAGTTTCTGTTTTTGCTTAATTCCAGGCTTGTCCATATTTCACTTCCCAGAGTTGTTCTCATTGGTTGGTCCCATGCCATACCAGATGTAGAATTAGGCCCCCTTTCTTTGATTCTTTCCCTTTCTTAAGCATTTACACTAGGCATTTGGATGTGTAGCATACTTTTTTGAAGATTTGGTAAGGTAGGAAGGGTTTTTATTTAGAATACTGCAAATTATTTTCATTTTCTTTCTTTTTTTTTTAAAATTAAATCATAGTTTGTACATTAATGCTATCATGGGGCACCATACACTGGTTTTATATACCATTTGACACATTTTCGTCACACTGTTTAACATAGCCTTCCTGGCATTTTCTTAGTTATTTTGTTAAGAGATTTATATTCTACATTTAGTAAGTTTCACATGTATCCTTGTAAGATGCACCATAGGTGTAATCCAGAATACTTCAAATAATTTTAAATGGAATGTTAGCCACCCACGGCCTTCAGTTGCTTTACCACTTTGTCACCTTTCCTTGTCTCTAGTCAGCATGGCCTTCTACCAGGATGCATTCTTTCTGTATACTAACACCATACCTTCTCTTCTCTGATCTCTTTTTCTGCTCTTTACTCAGGCCCTCAATTTCTATATCATGTTTAAGTAGAAAAGGCTAGTTACCACTTTTATTTTCTGATGTCCTTGAAGCCTCATCTTCCCCAGCCGAAACAGCCTATCAAGATGTATTCTTCAACAAAGATAGTTACTTTCCTGTCCTAGGAACTCCCAGAGTTCCCAGAGGAACTCTGGTGGCTGCTGTTAAAATAATAATTTCCTCTCTTTCACTGCACATTATAGTTATAAATGTAGCTGATAATTATTAATTCTTCCTGTTGGTTTTTTCTTCCTAAGTAAAGCCTTATCCTTTAGTAAGTAGTGTCAATTGATGAGTCTTGATTGACCTTGGCTTCCAGCTGTGAAACCTAAGAGTTGTGAAATATTGACATCATTATGACACTTAATCACACTTCAATTTTTCTTAGGGACAGGGAGAAAATGACTTATGATTAAGCTGGAACCTAATTCTTTTAAAAAAGTTAGTTTTGTAATTAAAGTGTAAGCAGAAATACAATTCATGAAGTTGCAAATTATTCTTCTGTAATAGAACTTAACAGTCGGTCTAGGAAGCATGGAGATATATATATATATATATATATATATATGCCCCAATGAATATAAAGTGACCTTAACCAAAGTTAGTGTGTAAGATTTACATACTGCCTGTTAGAGGCAGTATAATATAGTGAATAGGAAGAAAGCCTTTGGTATTAGAAAAGACTAAATTAAACTCTATATTCTGTTCTTTACTGTGACCTTGAACATGTAATGATATATACCACAAAACTGGCTTAGCATGGTGCCTGATTACATAGTAGTCAATACACAGTAAAAATAGAATGTTAGCAATAATTGCTATATTTAAATAATATTTTATATTCTCATGTTTATTACCATGAATTTTTCAGTCTCTCAGTGTGCATCCTATAATCCTATAACATTTCCTAGTCAATATAATCCCTGTTCTCTAAAACCATTCTATCAGGCTGCAGATAGGACATCCCTGGTACTAGTGCTCCATTTGTTTTCTGTTCTTCTTAGAGAGAAACTCCTTGAAAACATAGCCTTACTTCAGCTGCTTCAAACAGGATTTTATTCCTTCTGCTCAAGTGAAACTGCTCTTGTCAAAGTTTCCAGTGACTGCTACATTGCCAAATTGAGTGGCAATTCAGTAGTTACTTCTCAGGCTCCATTTTACTCTACCGCAGTAATATTTGGATAGATTTCTTCAACCTTCCTGAAATACTTTCTTCTGGCTTCTAAAACATTGCCCTTTCCTGATTTTCCTTCAGTATCACTGGCCAACTTACTGAATCCTCTTTTACTTCCCTTCCCTGACTTCTAAATATTGATGAGCCCCAGAGTTCAGTTCTTGGACCTCCTTTCTTTCATCCTATTCAGTTCATAAGTAATCTTACCCAGTCTCATGGCTTTTATTATCACCCTCAGAGTGATGTCACCTAAAGCTGTATCTTAAGGCTCAATCTTCTCTGTACTTCAGGCATGTATGCCCTGTTGACTATACTACATCTTTGAATGACAAATAAATACCTGAAACTTTGCATATTCTACGCTTCCCCCAATTTTACTCATATACTTACAAATAAATAGTACTTCTGGTTACTAGTCAGACAGAAATCTTGCATCTCCCTTGACTCCTTTTTCTTACACGTCTAGTCCATCAGCAGGTCTTAGCTCTCTGTAGCTCCAGATCCAAAATGTGACCACTTCTCACCATCTTTACAAATGATCTCCATAGTCCAGCCGCTGCTTTCTCTTGTCTAGATGACTGCAGTAGCTTCTTCATTGGTCTTCCTCCTTCCACTATTGGCCTCTACAGTTCTTTTTTTTTTTTTTTTTTTTTTTTTTTTTTCAGTTTCTGGCTGGGGCTGGGTTTGAACCCACCACCTCCAGCATATGGGGCCAGCGCCCTACCCCTTTGAGCCACAGGCGCTGCCCAGCCTCTACAGTTCTTTGTGCATATAGCAACCAGAGTGACCCTCTCAAATCAGTAATTATTTTCCTATTTCAATTTCTTAAATAGATTTCTGTATATTTACAGTGAATTCCCATCCATTTAGAATGATTTGCTGACTGCTTTGCTGCCTGGAAGTAGTTCTGACTTCATCTCCTACCACCTTCCATCTCCCTTATCTGTGCACACAGAAGCCTCTTCACTGTTCTTTGAGTGCACCAAGCACATTCCTGCCCTAACACTTGTTCTTCTCTGTAATGTCCCAAAATGTTCTCCCAGTTATTCACTTGGCGTGTTTCTTCATGTCACTCAGTTCTCTGCTCAAATGCCAATTAATCTTAGCAACATTCCTGACCATGTTATCTGAAATAGCACCCTGTTCCCCAGTCCTGCCCTCCTTCAGTCTCTCTTCTTTATTCTTTGTTTTTCTTCTAACAGTGCTTATCGCTCTTGCTACTTTCCGTGATTCTCCTCCCCCTTCTAGAAAGTTCACAAAATAAGGACTTTGAATATTACCGGTGGCACTCCATGTTTGTTGAATAAATAAGTAAATTACTTTTTTCTCTATCATATATCCTCTGATCTTATTAATGTAGTTTCTTTTGAAAGTTGGAAGAAAGTAATCTTTTAAAAAATTGTGGTAAATACACATAAAATTTGCCATATTAATCATTTTAAAGTGTACAGTTCAGTGGCATTCACATTGTTCTGCTACCATCACCACCGTCTATCTCCAGAATTCTTTTCATTTGTGAAACTGAAACTCTACTCATTAGACAATAATTCTTCATTCCCTTTACCTTCTAACCCCTGGCAACCACCATTCCACTTTCTGTATTGGCGTCTACTTTCTCTATGAGCAGCCACTAAAAGGTAAGGTTTGAGCATCTGGAGAATGAAACCACCCCTCATGTTTCTTTTTAACACATTCTTCTTGAGTAACTGCCCTGAGCTTGGTATTGTGCTAGGTGGCATCATCATACCTCACTACAACCTCAAACTGTTCAGCTAAATGTTTTCACAAGAGTTCAGCTGTGTTAGTCAATATGTGGGAATATTATGGAGGCAATCAACTTTCAAAAAGTAGTGATTCCTGGGGCGGCGCCTGTGGCTCAATGAGTAGGGCGCTGGCCCCATATACCAAGGGTGGCGGGTTCAAACCCAGCCCCGGCCAAACTGCAACAAAAAAATAGCCGGGCGTTGTGGCGGGCGCCTGTAGTCCCAGCTACTCGGGAGGCTGAGGCAAGAGAATCACGTAAGCCCAAGAGCTGGAGGTTGCTGTGAGCCGTGTGACGCCACGGCACTCTACCTCTACCGAGGGTAGTAAAGTGAGACTCTGTCTCTACAAAAAAAAAAACCAAAAACAAAAAGCAGTGATTCCTTTTTGTTGTTGTTATAGCTGTCATTGTTGTTTTGGCAGGATCGGGCTGGGTTCAAACCTGCCAGCTCTGGTGTATGTGGCTGGCGCCCTAGCCGCTGAGCTACAGGCACCGAGCCTGATTACTTATTACTGATTACATTGCTTTTCTGAAGGAATTACCTTTTCATATTCTCACAACCTACCCACCTATCCTCACAGCATGGAAGAAATGAATTTTTGTGTGTTTTTATTTCACTTTGATCTCTTTGACATTTTCCCTTACTTTTTCACTTATGAAAGGCAGTTAAAATAAAAAGGGGATTGGCCACACACTGAACAGGAGAGAAACTAGAAACTTTATTGGTCTCTTTGGGTTAACAAATGGGCTGCATCAGTGTGCTTTAGAGTCATAAGAATGCCCTAAAACTGACAATCTGGTGAGACGATATAATTCTGGAGCCATTTAATACAGGTGAGACATAGACAATTTGTTGTTCTTGTTTGAAGACTTATCTATAGAATTCTACGGAGAGGCTAAGAGTGAATGAACAATCCTTTCTTTCTAGATCTTCATCTGCTGGTGGACGTGGCCTGCAAGCAGGAGCACTTTCCAAAGGAGGAAGAATTAAAAGAGTGAGGAATGGATGACAAATGTGACGTTGTGCACTAGCTGTAGCTGGAGGCAGACTAGCCTTGCACATGACACACTGTTGGGATTTTTTCAGTTCTGTTAAGGAAAAAAAAAGTATTTTTTGTTTTGTTAATTGAAAATGTTGTTAATGGAGAATTGGGAATTTGGTATTTACTACAGCTGTTTAGTTCAGATTATTTGCCTTGACAAACTACTCAACATCTAGCAGCCATGGTTTTTTGCTGCCCAGATCCCTTTCAAATGAAAAGTCCTGGCCTTCTGTTACAGTCAAGAAGCATCTAAAAACTGCCGCATCTGTGGTAATGGAGAATAATCTGTGTGTGTGCTGATTCCATGTCTTGCCACTCTCAAACTGCAGTCAGCACAGCTCCAGTCGGGAGTTTGGTTTCTCTGTTTCAAGTCACAGTGTGATCCTTTTAAACAAGATTGTGTGAGAAACAAAAAACTTGAGGTCACCAAGATCACAGGTCTAAATGGGTCAGGAATTCCAGGGAAGAAACTCTGGGAAAGAGTTAATTTTCCAAATGATTAACCAGGAAATCTCTCTTACTTCCTAACCCAGCATCTGTTTCAAGAGCAAGGCATCCGGACTTGGACCATCCATCACACTTAACAACCCCTGATTCTTTTATATTAATGGGAGCATTCTTCTATTTTCCTACCTTTCTTTAATTTTAATGATACATTATCATAAATAGTAAGAAGGTTTTGTTAATATATCAGTTATTTAAAGGTCTTCTAAAGAAAACTATTTAACTTGTTTAGTATATGTATAAATGCTGATAGATTTAAAGGTTTTAAAGCTTTATATTTTTATTATCACAGGATAGAAGGATAAAGGATGCACATGTAATATTTTTACTTTGAAGGGGAATGTACAATGTGTGAAAATAACATTAAGAGATTTAACACAGTGTTTTCTTATTTTATATTTTTATATTCTGTAAGTAGAAATCCTCAACTGTATAAGGGATTGTGTGCAAATTTGGGGGAAAAATGGATTGTCATTTAGCAGAAGCTATGACTCTGATATTTAGAATTTTGGATAGTGGGATAGATTGTAACATTTTTTTCTTATCCCTTCTATAGGCTTCTAAATTTGAGTAGTAGGATTGTGGGACTCTTTTTAGGAGAGAAGGATGTCTTAGATGTCCAATTTCTGTGGTTGATCTCTTACTTACTCATCCAATGACAGCAAGAAACTTTCTGATTTAAAGTCTTGTCTAGAACTTTCTTATCGGATTCTGCTTCAGTTCTCCTAATAAGCACTGAAGAAACAAAAGGAAAGCCTAGTATGTGAAACTAATTAAAAAGAAAAGGCACTTAGTTATGTGACAATATACTAGCTATTGTGGGTGTAGCAGTTCATTTCTTATATTGCATTGTGCCTTCCCAATGATGTTAAATCCTAGAAGTGTTGCAGAGATGTAGGTTTTTTTTTTTCTGGAAAAGGGTGAGGTCTGTATTGTCTGCAGTGACTCAATTTAGATAGTAAAGTAGGTTCCGAAAAGTGGCCTATCTGGTCCCTCTGATTAGACTAGTTGATGTCCATGTTATGGGCATTTATTCATCTTTATTAGCAAGGTTTAAAAGATGAACATTTATCAAGACACCTACATCTTTTGGCCAGACTGTATAGTTTGACAGAGTATATGAAGAGGAATCCCAATTTCCAAATGGTGGAACTTTGCCTATTCTCTGTCATGCTGAAGAACTGATATACTGTGTAGGTGATATTCCTTTAAATATGGCTTTATTAGCTTCATATATGTTGAGATAATATCTTTTGAGGAACATGTGTCAAGCAGGAACCTTGGCATAGATTTAGTTTCAGTGGTTTTAAGGCTTAATTAATGAAATGCCTTAATCAGCTTTCCAAACTTTTTTATATATGAATTCAACAGACCAAGGAGCTGGATCTCCTGCTGTGTTCACCTGCCTGGTACCTATCAACTAAAGCTATCATTAATGACTTGGGAACAATGCCAAAAGGTATAATAAAATCTTCGTGTGAATTAGCCAGTAGGATCTGCACAACTAGTCAACTAACAAGGTTCCTGACTAGCACCTCAGTATTTCAGCACCTTAAGCACCAATAAATTTCAATCAGTCAAAAATAAAGTGAGTGTTCCAACTAGACTTGGTGTCTTGCTTGTTTTTACTGTTTACTAGATGATCGATAGAAAACTCAATCATTATGACATTAATAGTAAAGATCAAAAGAGAATATACTCTGTTTTTTTAAGAATGTGATTAAATTTTTTTTTTTTTTCATTTTCACTTGAACAGTGGTTGAAGTTTTAAAATGCCATTAAGGGTGAGGACAATTCTTAGACATTTTATAGAAACTTAGTTTTTAGAAAAGGATGAATAATATTTAGTGAATTTAGTCAATCCAGAGGTGAAAGTGGATCTGAAGGATGATCTGCCTCATGTGTAAGTTTAGGTAGGAGATGTCATTTTGAAATGAGAATTTCAATGTGGTAGTGATGGCATCTTGATGACATCTCTGGGTGGTATTGTGGTATATCAACCCTTGAGGGATAACTATGAAATGTTGAAGGTGCAGAATAAATTCTTTTACAATTATGGTGACCTAAATAAACATAGTATATCAGTGAACTAAACTACATAGAGTCGTTGGTTCAATCCCAACTTTCTCAAGGTCCTTAGGTTCGTGATACATATCATCATTCCCAGATCTCAGAGTTTCCTCAAGAGAAGGCAACCATATTTGTAACTTTCTTCGTTCCTTCAGTAAGTGCGTGTATTAACTGTGAGGTTTAGATCTCTTAATTCCTTTGCTGATTTCAAGCAGGAATGAACAAGGCAAAGTCCATTTGTAGGTTATTTTTTGTTTGGTTTAACTTTAAGGATATTTTTGTGTATGTCAATGATATATAATCTGTATTTTGCATTATTTATGCTGTACAATTATATGGCACACAGAGTAAAAACACAAACTGTAACATAACATTAAAAAAATTCTTTCCAGCAGAATGATACCTCTTCCTGTCCTTTTGGGAAAGGAGCTGTTAAAAGGTCTATACTAAAAGTCTGGGCACAGTGGCTCATGCCTGCAATGCTAGCACTCTGGGAGCTTGAGGGATTAGATTGCTTCAGCTCAGGAGTTCGAGACCAGCCTGAGCCAAGAGTGAGACACAGCTCTAAAAAAAACTGGGCATTGTGTTGGGTGTCTATAGTCTCAGCTACTTGGGGAGGCTGAGACAAGAGAATCACGTGAACCTAAGAGTTTGAGGTTGCTGTGAGCTGTGATGCCACAATACTCTACCAAGGGCAACAAAGTGAGACTCTGTCTCAAAAAAAAAAAAAAAAGTCTATACTGTGGTCCTTCTCATCAGAGGGTTCCAGATTTGTGAACTCAGTTAACCTTGAATTTTAAAAATTCAGAAAAAAAATTTCACACAGTTCCAAAAAGCAAAGCTTGAGTACTCTGTTGAATACATGCAAATTAAGTGATGTATTAGGTATCATGAATAATCCAGAGATGACTTAAAGTATACAAAAGGATATGCACAGGTTATATGCAAATACTATGCTATTTTATATAAGGCACTTGAGCATCTACAGATTTTGGTATTCTCAGGGTGAACTGAAATTAGTCTCCTACAGACACTGAGGGATGACTGTACCTGGGTTTTTAAGGTCCAAACAAGAAAAAAAGTGCTAAACTAAGAATTAGAATTTATCTCTGTTGTAGGTTTGTTATTAGATGAAAAATGCTATTCCTCTTCTCATAAACTTTATAAGGAAAAAATATTTAAAGTAAATAGGCAGCTCATACTTTTTGCTTTCAGAGCCCTTGTCATTAAATATTTTACAACAAACCTACAAGGCAATTATTATCAGTAACATTTTACACATGATCAGAGTTTCATTTTTACATGAGGTAAAAACATGTAACATTTGCCATCATAACCATTTTTAAGAGTATGGTAGATTTTTTTTTTTTTTTGTGGTTTTTGGCCAGGGTTGGGTTTGAACCCACCACCTCTAGCATATGGGACCTGCACTCTACCCCTTTGAGCCACAGGTGCCACCCATAAGAGTATGGTAGATTTAACAGTACTGACATTTGTATAATTTGAAAGTTTATGGCAGCAGTTCAAAGTAAAATGGCCACAGTCAAATATAATTTTGTAAATCTAAAAATTCGAATGTTATAAATATATTAGAAACTTGCATTATTTCTAATGACAAAGTATAGTTCATGAATGTGTATTCATGTGGCAAAATCACTTTTTTGCCCCCAGCCACTCATATTTTACCCCTTTGTATCGATGACATAGACTTACTTAAAATTTTTCATTGAGGGCATAGGTTTGCTCCATAATATTATTTCATCTCCTAAGATGTGAAAAGAAGGTAACATTGGATTTCCAGACTTCTGATAGTAACCTGATCTGAAAGCTCTGTACAGGCATATTTTAGACAGAACTACTGAATTTAAAGCAATAAGAGCTGAGGAAAAGCTATTCGTAAAATGTACCGAGCTCTTCGCAGGCTAGCAGACATAAAAGCAGCAGTAAAGCAGTAAGTACTACAGCACAGTATTACTTCATTGTGGCTTTGTGCCATTTGTAGACACTAAAACCCGGAAAAAGCAGAAATCCCCTTGAACTTATATTCGCAAAACCTTGGATCTATTCTTTTATCTTACGGATTTCCTTAATTTTTTTCTGTTTATTTCCTCATACCGTCATCTGTGCTTAGCTATGTTTCAGTGGCCCTGATTGACATGTGGTAGCTTGCTTACCCAGAGGAAGGTATTGAGGATTGAACTGGATGCAGTTTGGCTGTGGCTCAATAGAGGGAGTAGAGGAGCTGAGTGAGGGCAAGCTAAAGAACGTGTCTGGTTAAGTGAGTGTTGTGTGTGTGCACCAGGAGGAGGAGGGGCAGGCTGGGGGTGGTTGCCTCCCAGCTGCTCCACCCTCACTTTGTCAGCAGGTAGAGAGCGTGATTGCAGTCCCAGGGGAGGGAGTCAGAGCTAGAACACCAATTACAAACCACAGGCTTCCTGCTCTAGGGAGTTGATCCAGAATTGTCTTTCTGGAAGGGAAGCACTCGAATCCTTCGGAACTTTCCAAGTCCATCCATGATTCAGAGACATTGCCTTCACCCTCTGGGTTTTCTGTGTTTCTGGTAGTGAATTATTGCTGATGCATTTGCTACTTCTTTTCTCTTTCAAGATTTGATCGTTTTATATGCTGTTCGGAGAGGAAAAGAACCTTTGTTAGATTTCAGAAATAACTTTGGACCTTCTCTAAGTGATTTTAGAGTTCTTGGGGACGGTAGCTCTCATCCTGGAGTAAGTTTCTGCCTTTGACCTGCATGGATTATTTTTTCAGGCTGTGGAATTTCTCGGCACCTACCTGTAGTGTGGGGCACTTGGTTTGGTTGCAGACTAAGAAGGTTGGAAGAATGAGCTGTATTTTGAGCTGTATTTGGTTAAGCAGTTGAAACCTTTTATGAGCAGGATCTGTAAAAGCATAATTGAATTTGTTTCACCCCCCGTGGATTCCAGTGGGCCCGACAGCGCAACAGGTTTGCAGATTTCTTTTGAAATTCTGTTTTTTCCCCTCCCTCTGCCTCAGCAAAAGAAAAAAAAAATCTGTAAACAGGTTCACGTTCAATTGCTTGGCTTTTCAGCACTTACTCTGAAGACTTTAAAAGATTCTAAACTTGACCTCGGAGTTCAGCGGGTTTTGTGAGTGAAGTGCGTTTATACTTACTTAAGAGTGCACATTTAAAATTTTTATTCTGTGTTTGTACAGAGACCCAAATTCTCATATGTGTCTAGAAATAGCAGAATCTGCTTTACTCGGGCTTATTTGTATTTTTTCAGGGTATTCTATTTAGAGCCTGTGACTGGTCATCTCACTGCTCCCTCTATCTTTTATTCTCCACCCCCTCAAGGAATTTGAAACGTGTTAGGAATAGTCCTTTGTTTTTCTTAGGAATCTAAAAAATTACAGATTACAAGATCTGGTATTAAAACAGTTTCCAAAAGCATCTCATGGGAAATCAAAGTGCTTGGCATTCTCAAGCTGGAGAAAAAATCTGGAATTCCTAGGCAAGAAAGGAAAATGGAGATAGAAATATGAATTTTAGCTGGGAAAAATAACTGGGATGCTTCCTTTTTCAAGTATTTTGATTATGAAAGTTGGAAAGGTTGCGATGCTCAGGATTATCCTATAAATATGTGAAGATTTATAAATTAGCACCTGATTTATAGACAGCTTTTGGTAGAACACAAAACTATATAGTATGCCTAAGTTCATGGAAATTATGTAAATTCAGTGGGCCTAGAACTTTGGCTACATTGAAATACAGTTTAATGTGGAAACTTCTAAATACATAATGTAGCATCTTTGGACATCCCTCAAGGCGTGGTCTGAAATTTTTATTGCATTCTTTCTTTTCCCCTGTTAAGAAAAATTCTCCCTGTGGTCTTTGGTCATTCACCATTAAGAAATGTTGTGGCTTGAAAAGGGTTATCTCTTCATTTTCTGAGCTGGAGTTGTTCACTCTCACCTTTGATGCATGGCCTTAGCTGTTTACTTTGCCTTGTTTTGTCCATGAACATTGGGTTTAGTGCCTGGCAACTTGATGCATATGGAAGAGCAACACCAAGTGATCTGACCTAATAAAAATTCACAGTGTGACTTTCAATCTCAAGCAAAGTTGGAAATTCCAAAGAGAAGTGGAGATATCTTTACTAGTCAGAGTAAAGATGGGAGAAAATGACATACCTGCAGCAGAAGTGGGCTGAAAACTCCCTCTTCTATGCCCAACCAGGAATGCCACCTGTGCTTTGGAATATACTTTAGAGAAAGAAAGGGCCAAAACTACTACATGCCTTTCTGAAACTGAAGCATAAATTCTCTTTCCTTCCATTTGTCTGGATCCAAGAACCTGCGTTTGGTACTAGCTGGTGGAAGCAGTATGTATGGCCAAAGTGCTTTGCTGCAGCTGGTAGCATGAGTGGTGGCCACCAGCTGCAGCTGGCTGCCCTCTGGCCCTGGCTGCTGATGGCTACCCTGCAGGCAGGCTTTGGACGCACAGGACTGGTACTAGCGGCAGCGGTGGAGTCTGAAAGATCAGCAGAGCAGAAAGCTATTATCAAAGTGATCCCCTTGAAAATGGACCCCACAGGAAAACTGAATCTCACTTTGGAAGGTGTGTTTGCTGGTGTTGCTGAGATAACTCCAGCAGAAGGAAAATTAATGCAGGCAAGTATAACTTTATCATATTTTATGTTCTATCTGTTTGAAATATGTCTTTTGTCTCCCAAGTCAAATATACAAGGATGTCTGCTGCTTAGCCTTTGGTTTGTTCCATCTTTTAAGTATATTGCCTTAATTGGCAATCTAAAGCAAATTCTTATTTTATAATCCAGAAGAAATATATAAATCATATATTTTAGAAGATTATATGCTTATTTTTAACTGGTACCGCATAGCCTTGTTAGATACATATAATGAAACTCTCTTTCTTGATGATATATTCTGGGCACTAATTTTTGATGGACGACATATATGGGCTTGTATTTAATTGACCTGAAGATTGTACCTTACATTTAGTTTAAATTTGAAGTGAGCACTAAGACGGTTGATTTCAATGGTCAGATGCACCTGAAATTTTAGAATGCTCTTGGCACATACTTGATTACTGTGTTACTTTAAAAATTCAGTCAAGTTTGAATGCTACGGCTGGCGTATACCACATGTGGCACCTTATTGCTAAACCCAAAATGGAGAGGACTGGATTACAAAATGGACACAAGGTATAAGCCTGCCTCCTGCTCACTTTGGTCTTGTCCATACATAATTTTATCATTTTCAAAAATTAGACATCTTTTTTTTTTTAAATTTACCCACTAAGGTTTTCAGTTGGTTTCTTAAGCTTTCAAGCTGTGAATTTTGCCTGTAAGTTATTCATTTTTAGCCTATTCTTTATGAATTTATGAACTGACTGAGGTCAAAGCATTTCATAGACCAATTGCTCATTCCCCATGGCGAAGACAGAACCTAGTGATAACTTTTTAATGTGCCTTCTACTGCCCAACTCTATGATAATGTTTATTGATACAATTTTATTATATTAAAGGATACTTTTTGCTGTAGCTCTTGGGACACAGGTTAAAATGTTCTCAAATATGATCTATCTCAGCATATATACACAGATTTTTATTTTGTGATATGAACAGAACCAAAGTATTATGTTAAATTTAAATGTTTGTCTGCTTAGAGAAAAAAAAGTAGGAAAATCATAGAACTTTTTTCTAAGCATGAATTTTTTAATGTATGGTTTAGTGGTTCTTCATTATCACTTCTTAGGCAGTATTTTGAAGCTGAAGCTGGGATAAATAAAGTGGAAGAAGAAGTGGGTAAAGTGGAAGGCTCTATTGTTTAGAAAAATAAACAGAAAAGAAGAGTTTATCTGGGAAAATGGCCTAAGACTCTTTTGGATAGGAGTCTGTCATTTAGTTTGGACTCTTGAGATGGAATTAGAGATGCTTAAAAATTGAAATCATAAATCATTTTGAATATAACCATTGGAAAGGAAGCCTCCTTCCTGACCTTGTCTAGTTAGTACCCTGAAGCATGAGGTGTGTGCACCATTTTAATTCTTACCATTAGTAATCTTATTATAGAAACATACTTAGACATACTATATATGTGAGGTTTGGGGGAGCTATACTAAACTCTGTGCCTTATTAATGCCTTGTGATAACATGTTCAACAGGCTAATTATGTGCTGCATAAAACAGTTTCCTCTTTTATTTTAAATTTGTTGTCTTCTATTATTATGAAGCTGTACATAAAGTTTCTGTGTTTTCACATAGGAAAAGGTAAACAAGGGGCACCATTTGGCTTGTAGTCTCTTGACTATTCATTATTTTATCAATCTTTATCATATTTTCTCTTATTCTGCCCTTTTTCTCACTATGGCAAATCTTGCTAATCTTGATATTTTTTATCAGTATATTTTAAGTATTTTTTGTTTACTATCTGTTTGTTATTTTTGAGACAGTCTCACTCTGTCACCCTGGGTAGGGTGCTGTGGCGTCATAGTTCACAGCAACCTCAAACTCCTGGGTTCCAGCCATCCTCCTGCCTCAGCCTCCCAAGTAGCTGGGGCTACAGATGTTTGCCAAGACACCAGGCTAGTTTTTCTGTTTTTAGTAGAGACAGGGCCTTGCTTTTGCTCAGGCTGGTCTCAAACTCCTGAGCTCAAGCAATCCCCACCTGCCTTAGCCTCCCAAAGTGCTAAGATTGCAGGCATGAACCACTGCACCCGGCCTGTTTACTTTCTGAAGAGGGAAATTCACTGTGTCTTACTGAGGACTTTGAAGCTTTATGAGAATAGTTTTACATCATTGGTAATTTTCATTCTCTCTCTGTGCTTCTTCTAGGTCATTAATAAATTTTTATACTAGCATAGTATTAATTTTTATGTACTTTCCATATTAGTCTTGGTTTATAGTCTGTTAATCAATTTTTAATCCACAGTGGTTACTAAATTTTCTTAATAGCCTCTTATGAGAAATTTTATTTTTTAAAACAACCTTTTGAATTATATGTATCAATTTTTCTTATCCACAATTTGGTTAACTCTTTCAAAGAACTCTAGCTGTTAGAGACACATGGTTTACACTTTTGGAATCCATGCTGAGGGTTCCTTATCAGATTACACTGCAACTCAGGTTTATTCAACTGTGGTTTGCCAAGTCTTCCATTTAACTGAAATTCTGTTTATATCTTCTAGAGTTGTGCTTTGCTGCACTTTAGCTTTTTTAGTGGATAGCTGGCACCCTGATATCACAGATTTAAAAGGAATCTTCTCTATTGGCTTTGAGGAATTTTGGACAATTATAAGTCCTACTTATGAATTATTCAGCTACCTATTAAGATTGGTTGTCCCCAAAGATGCAGTCAAGTCTTTGTAAAACTGAGGATGCTGTGTACTGAAACATGTTAAGAGTCTGAGAACAGTGACATAAAAAATAATAAAACCCTTCTTTTGGTTTCTGGAATTCCCAGAGAGTTTCTGAAAAATCAAACATTTCTATACATTTTACTCAATTAATTTGGGGTACTGAATTTTCATTTGTAGTACAACTTTAACTTTCCTTAGACAAAGAGAGACGGACCTTGACAATGTGCCCTCATTTGTTTAATAATAAAATAGATGATAAAATTGCCTCGGGAATAATTTTATCTCAACTTCGTCCAATGGCTGTATGGATAAGGGTGGTGAAAGCCAAGCCTTGATGAATTTTTGTCCTGATTCTCATCCCTCATCCTGTGCTTAGGTTCTCTTTGCCAATAATGTCCATTTTACAAGGCATGCTTAAAGTTTTAAATTGTAATATTCTTCTCAAAGTACTAGAAGAAGGTCAAAATCCAAGAAGAAATGTTGCCTTTGCTATATTCCCTTCTATTTATCAAATCTTCTCTTTTCCATTTCAAAACTTCCTATCTTAGTCCTGACCAAATTATATTATTTTTCCTATTTTTGCCCCAGAGTTGCTTCTTTGCATTACCATATCATTTCAAATTCTTTTGTATGTTTGCTATTGCACTTAAAGTGTCTTATTCTTAGATTTCTCCTACATTTGCCAATATCTTTTGTCTCTTCCACTTCTCTGATTTTCTTCTACCTTTTTTTCCTTTTGTTTTCTACTCAATTTGTATATTTAGAATAAACTTCCACTCCTGTTCAGATCAGTATTTCTCTTACTAGCCATCAAAAATTCAGGTCACAGAAACTTTTCAAATCTAATTACTTAGCAATGACTGATAAAAAGGACTAAATAATAGTGACTATAACTTCTTACTATCTTTATTTTCACTTAGTTTTATACCATTGTAGATGGAGTTGGGGTTTATGCATTGTCTAATTTCTAGTTTTCTGGGTTTTGTCAATGTTTGTATTATTTATAGTAATATTGCTACCACTTTCTAAAAAGTATTAGTCATATTTCCTTTCTCAATTCCTGTTCATTACAGATATTACTTAGAGCGACAACTCAAAATTAATCTTTCTTCTCAGAGCAAAAGCGTGAGAGGATCTTAGAGTAGCAAAAGAGAGATCACCAATTCTGTAACTATTACTTTTCCTGCTTAGCTGGTTGTCCTGGATTTTTTTTAGACTCCAGGATAAAGTTATGATCAGATTAGAATGTACTGCCCTGAGGCTTCAGACCTATAATGGGAGAAATGGTAGGTTAGTACTGGTATTTGGTCAGTAGCAGTGAACACCTTTTGGACAAATTCCTTTTTGCACAATGTCTCTGCTTGCCTCTTAATTTTACCTATTAGTCAACACATAGTTATCCTATTTTTGCATTTTTACTTTATTCGTAGTCAGAGCCTAAAACTTCATGATTAAAGTTTTGGCCAAAGCCAGAGAGGAAATCATATATAGCAAACTAGAGTTGGCAAAGTAACTAAACTTTGACTTAGGGGTCTTGACATTTAGTTCTAACTCTCCCATTAAGTAGTTTTGTGATTTGGGACAAAATAGTTTTTTCTTTTCTAGGCTTTTGAATCCCTGTCTGTGAAATTGAGGGATGAACATATAACAGCTACCAAATTTGCACTATGCATTTTACAGGTATTAGCTCGTTGAATTCTCGTAATAGCTTTATAAGAAAGTTCAGGGGGTGGCGCCTGTGGCTCAAGGAGTAGGGGTCCGGTCCCATATGCCAGAGGTGGTGGGTTTTAACCCAGCCCTGGTCAAAAACCACAAAAACAAAACAACAACAACAGAAAATCCTTAAAAGAAAGTTCAATACTTTTATTCTACACATTTTACAGATAAAGCTGCAGATTAAAATGTTTTCTAGCTCTAAAATTCTGTATATCTAAGAATGTCATAGATGAACAAAATATTAGTCCAGGCCTTTGTACAAATAGTTAATTTCAGAGTGAAAAGAAATGAAAGTGATAGGCATTGTTTTCTGAGTTAGATCCAGAACATACAATATCCTGCTACCTCCTAATAACTTCTGGATTTCTTCTATTTTTCTCATTTTCTATTTCATTTGCAAAGGTAAATCAGAATGTTTATTTACTCAGTATCTCTCTTTTATTTATTTATTTATTTATTTATTTAGAGATAGGGTCTGGCTCTTGTCACCCAGGCTAAAGTGCACTGACATCATCATAGTTCACTATAGCCTCCAACTTCTGGGCTCGAGTGATCCTCCTGTCTCAGCCTCTGTAGTAGCTGGGACTAAAGGTGCATACCAACATGCTCAGCTATTTTTTTATTTTTATTTTTTGTAGAGACAGATGTCTCATTTATTGCCCAGGCTGGTTTCAAACTCCTAGCCTTAACTCCATCCCACCTTGGCCTCCCAAAGTGCTAGGATTATAGGTGTGAGCCAGGGTCCTGACTTCAGTATCATCTCCCTTTTCATGAACATCTTTCATTAACTTTCTTTTCATTTTCAAACAGTCTATGGTAAATTATCTAATATAATTAACTGACATAATAAACTTCGAAATATCATACATAAAACTAACATTGTTTTAGGTTAGAGCTCCTTGGATATAGAAATTTTAAAAGAGATTTTGTTTTGTTTAAAAAATTTTTTATTTAAAATTTTTATGAATGCATAATAATAGTCATGGGTACATATAATAATTATCTCTATTATAGGGTATATGTGCTGTTTTGATATAGGCAGATAATGTGTAATAATCAAGTCTGGATAATTGGGATATTCATCACCTCAAGCATTTATCATTTTTTTCTAATTACTTGGTCTAAGGTAAAGCATTTGTCATTTCCTTTTGTTGGGAATATTCCAATTCCATTGTGATGCTGTTTTCATCCTAGTTTTTAAAAGAAGTACAGCTATATATATCTGTGTATATGTATATGTATATATATAAACAAGATATGGTTGACTCTTGGTTATTTATGTTATTGAAGGTGCAGAAAATTCAATCAATAGTTGACTGTGGCATAAGAACACCATCGGAAACAATTCTTCCATGTGCACAGACATAGTTAGGTACTTGTCTCCTGTGATCCCAGCTCAGAGCCTTCTTAACTTGGCTTTTAGAATCTTCTAGATTTGACCTGGTGTTAGAAGTCTGGCAACCAGAAGAAAGAAAAAAGGTGCAGAATGTTTTTCATGATAATTTTTCAAGTTTAGAAGGCGTATCTTCTAAAAACAACCGTCTAATAGATTTGTATATATAAGAGTTCTGTATTTCATGTGGAAATCCAACAGAAAATTTAAGTACAAAATTTATGAATGTCTAGTTAATGGGAGGTAATGAATGAGGTATGCCCATGGCCATTGCTCCTATCGGGTTATTTATTGTTCATTTTGCAGAATCTAGGGGGTAGGCAATTTCCTTGGTTTTTGTAGTTAAGTGCATGCGTATATACATATGTATGTGTATTTAGTCTTTTTCTTTATCTAAAAATTAACCATACTTTACTTTTTATACAGTATTACAGGTATTCCTGAGCCTATGGTTTTGTTTTTGTTTTTAATTTTCTTAAAATAACCTTTATATTTTGTTCAGTGGAAAGAGTTCATTGGAAATTTTTTGTGCTCCCTCCCACCTTCATAAGTACAGGAGAGAAAAAAAATGCTATAAATGAGCAATGTATCATTATAGGTGTCCTGTTAGGAACCAGAATTGGTAGCAGGGTACTGTTTAAGAAGTGTGTAAGAATGATGTGCCACTGGAGTTATGAAGTAATTTTCTTCTAAGAATCTTAAAATAATTCACAAATACCTGCAAGCCAAACATTTACTCCATTTTATAGACAAGGAAACATACTGGGGGAGAGAAAGCAAGTAAATTATCCAAGAACAAAGTTGCAAAGAGGGCGACTCATTCTGCTTTGCAGGGCACAGAAGAGTAATCCAGTTTTTAAGGTATCTGAAGATGTGGATTTTTCAGGAGTCAATTCTACAGAGTAGATATTCTGAAAAATGAAAATAATGTCAATAGCTGAGGTATCCTCTATTTGGACTTTCATTTCTCAGTGGGATAATTCATAAAAAAAAAGCCAACTTTATGTCTCAGGAAGCCTTATGAGCTAATAATCTCATCTACATTCATTATTCTTTTGAGAATTACTAGAGGAAAAGCTAAAGGCTTTAAAATGATCTGTCAGGCCCTTCATGATTTGGCCTGGCACCTGTACCTTTTACTTCCTTGCTCCTTCACTCTGCTCTACCCACGAGGACCTTTTTGTTGTCCACCAGTTAGACCAGACATAGTCTCAACCCAGGGCCTTTCTACTTGCTGGTCCCACAGCCTTAATTATATCCCAGATATTCTCTTAGTCTCCCAATGTCACCCTCAAGTGTCAAATATACCTTCTCAAAGACACCTTCGTAGACCATCCTATGCTGTAGGCCTCTTCCTGTTTTCCCCAGGACTCATATCCTCCTTTCCTTCTGTATTTTTCTTTACAAAATTATTGACATATGACATGCTGTAATGTTTTACTTTTGTGTGTTGTGTTTCCCCTCAGTGGAATATGAACACCGTGAAAGCAGGGATTTTTGTCTCTCTTATTCAAAGATATATCCCTGGGAACAGTGTCTTAGTAGTGCCTAGACATAGTAGGTATTTAATGAATACATCCTGAATGAATGTAAAGAACATGTCATGGTGGTACTGATAGCTAGGAGATAGCTCCAGGATATCACGTAATAATTTGTCTCTTCACATTTTTAAGTATATTAAAAGGTCAATTATTTTGAGTGTGGGGGGTTTGATATAGCATGCTATATCCTTTACTCTTCTTACTAATGTTGTTATTTCAAAATTATAAACTTGGTGGTAATCAATATGTTTGAGGTACTCCTTTACATGGCATTTTTATATTTTTTCTTTAGTTTATAGGTAGCTCAACTCTTGCTGTTTGGGAAATTCTTGTTTTCCAAGAAAGATTTATTGGAGTCTTGATTTTAAACCTTAGATTGTAAGATATTAGCATTTATACAAAGGACCTCATTTTCTTGGTCCTTAAATTTGTGATTTCTAATTGTAGTTTTAAGATACCCTAAAGCAGGGCCAGGTGTGGTGGATGGCTCTGGCCTGTAATACTAGGTAGCACTCTGGGAGGCCAACGCATGAAACCCCATCTCTAATAGAAATAGGAAAAAAATTACCCACACGTGGCGGCAGGTGCCTGTAGTCCCAGCTACTTGGGAGGCTGAGGTAGGAGGATTGCTGGAGCCCAGGATTTTGAGGTTGCTGTGAGCTAGGCTGACACCACAGCACTCAAGCCTGGGCAACAGAGTGAGACTCCATCTAGAAAGAAAAAAAAGAAAAGATATCCTAAAGCAGTAGTAGTTAATCTTTTTGTGTGTGCCATAGGCCCCTTTGAGAATGTGATAATTGTTATTGACCAGATACACAAAATACACATGTATATTTATCATATACAATTTTGCATAAAATCCCAGTGAATTGACAGAGTCTTTGAGACATATCTGGAGATGTAAGAACTCTAGGTGAAGACCTGCTGTCCTAAAATAATCCCAATTAATTTAAGAAATAAAACCAGGTGCCTGTGGCTCAAGCAGCTAAGGCGTCAGTCGCATATACCTGAGCTGGAGGGTTCAAATCCAGCCCTGGCCTGCCAGACAACAATGACGGCTGCAACCAAAAAATAGCCAGGCGTTGTGGCCGGGCGCCTGTAGTCCCAGCTACTTGGGAGGCGGAGACAAGAGAATCGCTTGAGCCCAGGAGTTGGAGGATGCTGTAAGCTGTGATGCCACGGCACTCTACCCAGGGCAACAGCTTGAGGCTCTCTCTCTCTCTCAAAAAAAAAAAAGGAAAGAAAGAAAACCAAATTTTCAAAACTAGCTAACCCTAGGTTTACTTAATTTTAAAAGTTTTTATATGCATTACTTGAAGTCACCCAACGGTGTTATGACAAAATTATAAGAACGAGGCCTAGAGAAGGACTCCAGAAGTAAAAATTGCTATGTGACAGAGATCTGCTTATGTGTAGTGAAGGAATTCTGTTCTCCAAATATTTTTTCTTTTTTCTTCTTTTTTTAACCCCACAGAATCTAGAGTTATGTTTTTCATTATTAAATGAAACAGTACATCAAGAAATGCTTATAGTCTTTCCTACAGCATGATTGTGTCACCGATAGGCCTATAACAAGGGTATTTTACTAATAGATTTTGATATTAGTAGAACTGTCGTGGCCCCATGTGTCCTATTTGGTTACTAAATTCAGAGAACAGAGTATAAAACAAAGTTTAACGTTACTTTCCATGCCTTTAAGTTTCCACCCCTTTAAGCTCCATTGCATTCCCTAGGGTAGGATTCCTTGGGCCTTAAATTTGTATTTGATCGAATGGAAAACTCTCTCTTTTTTTTTTTTTTTGTAAAGGCAAGATTTGTTATTCCTTGCTTGTTTTTAAATAACAGGTAAGCTACTTTACCTACTCTTTTATCTGGGTTCTAAACATTACAGTTCATGGATAAATTCTGTTTTGTTCTATACTTAATATATTAGAGTTTAATTTAATATATTAATTAACATAATTAATATAATTAATTGTATAATTAATCTATACTTAATATATTGGAGTTAAATGATTTAATATATTGGAGTTTGTGTTTAATTTTCAAATTTGGAAACATCAAAGTAATTAAAATGATTTTGAAAGTTAAAGTTTTTTAAAATTGTAAACACAGGCCCACATTATTCCTTGAGATAGGAAATTAGATTACAATATTTAGAAATTCTGATTCCTGAATCTAAATTAGTGGTAGTTGTTCAAGATGGCACCAAAACTATATTCAAGACCACTGTTGTTTTTTTTTTTAACCTAGAATACTGTTTTGATGGAAATTTTAATACAACTATAATTTTAAATAGCACATTCAACTATCATGTACCTATCAATTTCGTGCATGCTAATATGTAAAAAGGGTACTGTTGTACATATATAAACACAGTAGAACCTCTGTAAGTTGACCACCCAAGGGACTGTACCAAACTGGTCAACACCCAGAGGTGGTCAACATCAGGAACTAAGCCTAACATACTGATCGTACATGTGGTGAATGTCCAGTCTGTGAAAACGAGGTCAACGTAAGGAGGTGGTCAAGTATGGAGGTTCTAGTATACATGACAATCGAGAAATACTAGTGATATTGTTATTTCTGTAAAATAATTTGGGTGAAACTCAAGGCTAATATAATATTTTAAGTCTAAAAAAAAAGATTACAGATTTCTGTTGTTTTCCCTCAAACTATTTTCTACAGTCTTATGAATTATCCACCCTAAAACAACAGCACCAACATATTTTATATGATCCTATTTTGATGTTCTCTTGTTTATATATCTTCTACTTAGAATCATATTGATTATCTGACATTAAAATTCTTGTGACCAGGTTTTTTTAAACTTCGTGAACAACTCTGTTGGCCCTGTATTAGGATTAAGTTCTATTCAGTTTTCCATTCCTAGAGTAAAATACAGTTTTGATGGCAGTTTTCACAATTTCCATTTGTGAAATACAGAATAATTGTCAAATTTCAAACAAGAGGAAAAAACACCAATCCAGTCTTCTCATTTTACATATGAAGAAATGAGCCCAGAGAGATTAGTGCTTGATTGCCAAAGAACCACCAATCTGCTTCTGTATGTTACTAGCAAACGTTTTTAATGAAGTTTCATATATTTTAAACATTTTTTGGTAATTGCAAGGAAATTGAATTTCCCCTGAACACTCCGTTAAGAAGATCTTATGGACTCCTGCAGGGTCTCTTTCCTCTTTGATCCCTAGAAGGCGTACTTTAAAACCTTGCTACAATTCAGCGCTACTTCATAAGGCACGTGTGTCTATGATTCTGCCATAGAATCACTGCATATCAGGGGGTCTGCAGTCTTGCATCCTGTCCCCAAAGCAATAGAGGATCTTTATAAATTATGTCAAGGCTGAGAATCTTACCAGGAATGGAAGCTACCCTGGATTCCCTGGGTGCCTTATAATATGGTTTTCCTACTATGTGCCAGATGTCATGGTAGGTACTGTAGGAATTTACAGAACTCCTTAGCCTAGTCCAACAACTAAAACATCAGGAAACATTATGCCAAAGGAGAGATGTAGGCATAAATGCATTGGAGTGCTGATTTTCATTTTCTCAGGAGTTAAGAGATTGTGGTAATTCTGTCTCTAGTTCCCTATGACTGAGGAAGAAGCGAACAAAATCATTAAATTTTAACCCAGGCAACTTTAAGTAGCTTAAATCTAGAGAACAACTACAGCCTAGTCATACCTTCTGATTTTTCACTGTCATCAGTTAAATACAGTGTATGGTGTTCCTGCATGTATAATACTCATGTGTAGCATTTTCTTTAGAAGTCCACATGGCTGGAAACCATGGCTTTCTTTTCAAATTGCAAACTGACTTTCTAAAATGTACAAGAAGTTTCTGTTAAATTATAGTAAAGTTAAAACAGTTAATTTCACTTTGAACAGGATTCAACACAATTGGCTTTTTTTAATTAAATCATAGCTGTGTACATTAATGCAATCATAGGGTATAATGTGCTGGTTTAATATACAATTTGAAATATTTTCCTCGAGGGCGGTGCCTGTGGCTCAAGGAGTAGGGCGCCGGTCCCATATGCCGGAGGTGGCGGGTTCAAACCCAACCCTGGCCAAAAACCACAAAAAAATAAATAAATAAAATAAAAAGCTATATATTTAAAAAAAAAAAAGAAAGGGCGGCGCCTGTGGCTCAGTGAGTAGGGCGCTGGCTCCATATGCCGAGGGTGGTGGGTTCAAACCCAGCCCCGACCAAACTGCAACAAAAAAATAGCCGGGCGTTGTGGCGGGCGCCTGTAGTCCCAGCTGCTCGGGAGGCTGAGGCAAGAGAATCACGTAAGCCCAAGAGTTAGAGGTTGCTGTGAGCCGTGTGATGCCACGGCACTCTATCCGAGGGCGGTACAGTGAGACTCTGTCTCTACAAAAAAAAAAAAAAAGAAATATTTTCCTCGAACTGGTTAACATAGCCTTCATGGCATTTTCTTATTGTGTTCAGACATTTATATTCTACATTTAGTAAGTTTCACCTGTACCCTTCTAAGATGCACCATAGGTGTGGTCCCACCAATTACCCTCCCTCCACCCATCTTCCCCCCTCCCCTCTCCTCCCTTGCCCCTTTCCCCATATTCTTGTGCTGTAATAGGGTTATAGCTTTCATATGAAAGCTATAAGTTTCATAGTAGGGCTGAGTACATTGAATACTTTTTCTTCCATTCTTGAGATACTTTGCTAAGAAGAATATTTTCCAGCTCCATCCATGTAAACATGAAAGAAGTAAAGTCTCCATCTTTCTTTAAGGCTGCATAATATTCCATGGTGTATATTTACCACAATTTATTGATCCATTCCTGGGTTGATGGGCACTTGGGCTTCTTCCATGACTTAGCAATTATGAATTGGGTTGCAATAAACATTCTGGTACAAATACCTTTGTTATAATGTGATTTTTGGTCTTCTGGATATATACCTAGTAGAGGAATTATAGGATTGAATGGCAGATCTATTTTTAGATCTCTAAGCGTTCTCCAAACATCTTTCCAAAAGGAACGTATTAGTTTGCATTCCCACCAGCAGTGTAAAAGTGTTCCCTTTTCTCCACATCCATGCCAACATCTCTGGTTTTGGGATTTTGTGATGTGGGCTAATCTTACTGGAGTTAGATGATATCTCAAAGTAGTTTTGATTTGCATTTCTCTGATGATTAAGGATGATGAACATTTTTTCATGTGTCTGTAGGCCATGCACCTGTCTTCAGAGAAGTTTCTCTTCAAGTCCCTTGCCCAGCATGCGATGGGATCACTTGTTCTTTTCTTGCTTATACGTTTGAGTTCTCTGTGGATTCTGGTTATTAAATCTTTGTCGGAGACATAACCTGCAAATATCTTCTCCCATTCTGAGGGCTGTCTGCTTGCTTTGCTTACTGTGTTCTTGGCTGTGCAGAAGCTTTTTAGTTTGATCAGGTCCCAGTAGTGTATTTTTGAAACTGCTTCAATTGGCCGGGGGGTCCTCCTCATAAAATACTCACCCAGACCAATTTCTTCAAGGGTTTTCCCTGCACTCTTTTCTAGTATTTTTATAGTTTCATGTCTTAAGTTTAAAGCTTTAATCCAGTGAGAGTCTATCTTAGTTAATGGTGAAAGGTGTGGGTCCAGTTTCAGTCTTCCACAGGTTGCCAGCCAGTTCACCCAGCACCATTTGTTAAATAGGGAATCTTTTCCCCACTGGATGTTTTTAATTGGCTTGTCAAAGATCAAATAACGGTAAGTAGCTGGGTTCATCTCTTGGTTCTCTATTCTGTTCCACACATCGACCTCTCTGTTTTTGTGCCAGTACCATGCTGTTTTGATCACTGTCAATTTATAGTATCGTCTGAGATCTGGTAGCGTAATTATCCCAGGGTCTCAAGGCTGGTTCAGTATACATAAATCTATAAATATAACTCAGCACATAAACAAATTAAAAAACAAAGACCATATGATTCTCTCAATTGATGCAGAAAAAGCTTTTGACAATATCCAGCATCCCTTCATGATCAGAACACTTAAGAAAATGGGTATGGAAGGGACATTTCTTAAACTGATAAGAGGCCATCTACAGCAAACCTACAGCCAATATCGTATTGAATGAAGTTAAATTGAAATCATTTCCACTCAGATCAGGAACCAGGCAAGGTTACCCATTGTCTCCACTGCTCTTTAATATTGTAATGGAAGTTTTAGCCATTGCATTTAGGGTAGAAAAGGTGATCAAGGGTATCCATATAGGGTCAGAAGAGATCAAACTTTTACTCTTTGCAGATGTTATGATTGTATATCTGGAAAATACCAGGGATTCTACTACAAAACTCTTAAAAGTGATCAAGGAATACAGCAGTGTCTCAGGTTACAAAATCAACACTGATACATCTGTAGCCTTTATATATACCAACAATAGCCAAGCTGAAAAAACAGTCAAGGACTCTATTCCATTCACAGTAGTGCCAAAGAAGATGAAATATTTGGGAGTTTACCTGACAAAGGTAAAAGGACATGAAAGATCTCTATAAAGAGAACTTTGAAACTCTAAGAAAAGAAATAGCTGAAGATGTTAACAAATGGAAAAACATACCATGCTCATGGTTGGGAAGAATCAACATTGTGAAAATGTCTACACTACCCAAAGCAATATACAATTTTAATGCAATCCCTATTAAAGGTCCATTGTCATACTTTAAACATCTCGAAAAAATAATACACCATTTTATATGGAGTCAGAAGAAAACCTCGAATAGCCAAGACATTACTCAGAAATAAAAATTGGCTTGGTTTTAATTCTTCTCAAGCTATATTCCATATAGGAGGAAATAAATACTGAAACCCTGTAGGAAGAAGATGAAGAGTATTTGTCACCTCTAATTAACAAAGTATGTTTCTAATACTTTTTCTTCATTATTGACTGTACTCATAAATACGTGTTAGTCTCAAAAATGCACGGGTTCAGGTATAATATGAGGGATTTAGAGAATAACTCAAAGGGAATGTACCTATCTGCTATGACAGCATTAGGCTATTTCCTACTCTTAAGTTAGTAAACTATGATATACATCACATATTTTATATTACCATCAGAGAGTGTTTGAGATTATTCATTTGTTCCCCTTGGGTATTTGAAAAGTCCATAGGAGCTTAACAACAATTTAAAAATTAAAATTAAGTCACTTAACCTCTAATCTGTTAGTGTGGTGTTGGTGGAGTAACTAAATACTCTTTAAGATCCTTTCTGGCTCTCAACTTTAGAGTTTATACTTATTCTAGAAATAGATTTAATATACTAAAGGGACATGTATATTGCCAGTTTATTTCTTTCCCCTGAGATAAAATTTGTTTGGTAGGTGATACAAAAATATATGACTTACTTCTTTAAAGTCATGCAAGGAATTGGTAGCAGAAGTAAGTGCCAGACTCAGTAGAACTCCCAGTCTTCCTGTCCCATACTGTCTCTAACCGTCAGACTCAGGTGAACCCCCAGTCTTCCTGTCCCATACTGTCTCTAACCGTCAGACTCAGGTGAACCCCCAGTCTTCCTGTCCCATACTGTCTCTAACCGTCAGACTCAGGTGAACCCCCAGTCTTCCTGTCCCATATTGTCTCTAACCGTCAGACTCAGGTGAACCCCCAGTCTTCCTGTCCCATACTGTCTTTAACTGTCAGACTCAGGTGAACCCCCAGTCTTCCTGTCCCATACTGTCTCTGTCAGACTCAGTTGAACCCTCAGTCTTCCTGTCCCATACTGGTCTCTAATAATCAGACTCAGCTGAACCCCCAGTCTTCCTGTCCAATATTGTCTCTAACAATCAGACTCAGCTGAACCCCCAGTCTTCCTGTCCCATATTGTCTCTAACAATCAGACTCAGCTGAACACCCAGTCTTCCTGTCTCATAGTGTCTAACCATCAGACTCAGTTGAACCCCCAGTCTTCCTGTCCCATACTGTCTCTAACCGTCAGACTCAGGTGAACCCCCAGTCTTCCTGTCCAATATTGTCTCTAACAATCAGACTCAGCTGAACCCCCAGTCTTCCTGTCCCATATTGTCTCTAACAATCAGACTCAGCTGAACACCCAGTCTTCCTGTCTCATAGTGTCTAACCATCAGACTCAGTTGAACCCCCAGTCTTCCTGTCCCATACTGTCTCTAACCATCAGACTCAGGTGAACCCCCAGTCTTCCTGTCCAATATTGTCTCTAACAATCAGACTCAGCTGAACCCCCAGTCTTCCTGTCCCATATTGTCTCTAACAATCAGACTCAGCTGAACACCCAGTCTTCCTGTCCCATAGTGTCTAACCATCAGACTCAGTTGAACCCCCAGTCTTCCTGTCCCATACTGTCTCTAACCGTCAGACTCAGTTGAACCCCCAGTCTTCCTGTCCCATACTGTCTCTAACCGTCAGACTCAGTTGAACCCCCAGTCTTCCTGTCCCATAGTGTCTAACCATCAGACTCAGTTGAACCCCCAGTTTTCCTGTCCCATAGTGTCTCTAACCGTCAGACTCAGGTGAACCCCCAGTCTTCCTGTCCCATAGTGTCTAACCATCAGACTCAGTTGAACCCTTAGTCTTTCTGTCCCATAAAGTCTCTAACCATCAGACTCAGGTGAACCCCCTGTCTTCCTGTCCCATACTGTCTCTAACTATCAGACTCAGATGAACCCCCAGTCTTCCTGTCCCATAGTGTCTAACCATCAGACTCAGTTGAACCCCCAGTCTTCCTGTCCCATAAAGTCTCTAACCATCAGACTCAGGTGAACCCCCTTCTTCCTGTCCCATACTGTCTCTAACCATCAGACTCAGATGAACCCCAGTCTTCCTGTCCCATAGTGTCTAACCATCAGACTCAGGTGAACCCCCAGTCTTCCTGTCCCATACTGTCTCTAACCATCAGACTCAGGTGAACCCCCAGTCTTCCTGTCCCATACTGTCTCTAACCATCAGACTCAGGTGAACCCCCAGTCTTCCTGTCCCGTAGTGTCTAACCATCAGACTCAGTTGAACCCCCAGTCTTCCTGTCCCATAAAGTCTCTAACCATCAGACTCAGTTGAATCCCCAGTCTTCCTGTCCCATACTGTGTCTCAGCATCTGACTCAGTTGAACCCCCAGTCTTCCTGTCCCATACTATATTCACATTCCAGTTAACACACACAGAAGGGAAGTCTTTCTCTGGAGGTTTATATTTTAAAATATCGGTAAAGGATTGAGAAGCCTTATTCTCCACCTTCCATCAAGGCTGTCCCAGTGATCACAGTACAGTTACTTAAGTCAGTGACCTACACCTAAGTGAATCTAACCTTTGGAAAGATCTGGAAGACCCAGAGATAACCTAGAACCAGTCTGGGGGGTGGCAGTTGAAAGAGTAGGGTACTTCTGATCCTAAAATACTTTGTGAATTAATAGAGATAAGTGGGATAATTACATTAGAAATAAGATTTTAGAGTAGCTGGTGAGGTGTCCACACATGGGGCTGGGGTATAGAGCTCTGGTATGTAAGCATCTGGAGGCATCTGGGAGGAATAGAAATGGGGCTGTCTGATTAGTAACTGTGCCTTGTTTTTAAACCGTGACTTTCTGCATTGTGTATTCCCAGAGTTGGAAAACTTCCGCTGGCAAAGAAAAAAGAAGGGGCACCATGCTGCTGCTGAGGGCCATACAGTAGACACAAAAGCGCCTTCTTAGAGGCCTTCAGCAGAGGCAGCTTGTACAGGCAGGCCTGTTCCTCTCAAAGACTGGGAATCAGATTCTTTCCCCAGGGGGTTTCCAACTAGTTTGCACTTCAGAAAAACCTTTTCTTTCTCCTGCTGTTCACGCCCTGCAAAGAATTTTCTTCTAACCAAAGAAATTGTTTTATAATCAAAGATCCTTGTCCTTAGTTGTTGGACATCAAAGAAAGTTTGGAGGAGACTGGGGGATTATGTGAGTGCCTAGAATTTATTTTGAATGCAAACTTGCAACATTAGCAATTCTCTCAAAGAATATACTCATCTCAGAGCTGAGAGAGAGCCTAATATAACTAAGTCTTTATTCTTCCTTGATGGATGTGCCTTAGTAAGATACAAATGAGTTGAATTGCTATTTCTGGACTTAGTTCATGTATGTTTGGTTCTTGAGGTGCAGACTTACTGAAAGAGGTCCCACTACCCTATCTGCCCTTTTAAAACCTAATGTTTGGGAACATCCAACATTAATGAACTTCAAACAATGAAATAAACCTTTTTAAACCAATGTTTCCACTCTTGGGAATTTGGGGTTTCTCCCAGGGCAGTTGATGATATCACCAAATATTGGGAGCCACATTCCCTGCATTCTGTACTGTCGCTGAGGTGTTGATGATGTCATTTTCTCCCACAAAGGAAAACCTAGCACCCTGAGGGCCTGAACTCAGGTCCTGGCAAGTAAAGGAAGGAAGAACTTAGACAGATCAAGTCAGGCATAAAGAGGCACAGCCACCAGTTACATACTAGCATCACAGCCTCATCTCTGGGGGCCCCAATACACCACTTATTAAAGGAGAGTTAAGACTATAATATATAATAACTTCAAGAAGTTATTTTCTGGGTAATAACAATGATGCATTTCATATTTTGGCCCTTACATTTTAAGACATTCTTAAATGTAGGGCATTCTTCTAAGAGATTTTGGTTCCCTCTTAAAGAGCCTTCTCTGAATCCATGAATTTTCCCAGCTATAATCTATTTATAGATTATCTAGCTTTCTTCTGGGAGCAGATTAACAACAACAACGACAACAAAAAAAAAGAATTAGGGAAAATAAAATGATAGATAGGGCAGATTTAGGCAGAAATATGCCCTAGGCAAAATACATTCTTGTTATTTTAATCTTGGTTCTGTGGTTATGAGCTGGAGAGAATATTATTTCCAATCTCTTCCTATTCCTTCATGGCAACCACAGAGTAGTGGTTGGAAACAGAATTCCAGGAACACCAAAAATGCTCAAAATTTCCAGTAGTGGCATCTACAGTGCCCTTGCAAGGATTCTTTGATCACTCTTCCCTGGAGCCTTCTTGTGGTGTCCTTGTGGTCAGGAATCTACATCAACAGTCACAAAGGCTTGCCCTGAAGACAAACCTGGTAAAAATGTCAGTTGTCTGTCTTTGCCACTAGGAACCTTTGCATTTTCACTCTGTTCTGAACTAACATTCTATAGTAATTTTGGAGAAAGTCATTCTCATAGTATCATCAACTGACCATTCTAAAATGGTCTCACTGTCTTGAGACAGTCTCGCTGTTGCCCAGGCTAGAGTGCCATGCCATCAGCCTAGCTCATAGCAACCTCAAATTCCCTGGGCTGAAACGATCCTCTTGCCTCAGCCTCCTGAGTAGCTAGGACTACAGGCACCTGCCACAAAGTCCAGCTAATTTTTCCATTTTGAGTAGAGATAAAGTCTTGCTCTTGCTCAGACTGGGTCTCAAACTCCTGAACTCAAGGGGTCTTCTTGCCTTGGCCTCTCAGAGTGCTAGAATTACAGGCATTAGCCACTGTGCCTGGCCATTTTCAAAACTTTTTAGTGTTCTGGTTTGTACTAGGAAGATAAGGTAGGATCTGTGAGATAAGCAAGATTTGCGGAAGATTTTTATTCCACTCAGCAGTGCTAATTTTCCTGTGTTCCTTCTATCTATAGCTTATTTTTTTTACACTACGAATATTTGTGTAAAACTCACTGAAATGAGAGCGTGTCCCTATAATTCACATAGGAGAACAGGGAATTAAACTCTAGGTGAAGAGCCTAACCTGCATCTGACCTTTGATTTTTCATAATTTTATTTCTCCTGAGTTGATGTGTGCTTGAAAAATATTGTTATTATATAAAATGTCCTAGTTTTCAAGTGATATCAATCTTCAAGGTATGGAACAGGATTTGGCATTTTGTTTCTATTTTTACTGTTTTATTTTCTAAAGGGAAGTTTGAGTTGGAGCCTGTCTGGCAGTATTCCATATTTCTACCATACCACCTGTCCTGGCAGAGACAATGGAATCAAAAGTCAAGTTCTTTATGACTGCACCTGCCTTGTAAGTGCTGCCAAAAGATCTGATTTTCTCCTGTAGCAAAACTACCCAGATACTTTAGTACTTGGCACCCAGGCATTGGGTGCATCCCCAAACACTTGGTTGACCCAATTTCAGGAATACCGGTCCTAATTCTCCCATTGACTAGTAGGGTGGGCTCTAGCATGACATTCAACACATTTTATTGTTTAACAAATGAAGGAAATGTAACTTTCTGGTTCACCTGGTTTTCAAGGCTTTTTTGTGAGGATCTACTAATAATGATGAATCATTTGGTAATAATTTATTATTTGAAAATTGCCTTGTGCAATTCTGCACTTACCCATCATGAAGGGGGAGTGTATTCTACCCAAAATACTTTAGGAACATATCTCTGAGGTCAGACCACCATGCAAAGTTCCCAATGTGAGAAGCTACCATCTCTCCCTGCTCCTTTTCCCTTTACCCAGTAATGTAGGTTACCCTACTGGCCACCAATTGAATGCTGTCTGATTATGCATTTGTTTTGGAGGCAATCTAACATCCTTGATGTGATGGTTTTTTTTTTTCCTTTTGAATTATGAGAGTGTTTCTTATGTTCCCTCAGGGCAGGGTCACTTGATTATCTTCTAACTTTATATATAACCAGAGGTCTTCTGGCTTAAGAACATAATTTCTATTGCCAATCAAATAATTGAAGATAATAATATGCCCCCAAATGGTTCTCTTTGAATAGTGCCCACAGATAATGATACTTGTATGATGATAAGGCACAAAAGGTGTTCTAAAATGAGTGGCAACATCCTACAGTGAGAAGAGCTTTTGGTAAGCTTGGATTTTGATCTCAGCTCTGATCTTTTTTGCTTTATGACCTCAAGGAAAATTGCTTAACTTCTTTGAGCTTGTGCCCTCATGATGGAGATAATAGTAATAAATGGCCTGACTGTCTGAAATGAAATAACATATGAGCATTGTCTTTGAAAATTGCCAATGTAGGGCGGTGCCTGTGGCTCAGTGAGTAGGGCGCCGGCCCCATATGCCGAGGGTGGCAGGTTCAAACCCAGCCCCGGCCAAACTGCAACAAAAAAATAGCCGGGCGTTGTGGTGGGCACCTGTAGTCCCAGCTGCTCGGGAGGCTGAGGCAGGAGAATCGCGTAAGCCCAAGAGTTAGAGGTTGCTGTGAGCCGTGTGACGCCACGGCACTCTACCCGAGGGCGGTACAGTGAGACTCTGTCTCTACAAAAAAAAAAGAAAATTGCCAATGTAACATATTATTATTAGTAGTAGTAGTAATTAGACTTGAGCTCCTCCTTACTCATCTAATTAGTTTCAGAAATAGTACTAAGTGTGAGGGTTATTGATTTAGGTGCAGTTGGCTATCTGAATTTATTTTGGGATTAGCTAATTAAACAAAGCTATTTTTATTTTTTAATGTATAGCTAAAAGGACAGAACTTCAGCTTCAAAATTTTGTGGGCCAATGGCTGATTAAGTTACCGTAAGGTAGTTCAAGTAGCTTTCGTGACTTAGGAAATGACTAATAGTGTGTAAGTTCTAGGGTGGGAACTCAAGTTCTGTTACTGCCTTACTTGTGCTATGGTGAATCACTTGCCTGCCCTGGACCTTTGTACATCTGGCTGTTTGACATGGGTAAGCCCATTAACTTCCTTCCATCATCATTGAGGTGATCATTGATACAAAGCAACTGCTTTCTAAGTTTTTACTTATCAGAATGTGAGGGACCCTAGAACCATATTATACATCACTCTTGCATCTTCCCTTTTTGAAATTTTAGGATATTTCTTTTAATCGCTGCCACTCTGAAATAACTGCTCAGTGCCAAAGCTTCAGCTTCCTGCATAGCTTGCAGCCAGGTTTCTAAGGGGTAGAAGGGAAGGAGTTCGGTATTATGAAGGGGACTGATTTACCCAGTTCATTATACTCTTCTGGTCCTAACATATTCTTTAAAGCTCAGCAGATAAGATTCTATAGCCTTTTTGGAAATTATCCCACAAGTCTCTGAGACTCTCAGTTCCCCCATTTGAAAAAAATTAGATCAAAGTGAGAATAAGCAGAGTTTTAGTCATATATAGCACTATAAAATATTTGTGGCCCTGAAATAGTTTTCAGGTAAACATAGCCTTTGTGCCATCTCAGAGTCTAATATTCTGCAGTATGAAAAAATCTGTATTCAGTTTTTTATAACTTTACTAATTTATAGTTTTTGGAAATTTCTTTCCCCAACAGGTAAATAATGGGATGAAGATAATTATGGGTTTCCTCATCTTTTCTGCTTATCTATTAACTGTTACGGTTAAACACACATTATAACTCTTTTGGAAACAAACTCAATTACCATTATTATCCTTTCAACACTTGCATGGTATTGTAATTCATTTCAATCACCAGTGTAACACAGTGGGAGTTAGGAGACAAGCGGGGAGGGGAGGAGAGGTGCAAATATTTTCCCTTTTATTGGCTTTGGAAAGCCTCCTTCCTCTCTGAAGGCACTTCTTGGGTAAAACAGTTTTCTTCCCAAGGCCTAATAAAGATTAGTGAGAGATGTCTGCACAGCACTTAAAGCGCTTTGAAATAAAGGCATGGATAAACATTCAGTATCACTGTTATTATCATTAAAAAGAAAGCCCAGCATGTGATGTTTTGGGTCATTTCCAGCGGCCTTGTTTGATGTTCTTGGCTTCTTTTTTGACCTTTACCTCTTGATATCTTTATACATTTATTGAGGCTGTTGGACAAAGTCTTGAGATTCTAAGCAGTATGGTATTAGGAATGATGATTGCTAGATTTCATTTCTGTGGATAGAACTGAAAAGGTGTTGTTGTCTTTAGATACCCTGTTGTTCCATTTTGGTAGTCTTGGTGGCAGAGTTAATTTAGTATCATTTGAGTTTTTATTTCTCACTGTGTTCCCTATCTCAGAACCAGGGTTTTATAGGACATTTATCATTTCTGTACTATGCTTATTCACTAGAGATAAGTTGAAAGAAAGAACCAGATGTACAGGACTTAAAAAGCAAATAATTAAGAACTTCCTAGGGACATTATAAGTTCAGCCCATTATGAGATCAGACCATAATATAGTGTTATAGGTACCAAATAAAGGCTAAATTATGGTCAATATAATGTACTTAGCCAAGAAAGTGCACCAGTACATTTTAGAAAGTGTTTCAACAGTACAGATTGAATTTATAAGGACTTCCTGGTCCTTAGAAAGGTAAATAAATCACAAACTTTTATTCTTATTTAAGAACCTGTGCTAATCAGAATATTTCTATTCCTTGATTAGCAGTTGTATTTGAGAATCGGGTAAAATTATCCTTTTTTCTTTTTTAATGCTGTTGGTCTTTCCTTTTTGGTTTGTTGAGTTCCTGTATTTTTTTTTAAAGGGCACATTCTTTACAATCCTAGTTGATTTTTCTGTTTTAAATGTTATTTATTTTATTTTATTTTAATTTTTTTGAGGCAGAGTCTTACTCTGTTGCCCAAGCCAGAGTGCCATGGCATAAGCCTAGCTCACAGCAACCTTAAACTCCTGGGTTCAAGTGGTTCTTCTGCCTCAGCCTTCCAAGTAGCTGGGACTACAGGCACCTGCCACAAGGCTTTGCTAATTTTTCTGTTGTTAGTAGAGATGGGATTTTGCTCTTGTTCAGGCTGGTCTTGAACTCCTGGGCTCAAGGAATCCTCCTACTTCAGCCTCCCAGAGTACTAGGATTACAGGCGTGAGACTGTACGCAGCCCTGTTTTAAATTGTAAATGGTTATTCTATAATAAAGTTTGCTTGTATATACATATATGTTCCCTTCTAGTTTGTCAATGAGAATTTTTTTTCCAATCCTTACCCTTATTTCTGCATTCCCATGCACATAGACTTTTTTTTTTGTAGTTTTGGCCAGGGCTGAGTTTGAACCCACCACCTCTGGCATATGGGGCCAGCACCCTACTCCTTTGAGCCACAGGCGCTGCCCGACTTTTTATTTCTAAGCTTTACTTTCATCGAATAAAGTAGAGACAGAGTCTCACTTTATCGCCCTCGGTAGAGTGCCATGGCATCACACAGCTCACAGCAACCTCCAACTCCTGGGCTTAAGCGATTCTCTTGCCTCAGCCTCCCAAGTAGCTGGGACTACAGGTGCCTGCCACAACACCCGGCTATTTTTTTTTATTGTTGCAGTTTGACCGGGGCCGGGTTTGAACACCGGCCCTCAGTATATGGGGCCGGCACCTTACCTGCTAAGCCACAGGTGCCGCCCAAAACTTGAGTATTTTTATCAGAACTGAAGGAACTCAACTACTTCTATAGGAATTTGAAGTTGAGGACGAGGATGCCAACCATTGATAGAAAATTATTAGAAATTAAGATCATCTTTGACTTTATACGAAAGTAACTATCATAAAACTACTATGGTAATGTGTTTGTATATATAGGGAGAAACATAAAGGATAAAAAAATGAAAGTTTAGAATGAATATATGCATATATGTACAGAGAGTATATATTTTATATTATATATTTTTAATAGAATATATATTCCAAGTGCTCATTTTCTTTTATTTATTTATTTTTGAGACAGAGCCTCAAGCTGTCACCCTGGGTAGAGTGCTGTGGCATCACAGCTCACGGCAAGCTCCAACTCCTGGGCTTAAGCAATTCTCTTGCCTCAGCCTCCCAAATAGCTGGGACTACAGGCGCCCACCACAATGCCCAGCTATTTTTTGGTTATAGTTGTCATTGTTGTTTGGCAGGCCTGGGCTGGATTCAAACCCGCCAACTCTGGTGTATGTGGCTGGCGCCTTAACCACTTGAGCTACAGGCACTGAGCCCAAGTGCTCATCACTGGCGCCTTAACCGCTTGAGCTACAGGCACTGAGCCCAAGTGCTCATTTTCAATCCATTAGGAGGAGTTGCTTCTTCTGAGCAAACCCGGGACCAGTCTCTAGCTGCTTTTGGAGACCTTGCAGCCACCTGGCCTTTGAAATTTTGCCTCTGGAGAGTATGGTCACATGCAAAATGGATAACCTTAGGACAGTCCCCTCTAGTTTTTTTCTATCAAGTTCCCTCTTCCACTCATATTTGTAGTTAATTTCACTTAGTAGAAAACAATTCTAATCTCTTCAGAAACTGACTGACTTTGCTCTGTTTCAGCTTGTCTCAAATTCAGCATGTGGGATCTGAGTGCTTTCTCTCTTCTGCTAAATTTTGCTTGCTCATCTCTCCTCCGTTGTGTTCACAACCTTTACCCCTTAAGAACTTTAACCTATGTAATGGTCCTTCTGTTTCTTGTCTCAATGGGAGTGGGATGCCGGCCCCATATGCTGGAGGTGGCGGGTTCATACCCAGCCCCGGCCAAAAACTGCAAAAAAAAACAAAAAACAAAAAATCTGTGCTCACTGTTGAATCAAATGTTTCTTCTCTATGATTATTTGTTATCACATTTCTGTCCTCCATATATGTTGGTCTTATTTAGGTTGGGATGTTGATGATCCAGCTCTGTTCCCTTCTATGCCATATACTTCACCAAGGTTCACTGTCTACATTTCAATATATATTATAAAACAACCCTCATTTTATCGAATAAGTTGGTGTAGTACTGCTGTTGTTCATCTGGAGACAGTTTTCTGCAGGCTGCATTAACAGGAAACTGAAACACACGCCCAGCTACATGCTGACAACTGAGTCTTCCCATCAGAAAAAAATATATATATATATTTTTTAGAGACAGAGTATCACTTTGTCACACTCGGTAGAGTGCTGTGGCATCACAGCTCACAGCAACCTCCAGCTTTTGGGCTTAGGCGATTGTCTTGCCTCAGCCTCCCAAGTAGCTGAGACTACAGGCACCCGCCACAACAACCGGCTATTTTTTGTTGCAGTTTGGCTGGGGCCGAATTCGAACCCACCACCACCACCCTCAGTATATGGGGCTGGCACCCTACTCACTGAGCTACAGGCGCCACCCAGAAAAAGATCCCCCCCGCCCCCATCAAATGAAAGCTTAGATTTTAGGGAAAATTGCAAAATACAGAAAATGAAAGAGAAAAACTGAAATCACAGCATCTGTGGTTTTCGCTATTCTTTTTTTTTTTTTTTTTGTAGAGACAGAGTCTCACCTTATCGCCCTCGGTAGAGTGCCGTGGCGTCACACAGCTCACAGCAACCTCCAAATCCTTGGGCTTAGGCGATTCTCTTGACTCAGCCTCCCAAGTAGCTGGGACTACAGGCGCCCGCCACAACGCCCGGCTATTTTTTTGTTGCAGTTTGGCCGGGGCTGGGTTTGAACCCACCACCCTTGGCATATGGGGCCGGCGCCCTACCCACTGAGCCACAGGCGCCGCCGGTTTTCTCTATCCTTAATGGTAAGGATTTTATTGTAATATGTTGATGAAATGTTTATAGTCATCCCTTTGCAGTTCGTTTAGAAAGTAGTCTCTAAGCAGCAGTTCCTACATCATCTAGAAAACTTTTACCTAGAGAAACCACAGTTTTTTTTCCTTTTTTTCAAGTTACAAAATCAGTCTGATCTTTTATTTTTAATTTGTTTAACACTTGATTTTTATAGTGAGGGACTAACTTATATGATCTATTTTCCAAAAGAATGTTTTTCAGATGTTTGTGTTTTACAGATTTCTGATTTAAATTGCCACAATAGATTTACGTATCAGGGAACTGTGACTATCTCTAGAGTTCAAGTTTACACAACTTAAAAACTGTTCATTTTAAAGCAGAAATAACTTCATAGCTTTTGCTATGGTAGTCGATTTGGATGTCTCTTATCATGGAACCAGCTCTTAGAAATAGTTGAGTGTGTATGTGTTTAAAGATAGGAAATGTAATATCACATTGTATTGGCTCATAATGATAATCCTCTTTGCATAATCTTTGAATTTGTAGGGTACACTGTGACAGACAATTATATTTTTCCCCAAAGGAATTTCAGATCCTGTGTAATATTTGCTAGTTTCGCTAAGTACTGAAGGAAGAAAAAGTTATCGTGTTAATCTTGTTGAGGAAGGAAATTGGTGTTTCTTATCTATTTTCCATATACTGTCGATCTGTCCAAGCAGACCTATTGTATGGAAAACCGATAAGGAGCTTTGTTTTCCTCTTGATATACATGCTTGCAGAGCTCCATGCCATACTTCAGAGAACTCTATGGGAGAGTTTCAATTCTCTAGATAAGGTGGAATATCTGTAAAATAGCCAAATCATTGTCTCTCCATACATTTTCACAACCCTGAAGGTGAGAAGAGTTGGGAGGATCAAAGGGGGCTATCTTTTTTTCCTGCAAGAGTTCAGGACACAGCTGATGTTTCAGCAGACCCAGTGCATCTGGAGCAGCCCAGTTACTGAAGAAGTAACTATTATGTGACACCCTTCCTGTTATTCCCTCAAGTGTTCATCTAGGTGGCCCTTGCCTTTCTGGGCGAGTCATCTCAAGTCCTTGCATCTTTTTGTTGGCCTGCTTTGAACTTCTGTGTAGTAATCTCTTTTTCAAAGTCAGGGCTCTCAGCAGTGGATAGGAAGTACTCCAGGTGTGAGCTCACCCACGCTGTGTGAGAAGCTTTGTTGGACTGTCTTGTTTCTGCGAATTTCCAAACTGCAATGATATCAAACTCTTAAGTTCTTGCTCACTTGATTTGCTCTTTTTCCCTTATAATTTTCTAAATGACTTATCTTCACTTGTGTAATATCTAGTGCATTACATTTCTTTATTCTGATATCAAGTTATAGACAGGCTAAGGACACATCCCCTCCCTTCCTTAAGGCTAGTTTCTGGAAAAGCATGGGACCAGATTCTTAGGTAAATGCACATGGGTCATAGTTTGTTGTAGAACATATGAAACATTACAGTGAATCTCAAAAGTCCAATCAATGCATTTGCTGACCAAAATAGTACATTTGACTCTTGAATAACACAGGGGTTAGAGGTGCTGACCTCCCACATTGTTGAAAATCTCCATATAACTTTTGACTCCCCTATAACATAAAGTCAATTAACACATACTTCATATGTTCTGTATATTATATACTGTAGTCTTAGAATAAAATAAGCTAGAGAAAATAAAATGATTTTTATTTTAAAAATCATAAAGAAGAGAAAATGTATTTACTATTCATCAAATTAAAGTGGATCATCATAAAGGTCTTTATCTTCCCAGTCTTCATGCTGAATAGACTGAGAAGCAGAGGGGAGGTTGGTCTGGCTGTCTCAGGTTAGCAGAAGCAGAAGAAAAATTGGGGGTAAGTGGACCAGAATAGTTTGAACTTGTGTTGTTGAAGGGTCAAATGTAATGTCAAGTTCATCTCCTTAGGGTAAATAACTTGAAGAAGATTATTTTAACAAGAAGGCCTATTCTCTTTTTTTTTTTTAGTATATATGAATAATTTTAATAAATTTAATAGTTATTATATGCTGAAATGAAAATATTTTCTATATATTGCCTTAAATTAATCGTATTAATAAAATTACTTTTACCTGTTTCTTCCCCATCACCCCCTTTTTTTTTTTGCTGTGTAACCTGGGCTAGAGGGCCGTGGGGTCAGCTTAGCTCAAAGCAACATCAAACTCCTGGGCTCAAGTAATCCTCCTCTACAGTACCAGCCACCATGCCCAGCCCATTCGTTTCTGAGTAGCTGGATTTACAGGCACCAGCCACAATGCCAGGCTGATTTTTTTCTATTTTTTTTAGTAGAGATGGAGTCTTGCTGTTGCTCAGAAGAAGGCCTATTCTCACTACATTGGGTGGGTTACCAGCTATTCCATAACAGCAACATTATCCAGCAAGTTAGGACAGGAGAATAAAATAGCCATATCTAATTGAAACTTCAAGGAAGCACAATATAGGCTGGTCATGGTGGCTCATGCCTGTAATCCCAGCTCTTTGGGAGGAAAGCAGGAGGATCACTTGAGGCCAGGAGTTCAAGA
The DNA here is from genome assembly GCF_027406575.1 of Nycticebus coucang. Taxonomy (NCBI): domain Eukaryota; kingdom Metazoa; phylum Chordata; class Mammalia; order Primates; family Lorisidae; genus Nycticebus; species Nycticebus coucang. The sequence continues at coordinate 43,921,708 of NC_069797.1, forward strand.
CCAGCCTGGGAGCATAGCAAGACCCCTGTCTCTACCTGTCCCCTCCCCCCAGAAAAAGTAGCCAAGCATAATGGTGTATGTCTGTAGGGCTGGTTGCTTAGGAGGCTGAGACAGGAGGATTGTTTGAGCCCAGGAGTTTGAGGCTGCAGCGGGCTATGATCATGCCACTGAACTCCATCCTGGGTAATAGAGTGATATCCTGTCTCTAAAAAAATTTTTTTAAAAGGAAATACAACATTATAATGATGATATGTGGATAAAAGAACATGATTGTTATTATCCATTATTGCCAGATTTTCTTGTAAGAGCATTTTGGGATTTTGTAATAAGTTATATGCTGTTTGCAACATCAGACCACGTATGGAAATAAAGAAGCCATATAACCCCTCATTAGGGGTTTGAAGACATTCCTCTTTGAGAGAGTTGTAGTGATAATAGTTTTGGAGTAAGTGAGCAATTGTCTTACGTAATGACTTAGATTTACATGTATCAATTGTAAGGGCTACCATTTATCCCGCTTTCAAATGTGTTCAGATCCCAATACACACTTATTAAAAAAGTAGTAAAAACTATCTTCCTTTGTAGTCCATAAGTTAGCATATAATTAAATCAATAGACTTAATGTTCCCAGACTTGAGCGCTCTTTAATATTTGTGTCCCCAGAAAGCATTTCCAGCATTATTTGTGGCAGGTCCATTTTGCAGTCAAAAACTAGCCAGTTTCCCATTAAATTTCATGATTAATACTCAATATGCATTTGTGTGAAAACATTCTGACAGTTTTCAAACAGATACCATTCAGTCTTTTGGGACTTAATAAAGAAGTGTTTTGTTTACAGCTCCCCCTACTTTATTTACTGTCATTTATGAAGTCTCCTACTCTGTTCTTGTTTTAGGTGATGTTCTTTTACAACTTGTGCATTGCCCTCAGGGGGAAAAAAAAGCAGTATACTTTCCTCTCTGTTCTGTCCACTGTCACATGATAGTAAGTTTGTTCTTCCAGATCTGCTGTCTTAGGGGCTGCTTGCTGTGTCATGTGCTGTAGATTGCTGTTTCGTCTCCAGGGTCTTGTTTCCCTACCCCCATTCCCTACTCAACCAGCTGCAAAGACTTACCCTTACCTACCAAAATGCTTAGAAAGGAATCTGGTCCTCTTGGCCCCAGTACTGACCTTGTCCCTTTCCTCAGTCCTCAGCAGCCCTGGAAACTCAGTGTCCTCAGCACCTAATTCATGCCTGATACCCTGACTTTCTTGCTCTGGCCTCAGGAGCGGAAAGAGCACATTCTGAATACTCCTCCTTTTGTGTCGGCATCTCTGTGTGGTGCTTTGGAAGGACTCCAGCCAGGCATGGAAGGGCTCTTTGATAATATCTGACGGGTGGGTAAGAATTTCGGGCACCTGGCCAAGATACACATTGCCTGTAATCGTTAACTCAGTCTGTAAACAGTTCAAACGGCACTGAGAGGCCGTCAGTTATTACATTAGAAGAAGCCTTTCATCTCCCTTGCTCAGAAGCCAGGCATCCAGCACTGGCCCCCACTCTAGAGATTGGAGCCTCGGCGCTCTGGGCACAGCCACCAAGACCTAGGACATACAGGGACGTACAATTGAACCTGCTCCATACGCATGACTTTAAGCATTGGAGCAATCACTAAATCATTCATTTTCTTTTGTTCTGCACCTGGCTGATGCTGGAAGGAAAACGTATTCCTGATGCTGCCCAGAAATGAACAGTGGGGAAGGAATTATCATCTGGGAAATTTCGTTTTTCTAAGCCACCCTCATGTCTGAAAGCTTTGCAACCTCACCCTTCACCCTTTCATCCTGTCCCTTTACTTCACATTGATTCTGAGTTTGGTCCTCAGAGCACTTTTTCTCCAGTTAGCTTTACAGTTACTCAGTGTTACTAGATTCTGGAGAGGGCCCAAAGGAGCACAAGATAACAAACATCCTGCCCTCAAGGTGCTTACGAGACCTTAAGATAATATAATACTAATTACATACTGGAGGTAATGCAGCCAAGAGTGTTTATAATAAGTGCCAAACAAGGCATGCAGTGCGTTCATAATAAAGGATGGAGAACGGCAGTGTGGACAGGTGGCAAGGGAAACTCCTTTCCATCCCATGAAAAAATATTTGTCAGTCCTTTTTTTAAAAAAATTAGCTGCTTTTCTCTCATCCATTTTCTTTCACCTTTTCCATTAAATTGCTAATTTTGCTAGGCAACATTGAGTGTTCTAGGTCCTTAGTCAATGGAATCATTAAACCTTTTTTAGAATTTAGCTGTTGAGCTATAATTTGGCCAAGGTGCAGTTGTGAGACCCATCTCGCCACTGGTGCAGGTTTTTCTAAGCATCTTAATAGCAGAAGATCCTTTTCTGATTAATATTTTTAGAGATTTCAGATTAGTTTTCAGGCTACAGTTGCTGAAAATTTGATCCAGATAGCACAGGAACAGAATTTAGATTAGGCTATAAGTTTTAAATAAACAAGTGAAATAAAATCTTACATCAGTATAAATGAAGGCCTTGCCCCTTCACCAGACTCCCAATTATAAAGCAGCTAGATTATTTTCATCTACAAAATAATCTTGATATTTCCCTCACTCTCTTCAATTGATAGAGCCATGAGACAGTCTTCAAAAATAAAAATAAAAAATAAAAGGTCTTATATAGCTTGACCAGGGCCCTTGTAACTTATTAGTTAGGAAGCTCTGATCTGGTATCTTCTGTTTTCATTGTTTTGTTTTCCATTCTGCTCAGCTTCCTGAGCTTTCCCTCCCTTTATGTATTTTGGATTTAAAATTTGTTTCTTTCCCACCAACCAGGTTTTCTTTGCTGATTCTGAATGTAGCTTTGGAGGAGCACAGCTGAAATAAAAGAGAAGGTAGAGCTTGAGGATGTGCAGCCTTGGAGTTCATCATGTGCTCTACTTTTGATTTAACAACTTGCTGATGTTGAGCAGTGTGCCCTTAATACTTTCCTCTTCTTGGAAAAATCAGTACCTCGGTCTTTAAAAGAAATTAGATCTGGGCGCACCTGTGGCTCAAAGGCGTGGGGTGCCGGCCCTATATGCCAGAGGTGGCAGGTTCAAGTCCAGCCTCAGCCAAAAACTGCAAAAAAAAAGAAATTAGACCTTTTAGAAGACTGGAAGCACTAAAGCAAACAAAATCAAGTTTCTTTTGCATTTGTCCAGCATTGTTATTTTTGCATGGTAAACAGAAGAGTGGTTATTTGAAAGCATGTGTTGGATGGTATTTATATAGTGAAACTGGAGAAATATAGAACTTGTACAGGAAGCTTTGATACATGCTATCTGATCCACTCAGTTCAATGCCCTGATTAATATTGAGGTCACAAACAGTTTTCATGTGTTGGGAAATAATGGAGGAAGCCCTTGTTCTTCTGCCTGAATACAGGATCTGTCTTTTGAGAAATGATTCAGTCATGAATTTTGGCTTCCCACTGTGGTTGTTTTCCTTCTATATGTAGTAGGGAAACTATCTAGAATTGTTTTGTTTCCTCTAGACTCTCTAGACAAGCAGTGGTTCATAAATTTTAGCCTGTATCAGAATCAGTTTCAAACTTGAATTCTTCAGAACTGCCTATAGGATTTAAGTGTTCATCTCTAATTCAGTTTTGCCAAGACTGAAATTCTCCCTGCTAAAAACTGACTTATTTTTCCAATTTCCCTCTTTTGTTAATTACACATCTTTTTACCAATTCTCCAAGTTGAGAACTTTTAACTCCTCCCTTTCCTTCATACCTGTGCTCCAGTGTGTCAGCAAGTACTTTCAACACTTTCGTCGTAATTTCTGTGATTCCATTCCTTCTTTTAACTGTTACATCAGAGCATCAGAGTTCAAGCTCTCATCATGCCAGTACTAGATGACTGGAATAGCTGTCTCACTAGTTTTCCTACCATCAGGTTTCTCATCATTCCATTGTAGTTTTACTCTGCCATTAAATTGTTCTGCTTAAGATACCATTTATCAAAGTAGAATTTTATCAAATGAGATCCCTGTGCTTAAGAACGTAGGATGATTCCTTTTCACATATCAGAGCAAGACTAACTCTTATCTTGGCATCCAGTAGCCTTCATTATTTGATCCTACCTCAGCTATCCAGACTTATCTTTGCAGATACATATTTCAGTCAGACAAGTCTTCTTGCACCTTGAAGACTCATGAGAAAATGGTCAGGAACCTTACTTTTTTTTTCACCTGACTTCTTGTTTTTTCTCAAGCCTTTAGTTAAGAAATTCCAAAAATCCATTTGACAGATGCCAGTGGACCAAATCATGCTTATTTTATGTGGCTCTTTTTCCCGTCCTTTTTAAGGGCTAGCTTAAGATCCATGTCCCTCGCCCTCCAAATCCCACAGAACCTATTGGCTATGTACCACACAATGTGGTAGTTGATGCCATTTTATACCACTATTTACTTTGTTTATGTGTGTATATGTTATCACCCCGATGAGATTGTAAGTCTTGGGAAGTAACTCCTGGGCAGAAGACAGTTGCTCACCAAATACTTGCCAACTAAGAGGCTATATTTTAGACCCATTCTGATGTATCTATAGGCAAAATCTCTATGCCTACCCCTCCAGCATTATACTCAGTGGTCTTATCAAGTGGCTGCCTCTATCGTGACAAGGATCACTTAGGAGCAATTAATCTTCCCTGTTGTTACAAAGGGTTTGGGGGAAAACTGAAGCAGCTGTTATTTTAGAGAGAAAAGCTCTAGAAACAGGTTTGGTAATACCCAGGCTAAGAATCACTTTAGAGCAACTCCAGTCGTTAGGTATTTGGCTAGGAAGGAGCTTGAGCCTCTGAAGCATTTCAGGAAGATATTGGTTTAGCACTTTGCTAATGCTGCTACTTTCTGAGGGAAGCCTACCTAAAGACAAAAGCACAGCCTGATGGCTAGGTGGCTACTCTTACACCCTAACAACACATTTACAGGTCTCTGCACAGAGGTATCCACCCGAACAAACACTAAGAAGAAGCAAAGGAAAGTGACTGCAGCATAGTCACTGTGTCAACAGCCATATCAGATAAGCTGTTTTTTATGGAGGGGGCTGTGTGGTAGGGGGAAGAGTCTATGCACCTGTGGTTGGTGATTCAGAGACTTGGTGCCACATTATATGGCACCATGAAGCCACCTTATGTTCCTGCCACCCCATGGTGGCTGATGTCATGTAATTACTCATTTGCTAACAGGGCCAAGCAGCGATCTATTGGATAAAAGCCAGAGTAAGGTATAGTTACACCTTGGCCATATTCAGAACCTATGAAATCAAGTGGCTTTCTGGATCTACTTTTGTTACCAGTGAAGCCATTGTCACGCCAACCTAATAGTAGTTGACTTTTATATAGGTACCAGGAAATTTGGCTTGCCCATTGCTAAGACAAATATGTCCCCATTTAAATGTATTCAGATGAGTTACCATGGCTCATACAAGTGGCCAGATTATGATAACTCCCCAAGCAAGAACAGGGTCCAGACAATTTCCATTGACTGAATGAGAACTGAACTTAATCCTAGACTGATTCAACTTCTCTGTTAAAGTGGTTTGAAATTCTGATATCCCTCTGGAGATTGTTTCTAAAGAGTGCTTAGTGTGAGGTATGAATCGCAAATGGACTCTTGGGAGACCAACATATTTATTGATTGCCTGTTACATTAGGGCATTGTGCTATGTAGGATATAATGAAATCCCTACCCTAAAAAACAAAACAGAAAACCCTGCCCTCATGCCCTCAGTTTTGTCAGTAAGAATATAAAGCAGAAGGTGAAAAGTGCCATATAATAAATAGATATAGACAAGATACGTGAGGCATTTTGGATGAAAAAGAGCTTCTTCATTAAGGAGGTAGCATATAAACTCGCTCTTGAAGGATAAGTAGGAATTTAATAAGTCACAGAAGAGGAGTAATAGGCACACCAGGAGAATGTAAGAGAATAGTGACACAATTTGTGTTGCATAAGGAGTATGGTACATTAAGGAGAGAAATGGGGATAACGTTGAACAGGTAGAGGGGTAGCAGAAAGAACTAATACTTTTTGAGTGCCTACTGTGTGCAGGAATTTCTGGTACTTTACATACTTTATTTCATCTCTATAATAATCTTGGGTAGATGGTGATGTCCCATTTTTTAATCAAGTCTCAGGTCACCCAAAGCTTGGAAGCGACAGAGTTGAAATGTGAAACCAAGTTATCTGATTCCAAAGCCAGAACAGAGCAGTGAAGACTTGATTTTTGATGGGTTAAGGAATTTGGATGTAATTCATAAGATAGTGGACAGCCATTGATGGTATTGAACAGGACAATGTTATAATCAGTGCTGTGTTTGGGAAGATTGTTCTTGCAACAATCTATAGAGAGTTTTAGAATGGTGAGAGGCTAGAGTCTAGTTAGAAGTCTGTTATAATAGTGCGGACTCCAGCGACAGAAAGGGTAGGTTTCCAGAGACTAGTGATTGAATATGGGGAGGAGGGATCATCATGACACTGAGGTGCTCCACCTGAGTCTCTGGGAAAATGTGGTGATACTATCTAAGACAGGTAAGCTAAGAGGAGTTATTGATTTAGAGTGAAATACAGGGAGAAGACGATATTCAGGTTTGGTATATTTGAGCTCAAGGTACCAAGAGGACTACAGAGAAATAACGTCTAACAGGTCTTTTGAATTACATGAAAATTTGACTTCAGAGGCCAGTTTGAGAATCATCATTGAAGATATTGGAGTAAATAAGAACCCAGAAGAGAGATGATAGAGATTAGGGAATATATCTTTAGGAAATACATTTATTTAAATGAAAGGGAGAGGAAGAGAAGAAAGAGAAAGAGGCAACCAACAGAGAGAGAGAGGTATGTGGAAGAGAAGAACTAGCATAGCATTATGTCATGAACAACCAGTGAAGAAAGTCAAGAAAGGGGTATTCATTAGGTCAGAGGTGTGACCATTTATGGGTATTTGTCTTGCTTTAGCATCAAGCCCTTTCTTAGGAAACAACTGACACCGTTAAGTTCAGACACATTCCTTTTTCTGTTGGTTTTCAACTCTGTTATGGTGGAAATTAGGCAAGAAAACTGTTTTCCTGGTAAAGATGTGTTTGGTGGTCACATTTTAAATTTAAGCAAATGAGAGCCCTTGATTTTACTGACAGAAAAATAAAGTAAAATTCGGAAATCATTCACTAAATCATTGGAGGATTAGCTCCCAAGAAAGCATTTGTAATTTCATTGCTTCTGTTCTTTTACTGTGTGCCTCTTCCTGTGGTCTGTCAAGTGATTGACAGATATTTTTGTTTTAAGAGACAGAGTCTTGCTTTATTGTCCCCAGCCTGGGATGCAGTGACTCAATCATAATTCTCTGCAGTCTCAAACTCCTGGGGTAAGTGATCCTCTAGCTCAGCATTCCAAGTTCCTAGGACTACAAGCACATACCACCGTGCCCAACTGCTTTTGTTTTTAAGAGACAGGGTCTTGGGTGGCAACCGTGGCTCAAAGGAGTAGGGTGCCGGTCCCATATACCAGAGGTGGTGGGTTTAAACCTGGCCACAGCCAAAAACTGCACAAATAAATAAATAAATAAATAATCTCTTGGGCAGCACCTGTGGCTCAGGGAGTAGTGCGCTGGTCCCATATACTGAGGGTGACGGGTTCAAACCCAGCCCCAGCCAAAACTGCAACAACAACAACCAAGACAAAAAAGAGAGAGAGAGAGAGAGAGAGAGACAGGGTCTTGCTATGTTGTCCAGATTGTCATTAGATTTAGTGCATTAGATTTAGAATTCAGGTCACAAGCCCCAAATTGCATTGTCTTTTCAAGACTCAGTCAGCTAATTGGTGAAATAGATGGTGCTAATAAAGAGAGAATGAAATAGCTAGTGAAGGATTATAAAGTATTTTACTAATATAAAATCCAATATCAAAGCTGAATAATAATCTTAATTTAGGGTGAAGGGCTCCATAAGCAGAATAAAAATTAAAAGGACAAAGGGTAGTGTTGTTTTGTACCTTGATAAGAATGTACAAATCAAAAGTGCTGCTATTGATTCTCATTGCCCTGTGAACTCTCAGCCCAGGAATTTGGCTCCCCTCCCTAACTCTCTAAGTACTTCCCTTGCCCACTCAGTCTGGTGATGGCACCTCCCCGAATCTCCTGACAAATGCAAACAGGAACTTCTATTCAACAGTCAACTTGATAACTAAAGAAGATTCCTCTTTCATTTATCAGCACTTTGATTATCTTTTCGTATCTCTTATTGTCTGTGCTTAGCAAGAAGAATAAAGAGGTTCAAGCAATTAGGAAGTAACAAAGAGCTCACAGTTCACAACTAGCAAGTCAAGGGATGTTTGGAATATTTGAACATACAACTACCTTTGGCATGAGGTAGCCTAAATAGGTTCTCCGGGCCAGGGTAGACTGGAGAGCTGGTCAGGCTGCTGGGAAGTTGAAATAAAGGAAGGGTGGTGATATCAAATGTCTCTTCAACTGAAGCCTTTAAGACTCAGGCTTCAGATCCATCAACTTTTCTGGGGGTAAGGGATGGAGAAAGGAAACATAATCCATCTCTCCTCCTACCAAAGGTAAGAGATGGTAACATAATTCATCTCTCCTCCTACCAAAGGTAAAAAGACCCACTCAGAAAGAAACATGGAATACTATTGGGAGTGAATTGACTTGAGTCTTCTAAGAACTTTTCCATGCAGACCACGGTCAAGTCCTCCTAAAATCTTGGTAGGGACTAAAGTTCACTGGAGACACTCAGCCAACACTATAGCCTAAAGCCAACGGGAGCATGAGTTTCTTTCAGTCAATACAGGGATATTTTAAAAAATTGTTTTGTGTAGTCTCTAAATGAACTTCTCCCAAAACGGAGATTCCCATCAAATCTGGGAGATAGACTAAAGGGCCCAAAATGACAAGAGAGCACTTTCAAAGCAATATAGCAAGGGCAAGTTACAAGTTAGTCTACCCATTCATTCCATTTTCTCCCAATTTTTATGTGCTGTGCTCTGTGAAGTCCCATTTCCTGTGTGCTGTCTGACAAATGTCCTCAAGACCCTGTGCATGTATGTATGTGACTAGCAATCTGTAATCAGCTTTAAGTCTCCTGAGAGCAGGAATTGTTGTGAGGGTGCAGGGGGGTTGCTTTCTTCCTTGGTCCAGATTATACTTAACCCAGCCCATTGATACCCAGGAGAGATAATAAAAATGAAACTGGGAATGAGTTGTTAACCTTGAAGGTTCTCCTGAAACAAGTGAGTTTTGTTTAGGTTATACAGGAGATGTAAGCAGGATGGTAAAAAGGAAGGTACAGAACTGTTCCTTGTTTGTGATGAGGTGAAAATTCTGTAAAGCTGACTTTAAAACTTAATCTTGCAGGGTGTATACAGAAGATCTCTGAAGAGAAAGCAGAAATTTAAAAACAAACATATCTTGATCAAATGACAAGGGAACTACCAAATTTATTTTATCTCGTATCTGTTTATTAAAACATGTGATTCAACCTGAATTTTTCTTAACATCTGCCGTATGCCTGGTAGTAT